>NW_006408658.1:8885322-8893587 GCF_000296735.1 Chrysochloris asiatica | reverse complement strand
CATTAATAATTAGAACATAGAATGTACAAAGTATGAATCTAGGAAAATTGGAAGTTGTCAAAAATGAAATTGAATGCATAAAGATCAATATCCTAAGAATTAGTAAGCTAAAATGGACTGGTATTAGCCATTTTGAATCTGGCAATCATATGGTTTACTATGCTGGGAATGACAAATTGAAGAGGAATAGCATTATATTCATCATCAAAAAGAGCATTTCAAGATGTATCTTTAAGCATAATACTGTCTATGATAGGATGATACCCATACCCATAATCATAAGGAAGACCAGTTAATAACACCAATCACTAAAGTCAGTTTTGATTAAATTGAAAAATTCTGCCTACTTCATCAGTCTGAAATTGATCAAACATGCAATCAGGATATATTGATAATTACTGGTCATTGGAATGCAAAGTTTGGAAACAAAGAGGAAGAATCGTAGCTGAAAAATATGGCCTTGGTGATAGAAATAATGCTGGAGATCACATGATAGAATTTTGTAAGACCAATGACTTAGTGCAAATACCTTTTTAAAATAAACAACATAAAAGGTGAGTGGACACATGGACCTCACCAGATGGAATATACAAGAATCAAACTGACTACATCTGTGGAATGAGGTGGTGGAAGAGCTCTATGTTGTCAGCCAAAACAAGGTAGGGGCAGACAGTGGAATAATCAATTGCTCATATGCAAGTTCAGGCTGAAGCTGAAGAAAAAAAAAGAAGTCCATGAGAGCCAAAGTTTGACCTTAAGTGTATCCCACCTTAATCTAGTGACAATCTGAAAAACAGATTTGATGCACTGGACACTAATGACCAAAGACCATAAGAGTTGTGGAATGACATCAAGAACATCATATAGGAAGAAAGCAGAAGGTCATTAAGAGAATCAGAAAGAAGGAAAAGACCAAAATGGATGTTAGAAGAGACGCTGAAACTTGCTCTCCAGCATGGAGATGCCAAAGCAAGTGGAAGAAATGAGGAGGTAAAAGAGCTAAACAGAAAATTTCAAAGGGCAGCTCAAGAAGACAAAGTCAAGTATTATAATGAAATGCTCAAAGACCCAGAGTTAGAAAACTAAAAGGGAAAAACATGTTCAGCATTCCTTAACCTGACAGAACTGAAAAAAAAAAAAAAAAATCAAGGTGCTACCTGAAATATTCGAGGATTCTCTGGGCAAATATTGAAGGATACAGAAAGCATCAAAAGAAGAAGGAAGGAATATACAGAGTCACTTTACCAAAAAGAAATGGACAACGTTCAGCCTTCCTAGCATATGCATAACCACAGCATGAGAACGAGAAGTTTCATATGCATAGCGGGAGAAGGGGGCTCTCTGCTCCTTCCTAGATAGTGGAGCCAGGGGGAAGGGATAGGAGATATTTTGGAAAATTCCGTTTGTGTCCCTACACTCCACCCTAACACTCCTAAATGGCCCTTACAATCTTACCTCCAGTCTTCCACACAGTCTCTTGGACCTGAGTGTTGGAGAATTATAACCAAAGCCACAACAACAATATATACTACAACAGAGTACTATTTCTAAGCACAACATTCCAATAATTGATAGAAGTATATATCTCCATTTCAAGGGCAAAAAGTCAATCTAGTTAGCAAAGGGGTGAGTAGCTAACTGTTGAACTGTAGAAATGAGGTTATGCATTTGTTGCAGAGCCACAGAGATATTGTGGTGATAATCAGATATGTAGACACAGCATTCGGCATCAATGAGAGTGACGTGAGGATGTCCAGAGCATGTGGTTCGATGACACTACCTTAAGCATCTGCTCTGTCTCAGCTGACAAGGTGAGAGTGGTTACCTTTAATGCCTAGGCTGTATGCTTCGCCAGAGCTTCAATTTGCCATTCCACACCAATAGATGTGGCCCTAGGAGCCAATGCTGCAGCAGGTAAACCACCAGGGAATGTGTTTGGCTGTGCCCCAGTTACTGGGTTTACCATGAAAGCATTTGTAAATGGTGCTAGGTATATAGGGTTGTCTCCGTGTGCATCTGCCTGTCAAATTGTGGGGTAGGTAGGGCCTCCCATGAGACTCACACACTCAGAGCTAGCCCCAAGGTGACAGAAAGTCTCTGACCCTAGCACTGTTCTGTGTACTCAACCACAAAGAGGAGTTAATTGAAATGACTTGGAGGCATGACTGTTGTGGGAGCCAACCCACATTATGGCTGTTATTGTAGGGGCACTCTCTACACCCCAGGGGGATTATAGTTCAGTAGCTGCTGACAGCCACCCCAGGCTGTCCCATATAGCATAGTCCTTAGGGTGTGTAACTTTAACTTGTTCCTATATCAGCTGCAACATCTGGGAGCAGGTATAGTCCCAGGATGGAAGTTGCACAGAACACTTAGTTGGAAACATTGGGAAGCAGCCTTCAGACTGTTGGCATCACTCTGTCAAACAAGCCCATGCTGGCGGTAGAGAAGAAAGGGAATTCTCCACACACCCAACAGTCCGACTCATTCTTCACAGTCATGGTGACCCAACTGGCAAAAACATTATCACATACTCTAAGGATGAAATGACAGAGAAGTGAGAGGTACCAACATAAAAGAGAGGTTTTTGGGGGCTGTAGGATGGAACCAAACTGACACCTTTATGCCTACATCTAGCCTTATCCCCCAGGGGACCAACAAACCTAACCATTGGGGGAAAATTTGCCATTTCCTGGAAGTAGGACAATGGAGT
The DNA here is from genome assembly GCF_000296735.1 of Chrysochloris asiatica. Lineage (NCBI taxonomy): Eukaryota > Metazoa > Chordata > Mammalia > Afrosoricida > Chrysochloridae > Chrysochloris > Chrysochloris asiatica. The sequence continues at coordinate 8,890,874 of NW_006408658.1, read as the reverse complement.
TTCCCAGGGCTAGGTCCTGGGGCAACAGTAACATTATTAGAGCGCCCAGGCACTGACAAAGGGCAGTGGCTCTTAGTGGGTATTTGAATTCTTATGGCCCTCTGCAGTCCTTGGGTAATCAGTCGCTTGGTACTGAGTCACATCTGTCTTTGATATTCATTGGTACATGGTAGAGCTTCTGGTAGCATCAGGGCCACTGATGTAACGAGTGGGTGTCATGCTGCAGTGTTTGTTTCCTGATTCATCCACTGTACTAGTTCGACCACAGTTTGGGTTGTATGAGAGGTGGAAATGCCAAACAATGCTCCTACTATCTACCCAATCTTGGATTTCATGCCCCATTTTTCAATGTAGCCACTCGGCCACTTGCTCTGCTGGCACTTGCTGTATGGCACGCATCTGGGCCAGCTCATCAGCTTGAGCATTTCCCAGTAGAGTAAGGGGGCTATGAAAACCATCAATGTCCATGCCCTGTGTTTGAGCACAAATGTCCTTCATTTGTCCTTCATTCCCTAGAGGCTCATTGGCTCACTAGCCACTCTTGCTCTTTCCACTGTGTTAGTTCTAATGTTAGTACACTGCCCAGCTGTCCATGTACAGGACTATAGGACTGGGCTCCTGCATCAGTACCATCAGCTCAGCCCACTGGCTACTCTCTACCCCATGCCCTGGTAGAGCCACATAACTCCCATGGCTAGTTGTATAGACTCTGCAGTCCACCATGGGGTGGGGGAGTGGAGGAGGGTTACCTCGAGTTGAGCCATCCATTTACCAGGCTTCCTCAGGAATTTGCCGAATGCCATCTCATATGTGACTCTCCCATGGGGGCACTTCCGCTGTGGATGGTTGGTTCTTTCACTGGTGACATAGGTAACCGGTCCAAGAATCTGGTGCAATTTGGCACTCAAGGGGCTGGTTGAGAGGACACTTCTCTGTTGCAAATATGCATGCCATTTGGCCAATGTGCTAAATTGGGTCACCCCCAATTGGGGCTTAATAAAGTTCTTTACCCACCTTTGTATGGTGTAGTGCATTTGTAGTGTTACAGGGGCTCCTTTTGTGATGTCATCTACAAGCTATAAGCTGTTGTACACTGCAACGGTTGCTTTTCTAAAGGGCTGTTTCTGGTTTCTGTACCTTTCCACAGCTGAGATCCAAATCCTAAGAGAATATGTCCACCCTGTTGCTATTGTCACAGGCCCCAGCCATCCCCTTCTGGGTAGCTGGTGACATTCAATTCACACCCTTGCCCTACAGCTATGGCCCAAGAGCTTACACTTGCTTTACTGCCACTTTAGCTTCATTAAAGGACAGCTCTGCATTGGGAGTTCAGTCTCAAAGGTTTCCTTTCTTTACTACATGGTACAGGGGGCACAAGAACTATGCCAAGTTGGGACCAAAGGGTCTCCAAAATCCTACCATCCCCAAGAATGTTTGCAACTCCTTTACTTTGGTAGGACAGAGGTATGATTTAACTTCATTAATTATAGCTTCAGGAACCACCTTTGCTTACCCAACCACATAACATCCAAGAATTTGACAATCTGGCGTCCTGCATTTTGGCTTCATTGACAGTGCACCCTCCAGAACTCAGGTGTGACATCAGCTGCAGCACTATTTGTTGAAGCAAAGGCAGAGAATCACAGGTTAACATGACATCATCAATATATCCAGGGGCTTGACCCACTTTTCTAGGTCCTGGGCAACCAGCCCATGATACACTGTGGGGTTGTGGACTTACTCCTGGGCTAGAGTTGTGAATGTCCAGTGTTCTCCACACCACTCAAAGATAAAGTATTCTTGACTGTCAGAGTCAATAGAGATACTAAAAAAGGCATTAGTTAGGTCAAACACAAAGTAATAAGTACCTAAGCATTCCCCAATATCATTGAGAAGAGAAGAAATGTGAGATATGCTGCATGAAGAGGGGGTACCATATTATTAACCTCTCGGTAGTCTACAGTCATACACCAGCATACGTCCGGCTTCCACACTGATCACACCGGGCTATTGGATGGAGTGAGGGGGCCTAATACTCCCTACCTGGGCTGCAGTGGCTGTTGTTGTTATTATGTGCCGTGGAGTCAGTTCCGACTCATAGCGACCCTGAACAGGGTTTCCGGGGCTGTAAATCTTTACTGGAGCAGATAGCCTCATCTTTCTCCTGCGGAACAGCTGGTAGTTTCGAACTGCTGACCTTTCGGTTCGCAGCCCAATTCGTAACCACTACGCTACCAGAGCAGTGGCAGTAATCTCCTTATAACTTCCAGGTAGATGGTATTGTTTGATGTTAACCACTCAGTGAGTTGGGTCCACTTAGCCCATCCCTGACTAACCGATCTTACCAAATGGGCTCTTCTTAAACAGAGCTCTCCTGTGGTGGTCATGTCACTTGTCTGTAGGTCCATCTCTAGGATATACTCGGGAAAAGGAGAAATGTATACTTTATATTCCTTGGGGGGCAAACAGCCAATCTGTAGAGTGAAAACCACCTGGCAGACTGACTGTGCTGCTCCCATATCCATCAATACCACTCAGCAGTCCCTGGAACCAGTGAATGTTTCCATGAATCAGGTGTGCTCAGTCCCAGTGTCCACGAGGGCTAAAACAGTTTGCTTATTTCTTGGAGACCAATGGAGGGTTAGTTCCACATGGGCCTCTGATCTTTCAATATTCTCCATATCCGAGGGCCACGGGGACCATGGTCCTACCCGTAGTCAAGAGGGGTAGGCATTGCACATGCAGGGAGTTCACTAGGAATGGTAAGCCCTTGAAAGTCCTTTCCCTTGGTGAATTGCTGTCCAGGGTGAAGTGTAAGCCACAGTTTCACCAGGGCCTTTCTAGTCTGTTTGTCATGATAAATGGAGAAGAGATTGAAGTTGTCAAAGACTTCATTTTGCTTGGATCCACAATCAACACTCATGGAAGCAACAGTCAAGAAATCAAAGGACGTATCACATTGTGCAACAGGCAAATCTGTTGCACAAGATCTCTTTGAAGTGTTCAAGAGCAAAGATATCAGTTTGAGGACTAAAGTGTGCCTGACCCAAGCTATGGTATTTTCAGTAGCTTCATATGTATGTTAAAGTTGGACAGTAAATAAATAAGAAAGACCATAGAAGAGCTGATGCATTTCAATTATGATGTTGGAGAAGAATATTAAAAGTACCATGGATTGCTAGAATAACAAATAAATCTGTGTTGCAAGAAGGACAGCCAGGATGCTCCTTAGAAGTCAGGATGATGAGACTTCATTTCTCATATTTCAGACCCATTATCAGGTAAAGTGGAGAGTCAGTGAAAAAAAGGAAGACCCCAACAAGATGGATTGGCACAGTGGAAGCAACAATGGCTCAAGCTTACCAACAATTTTGAGGATGGTGTAGTATTTTGTTCTGTTACGCATAAGATCTCTATAATTTGGAACCAACTCAATAGCACCTACCAGCAACAACACTCTACCCAGCTTTCTCCAGGCAGGTGCCACCTATAGGGATTTCCCACTCACAAAGTTTGACAGTGACTGAAGCCCATGAACAATTGACTGGTGGAGATTGTGGTTTTGGCATTCTCAGGCATTGTATGTGGAGGAACCCTCGACATGCTCATTTTGCTGAAGCTGGGATCCCTGGAGAAGGACATCATGCTTGGTAAAGTAGAGGGTTAGTAAAAAAGAAGACCATCAGTGAGATGGATTGATGCAGTGACTGCAACAATGGCCTCAAACATAACAATTGTGAGGATAGGGCAGGATCAGGTAGGTAGTGTTTCATTTTGTTATACAAAGGGTCACTATGAGTCAGAACCAACTTGACAAGTTGAATGCTTTAACAAACACATTAATTTTCTCACAGTGTAAGCAGCTAGAAGTCCAAATCCAAGGTGTCAGCTAGGGGAAGGCTTTCTCTGCAACTCTGGGGAAAAGATCCCTGTTCCTTTTCAGATGTGTTCCTCAGTCCTTGGCTCTCTTCACGTGGCATCTATCTTCCCCTCCTTTTGTGATCCCTTCTCTGTGCCCAATTTACTCTCCTTTTTTTTTTTTTTTTTAAAAAAAATTTATTTTTGTTGATGTTGTTGAAAATACACACATCAGAATATACACCAATGCAACCGTTTCTATGCGTATAATTCTATGACACTGGCTACATTCTTTGAGTTGTACCACCATTCTCATCCTCCTATTCTGAATTGTTCTTGCTGTAACTCAATGGTACCTAAGGTTCCTTTCTAATCTTTCCAGGTGCTGTTGTCACTGATTCCACAGAGATAGTTCTAAAAAAGTATAATGCTCAGGGCAGATATTGTTTGGTTTTAAGACTTCAGGGGATATTTTAGGTTTAAGTTTTAAAGCTTATCTCAGAGAATAGTTTTAGGAGTTTATGCATTCCCCATGGCTCCAGAAAGTCTGGAGTCCATGAGAATTTGTAATTCTGTTCCACATTTTCCACCACCCCCTTTTTGATCCCAATCTGTTCTTCTGTCTCCAAGGAGATTGATTTAAGACATACCCTACACTGATAATGGTCCTATTAACATAACAAAGAAAATCCTTTCCACAAATGGGATTACAGCCATAGGTATAGGAGTTTAGGATTTGTAACACATATTTTGGGGGAACAAAATTCAATCCATAACACCCTTCTTCTCAGGTAAATAAGAGCCAGGGGAATGGCCATAGATTTCCTAGAGTTCACAGGCTGTGACCTACCAGAGTGAGCAGGCACATTCCATGAATCCAGGAAGGACTGGCAGGTAATGTCTTGAGTTGGTACCTGGTAAATGGAGGGCCATGGAAAGTAGACCCCTGATGGAGAACTCCACTAGTAGATGGCACAGTAGTCCTTGCTTTCTACCTTTCCCACCTCGGAGGTTCCACCTGCACACAGTCTGAGAAATATGTCTCGCTGACAGGGCAAAGCCAGTTTTAATTGGTCAATATGACACTGGTCAATTCTAGCTCATATTTACTATGCTGTTCCTATCTCAGTGTTTGCTCTCTGCATAACGTGTTTCATGTAAAGATGTTTCAGAGCACACACCATTAGCCCCACTTAGTTCAGATTGTTGTTGTTGTTAAGTGCCATCAAGTCGATTCCGACCAAACCCTGTATAGGGTTTCCAACGAGCAGCTGGTGAACTTGAACCGCCGACCTTGCAGTTCAAACAGCTTTGCAATTTGGTGCATTAACCCACAGAGCCACACCAGTCCTCACAGTACAGATTAGGTATAAGAAAAAACCATTGCTGTGGGGTTGATTCTGATTCATAGAGACCTTATAGATCAAAGAACTTCCCCATAGATTTCTAAGACAGAAGCAAAGTGTCACATCTTTCCACTGTGAAGTTGATTGTTGTTGTTGTTGTCAGGTGCCATTGAGTCGGAATCGACTCATAGCGACCCCATGCACAACAGAACGAAACAATGTCCGATCCTGGGCCAACCTCACTACCACTGCCACACTTGAGTCCATCAATGATGCCACCTGGCTGATCCATCTCCTTGGGGGTCTTCCTCTTTTTCTCTGACCCTCCACCCTACCCAGCATGACATC
>NW_006408658.1:8870821-8879861 GCF_000296735.1 Chrysochloris asiatica | reverse complement strand
AAAAAAAAAAAAAAAAGAATAGCAAACAGGAGGCCTCTCACTTCTTAAAAAAAAAAAAAAAAGAATAGCAAACAGGAGGCCTCTCACTTCTTAAAAACCTGCTACACAGCCAGAGTCATCAAAACAGCCTGTACTGGTACAACAAAAGGCACATGGATTAGTGGAACCGAACTGAGAATCCAGAAGTAAATCCATTTACATACTGTCAGTAGATCTTTGACATTAAATGGGGGAAGAGATGGTCTTTACAACCAATGGTGCTAACAAAACTGGAAATCAACTTACAGGAAAATGAAACAAGATCTGTATCTCAAGCCATACGTATAAATAAAGTCAACATGGATTAAAGGCATAAATGTAAAACCTAAAACTATATAGCTCATCAATGAAAAACAGGGACAAACTTAGAAGCTCTGATGCATGCCATATATAAACTATCAAACATAGCTGGAAACACACAAACAGAAGACAAAATAGATAACTGGGACCTCCTTAAAATTAGACACTATGTGTATCAAAGATTTTCACCAAAAGAGTTAAAAGAGAACCCACACTGGGGGGAAAAATGTTTGGCAATGACATATCAGACAAAGGACTATTCTCCAAAATGTATAGAACATTTTATTGCCTCAACAAGAGGAAGACAAACAATCCAATTTAAAATGGACAGAGAACATGAATGACACTTCACCAAAGAAGACATTCAGTTGGTTAACAAACATTTGAAGAAATGCCCAGGATTTTAAGTTGTTAAGTGCCGTTGAGTCAATTCTAACTCATAGCGACCTGTAGTTCAAGGTCTGGTGCTTATTCTACAGTGTCACACTAGGAGGAGTCCCATTAGCCATTTGTTATTGTTGTTAAGTGCCATCGAGTCGGTTCCTACTCATAGTGACCCTGTATATAGTTTCTGAGAAGCAGCTCGTGGGTTTGAACTATCAATCTTGCAGTTAACAATCTAGTGTTTATCCTATGATGCCACACCTGCACTCCATTAAATAAAACGTTGTTGTTGTTACATGCTGTCAAATCAGTTCTGGCTCATAGCAACTAGCAAACCCACTACTGTTGAGTCAATTCCAACTCATAGCAATCCTATAGATCAGAGTAAACTACAGAAGGGTTTCCAAGGCTGTAATCTTTACAGAAGTAGACTGCCCCATCTTTATCCCATGAAGCAGGTGGTGGGCTCAAACCACCAACTTTTCAGTTCTCAGCAGAGTATATAACTACTATGCCACCGGTGTTCCTTTCCCGTGACTCTTACTGGGGTTGATTCTGTTAGGTGTGCCTACAAATCTCTTTAAGATAAGCCTTGGGCCTCTGCTCAGATACAGAGGGACAACACCCTAAAGCTTTTTATAAACCACTGTTGATTGTATGGTCCTTTGAAGCACCTCAAATTTCTGTGAACAGGAATTTGGAAATTGCTTAACTGATTGATTCTATTTCAAAGTTCTCATGAAGTTGCAGTCAGTCTTATCAGCCAGGATGGAAATCATCTGAAGAGTTATAGGAAGATTAATTGTTGTCTGGAAGCCTCAGTTTCTAACAACATGGGGTCTCTACTAGCAGTTGACTTCTTTTAGAGTGTATGGTCCAAGAGAGATCAAGGCAGAAGTTGCAACCTAGCTTTTGAAGTCACACTCAATCACTTCCACAATATCCTATTGGTTACGTATGTACATCCTGTTGAGTTTGTGAGGGCACTACACAGGGGCATGATTCTCACAGGAGGTGAGAATCATTGAACTCTACCATGGTTGAGATTCAGGCTCCTCCTATCTTGTTTATCCACCATCTTTACAGGGTCCAAGGTGGCTCACTACTGTTGTCACCTTCTAGCCAGTGAAGAAAAGGTGGCAGAGGAGGCAGTTCTTCCCTTTATTGGCACAATCCATGGCATATTCTGGAGTTCTGGTATGGCACTGTAGGATAAGCACTGGAATGTTAATCACAAGGTTGGTGGTTCAAACTCACCAGCTGCTCCTCAGAAACCATACCTAGGGTCACTTTGAGCTGGAACTGACTTGATGGTACTTAACAACAACAATTGCATATTCTATTAGTTATCAAGAGAGGTATACAGATATGTGTTGCTTAATGTCCATGATATATTCTGTGAAATAGGACAGTATATGATTTGGACATTGTGTGAAGATTATATTAAAATCTATGGAAGGCCACTATCCTCATTGGTACTGCCTGACACTGCTGCTGCTGGAATTGCTGGTACAGGCCAGGAGAAAGGGTGCTAGCAGCTGTGGTGGTTGAGAGGGCAGATCAAGAGTGAAGCCTTAGATGCAAATGGGGAGAGAGTGGAGCATGTCCAGTCCTTTCCACTGTTCTACCCACCTGAGCAGCAGAAGCAGCCTGGACCTCTCAGCCCCTCAGCCTTCACCTATCTGCTGGGTAAAGCCCAAGAGGCTGCAACCAGGGCTATGTCTTCTGCCTCACCTGCCTGTATACCATCTGTGATCCAGTGTTGCAAAAGTCTGGGTTTGGGGTCTTTAGAAACATTAGGGGAAAATATGTGGTACTGTGGGATAAAGCACTGGACTGAAAGGTTGGTTTGAACCACAAGGTCGCCAGTTCAAACTCACCAGCTTCTCCTTGGAAATCCTATACAGGGTTGCTATGAGTTGGAACTGACTCGATGGCACTTAACAACAACACACAATAAACAAAAGGAAATCTTCTTTCCTTTTATAAAACAAAACCTATGGGACCACAGATGTACAAGGATAAGTCAAAAAGTACTACTAATATACAACAGGATCAATGTGAAGCTGATGTCCTCCCATGTAAACTATCACATAATTCACAATAAAGCATTTTTAAAAAAGTACTACTATAATATCATTGTTGTTGGTAAGTGCCATCGAGTCGGTTCTGACCCATAGCAACCCTGTACAGGGTTTCCAATGAGCAGCTGGTGAACTTGAACTGCCAACTTTGTTTTTCAAACTGACTTTACAGTCCAGCACATTAACCCACAGTGCCACACTAGTACTCCACAATATCATAGAAATCCTTATTAAACAAAAATAACAAAATGTGAAACTATTCTTTTTTGGCATACCCAACATCTAGGTCAATACACTTCTGAAGGCAGTGTTTCCATGTTTCTAAATCTTCCCTAAGGAATTCTGCTCTCTTAGATTTATACCAAGGCAAAACGGTAATTTTGGCATCCTTGAGGGACTCAACTCATGTTACTTTTCAATACTCTGAGTTTTGGGAGCAGAAATAAGTCCAAAGGGGCAAAATCTGATCTGCAGGGTAGATGGGGCAAAGTTTTCCAGTGACGTTCTTGTAGGACAGTTCTTGCTACCCTCAAAGAATGAGCAGGTACTTGTAATGATGGGGAAAAAATTTCTGGGTGAAACTTTTTTGGTCTTTTTCTCACCAGTGCAGTTTTCAATGTTCAAAAATTTAAAATTTCTTCGTAATAAGCTCCTGTGATTGTCCTGTGTCCTTAAAGAAAATCTATCGGCTTACCCTTTTGTTAAGTGCTGTTGAGTCAGTTCCAACTCACAGCGACCCTAGATAGGGTTTCCAAGGAGCAGCTGGTGGGCTTGAACCACCAACCTGTGGTTAGCAGTCTAGTGCTTATCCTACAGCGCCACAGCAGAACTTTTTTTGGAACTACCCTTTTGGAATCCAAAAAAACAGTTGCCGTAACTTTCTGAGATGACCTTTTGGCCTTGGATTTAACCAGTCCAGCAGATTCCCTCAGAAGGCACTGTTTTGATTGGACCTTTTTTTGAAGGCACCATAATGAGACTAAGACAACTATCCACTGCTCACAGAGACATATAAACATGTTTTGTTTGGAATAAATCCAAGCATGTCTGAGCTGGAACTCTAATAGCAATATTTTTTTATTTACCCTTGTCTATTCACTCAGATTTTGCCCTAATGGAAGTTAAGTGGTACATACATGTATTAAGGAAAAAATGACACTAACCTTACATGGAAAGTCTACCAAAGAACAGAAAAAGTGGGGATACTTCTCAATTCAACTTCAGGGATAAGAATTACCTTGATATAAAAACCTGACACCAGAATATTACAAAGATGGAAAATAACAGGCCAAACACAAATGCTAAAATTTTAAACAGAAAACCAAATTTAATGATTATAAGTGGGATAATATTACACAGCCAATTTGTTTATTCCAGTAATATACGGGTGACTTGGCATTTAAAAATCTATTAAATAATCCATCACATTTGCAGAATAAAAATTTAAAAACACAGGATCATCTCAAAAAATTATTTGAGTTCTGGTGTGGCGCTATAGGATAAGCATTTGCCTGCTAACTGAAAGGCCAGTGGTTCAAATCCACCAGCTGCTCTAGAAAAACCTATATAGTGTCACTGTGAGCCAGAACTGACTTGATGGCACTTAACAACAATAACAATAATTCCTTATGATAAATATACTTTTCAAACTAAGAACTGAAGGGAGCTTACTTCCTTTATCAGATAAAGGATATGCAAAAAAAAACCTACATCAAACATCAGACTTACTGGTGAAATTAAAAAAATCTTTCCTTCTGAGAAGGGAATGCGAAACCGATGCCCACTATCACCGCTTCTGTTCTCTTCTAGTGAAATAACAAGAAAAAGAGACCATGTAGGATTGGAAAAGAAGAAGTAAAACTTTCATTATTTGAGGTGAGGATCTGGCCTGATTCCTCTGCCACAGTATGGCACTGAATAGGTGGACCAATAGAGAGACAGATGGACTGAAGTAGAGACGAATAGGATGAATAGTGAGCAGGGGCCTTTACCAGGTGATCACTGACCCTACATAATCAGAAGGGGAAAAAAATGAAGTTGACAACTAAATTACCTACAGTGAAATTTCTTATTGACAAAAAATTGATGAAAGAGTGAAATGAATCTTGACAAAAGGTGAGCTGTGGTGGGGGTCAGGAATCATGGCACAGTTCTAGCCACTCTCCGTTTCTCTTTTCTCTCTAGGAGCTTCAACAGTGAGGTCAGGATATTTCCATCTCTGTTTTAACCGTGTTTTTGTCTTATGTTTACTAATACAGACGTTTAATTGAAATTATATTGATTACTTTTCATTGAAGAAATATTTCCCAGAACAAATGCTATTAGGTCAGTTCAATGCTTTGGTTTTTCTACATAGCTTATTAAACATATTTCCAACTTTTTCATTTTAGCTTACAGTGAACTGCAATTATCTTCATCTGAAATATAATTTTCTGTATAAATTTTATGATTAATTGATTCATCAGTCAGTTTTAAAAAATCCATATCATGATTTGATAATTATAGTTCCTGCCATTGCGAGTTTTCTTTTGTGGTCATAATTTCTGTCACGTTCACTTTTCCTGGGACACATTATTTTGTTAAGAAGATTTATATACATTTTCCATCAATGTTAGGTCAATAAGAAATTTATGACCACTACATAATCAACAGAAAAAATAACTGACAACAATGGACTCAAATATAATCACAATTGTGAAGATGGCTTATGACCGAGTTGTGTTTTGTTCGGTTGCATATATGGTCATTATGACTCAGAATTGGCTCGATGGCACCTAACAAGAAGTCAGATTCAGTCCAACTCAGTATTTACAACCTGGTCATTATTTGGGAAGTATCACCTCAGCATTGTGCAAGGAATCTGAGGTTTTATGTAAGCAAATATTTGGGAAGCTTCTTTCATCCTTAGTGAATATTAACACATTACTGCTCTTCGAAAACCCTATATAGGATCACTATGGGTCAGAACCAATTCTACGGCACGTAACAACAACAACAACTGTCTACACAATGCTGTTCCCTCTTCAGAGCCAGAGAGCAGGTCATACCCATATAGATAACCCAGACCTCTCTCTACTTCTGGGAATCTCTTTTCCACTATCCTGAAAGTCACTGGCTTTCTCTTCTTTCACTCACCCCTCAATATAACACATTCATGAACTTTACAGAAAAGAGCTTCACAAGCTGTCCTGGGTAATAAATAAACAAATGCTGTTTCCTCTCAGTTCATTCAGGTTAGATGTTTTGAGAAAACAAAATGCCAAGAAAAAATTTTTAGAATCTGAAGGGGATAGATTAGGCCTAGAAGCACAGATTTCTTATTCCCTTTTAAATCACTTTGACTAATGAAAGTGACTGCGATAGGTAAAGATTTTTTTTTTTAAATAGGGAAGAAAAAGAAAACCACTCTTAAAACCACAATGTAATGAATGTTGGCACAACTGAATTTCTACATGCAAAAGAATGAAGCAGGACCCATATCTTACAAGAGATACAAAAATGTGAAAATTGAGAGAACAGTTTATGACCTCTGATTTCACAAGAAAAGGGACTCAAATTTACCATTAGCATCAGCCCAAGGCCAATTCCTATAAGGCAGATGTCAGCCATGCCTCTACCCTTCACCTTCTTTACTAATTCTGACATCAACCCTCCTTCCCAAGCACTCTCTACTTTTCTGCTGGTTTCAATAATCCACTGAAATGACCACATAGAACTCAGACTATACTCATTAATATGAGGTTTATTAGGGAAGTTAACAGGTTACAATTCAGGATTAGGAATGCTCAGGATACAGTTCTTAAGTGAGAACAGACTCTTCTCAGTCATGCCTGCAAGCAGGCTGTCTCTGGTCCTCAGCCTCTCTGCCACATGGCTCCTTGGCCTCTGCCCTATTTGGGCAATGTTACAAAGCTCTTTTTAGCTCTGTTGATAAATGCCCCTAAAGCACTCTATTGTCTAGTAAACCTCAACCTGATGGTGCTCAGCTCTTGGTCCATGGGCTGGCAAACCTAGGTTCCCAGACAAACGTCTAGGAGGCACCCCACTCCACAAGCAAGACTTAGACCTGAAGGGACTCAACGTCTTTTGCCTGGAAGCCCACTGTTCTGTCTGTTTGTGGTTCTACTGCCTAAATGTTTTATAAGGCACCAGCCTCAGCCACTGACCCAGGTAATATCTCAGATTCTTCAGGCAAAGCTGGGTTAATCTCATCAGAGCAGGGTGGAAGTAATAATGGCTTTCCTGGGGAGGGTGGCTTAGCAGACAAAGGAGTTATCTTTTCAGAGGGGAGAGAAGAGGGCTGGTTATGTTGGCAGAAGTGATTCAACAAAATTTCGGGCTAAATGTCATCAGCTTCCTGATTGTCTGTCCATATGTCCCTATCTTAAGTTTCAGAATCTCATTTCTTCATAATCAATGTCTTCACTTTAAAGTTGGGAATACAATTGGCATTGTAATTCAGCCATTCTTACTATTAAGACCTGGTTTGGTTTTAGGCAATATCAGCTCTGTTATTATGACATAGGCTTTCTTTCAGGGCACAAATGGCAGCTTTCAGGTCTTGTATGAGGTGATAGAGCTGTGACCCTGAAGCTTTGAGCCCATTTCTTTCACATTTTGTCTAGCAAAAGTAGGACCAATCATCTTCCTTATATTTCTTATTCTGATGAAATTGTAGAAAAGTGCCAAATATGGAATCACCTAGATCCTTGTTGCTCATAAATTTTTGATTCATTAGTGGTGATATTTTACATATTTTTATTGTCACCTGGGAGCCCTGGTGACACTGTAGGATAAATACAGTGACTGCTAACTGTGAAGTTCAGCAGTTCAAACTCATCAACCACTCTGAGGGAGAAAGATGAGATTGACTGCTCCCATAAATATTTACTATCTTGGAAATCCTATATGGGGTCACTGTGAATCACTTGATGATAATGGGTTTGGGTTTGATGCCATGTTTGATGCCAGGGCCCTCTGGACTGCTAACCACATGGTTGGTGGTTCAAACCCACTAGCTATTCCTTGGAAACCCTATATAGGGGTGCTATGAGTCAGAACTGACTCATTGACAGTAACAACAACAACTTTACTACTATGGAGCTCTTGTGGCACTGCAGAATAAACACTGGACTGTTAACTGCAAAGTTGGTGGTTCAAACGCACCAGTTTCTCCATGAGAGAAGGATGAGGGTGTTTAATTCCGTAAAGATTTACAGTCTCGAAAACCCTAAGGAGCAGTTCTGTTCTGCCCAACAAGGATTGCTACGCGTTGGAACCAACTCAATGGCAATGGGTTTGGTTTGGTTTTCGTTACTACTGGAGACAGAGTTGTTTGTGTCTTTCAGACTAGCCAGATTTGAGAACCAATTCAGAAAACTCATCCTTATGATTTTGTTCCTCTAGAACAGGGCCAGGGGACTTTTTTTCTGCCAAGGGCCATTGTGGTTATATACCAATTCTTTGTATCCGTCTTCCATTAATAGGCATTTAGCCTGCCTCCTGGTGTGGCTCTGTTTGTTAATGCGCCAGACTGCAAAGCTGTTTGAACTGCAAGTTCGGCGGTTCAAGCTCACCAGCTGCTCCTCAGAAACCCTATACAGGGTTGCTATAGGTTGGAACTGTCTCAATGGCACTTAACAACAACAACAACAACCTTTTTACTATTGTGAATAGAGCTGTGATGAACATCAGTGTGCATATGCCCATTCTTGTCATGGCTATTATTTCTTGTGTATGTATACTGAGTTTTACTGGATCATAGTTGGTATTTCTATTTCCAAGTATTTGAGGAAGCACCATACCATTTTCCCACAGTGGTTGCGCCATTTTACAGTAACCTAAGAGGGTCCCAGTCTCTCCACACTCTTGTCAGCATTTGTTATTTTCTGGAGTTTTTTGAACTTTGCTATTAATGCTGGAGTGAGATGATATCTTATAGTTGTTTTGATTTGCATCTCTCTAATAACTAATGATCATGAACATCTTCATACACTTGTTGGCCAACTGAATATCTTCTTTGAAGTGTATGTTCATGTCCTCTGCCCATTTTTTAATTGGATTGTTGTCTTTTTAATATAGAGAACACATATTTTTTAAAAACACACATATATAGGACTAAACAAATTAGTGGTGGTGGTTATGTGTTGTGGAGTTGGTTCTAACTCATAGAGACCCTACATAGCGTTTCTGAGGCTGCAAATCTTTACGGGAGCAGAAAGTCTCATTTTATA
>NW_006408658.1:8869543-8870721 GCF_000296735.1 Chrysochloris asiatica | reverse complement strand
CCTGGGTCAGGCGCACCTTAGTCCTCAAGCTGACATCTCTGCTCTTCAGTGAAGTTGATGGTGGGTTTCAATTGTTCACTTTTCTGTTAGCAGCTTAACACTTTAACCACTGTGCTACTTGTATACCCCAGATAAGTTATACTAGGCTATGCTATTTTTGTTGAATGCCATTGAGTCAGTTCCAACTTATAACAACCTTATATACGATTTCCTAGGAGAGACTCATGAGTTTGAAATGCTGACCTTGAAGTTAGTTGTTGTTAGGTGCCATCAAGTCAGTACCGACTAATAGCAACCCTATGCACAACAGAACAAAACACTGCCTGGTCCTGGGCCAACCTCACAATTGTTGTATTGCTTGAGCCCATTGATGATGTCACTTGGCCAATCCATCTCGCTGGGGGTCTTCCTCATTTTCTTTGACCCTCCACCTTACAAAAACATATCCTTCTCCAGCGACTGGTCCCTCCTAACAATATGTCTGAAGTATGAGAGACGAAGTTTAGCCATCCTGGCCTCCAAGGAGCACTCTGGCTGCACTTCTTCCAACACAGATCTGTTCGTTCTTTTGGCAGTCCATGGTACCTTCAATATTCTCCTCCAGCACCATAACTCAAATGCATCAATTCTTCTACAGTCTTCCTTATTCACTGTCCAGCTTTTGCATGCATATGAGGTTATTGAAAATACCATGGCATGGGTCAAGCGGACTTTAATCCTCAAGCTGACATCTTTGCTTGTCAACGCTTTAAAAAAGGTCTTGTGTAGCAGATTTGCCTAATGCAATAAATACATCGTTTGATTTCTTGACTGCTGCTTCCATGAGTGTTGGTGGTTGAACCAAGAAGAATGAAGTCCTTGACAACATCAATTTTTTTCTCCATTGATAAGAATGTTGTTTATTGGTCCAGTGATGAGGCTTCTGTTTTCTTTACATTGAGCTGCAATCCATACTGAAGTCTGTGGTCTTTGATCTTCATCAGTAAGTATTTTAAGTCCTCTTCACTTTCAGCAAACAAGGTTGTATCATCTGCATATTGCAGGTTGCTAACGAGTCTTCCTCTAATCCTGATGCCATGTTTTTCTTCACAGAACCCAGCTTCTTGAATTATTTACTCAGCAAACAGGTTTAAACCATTCAGTGTTCCCATGTTCTGTTCGAACAACTGCCTCTTGGT
>NW_006408658.1:8857275-8867677 GCF_000296735.1 Chrysochloris asiatica | reverse complement strand
TTTAGACAAAAACCAAATGACATTTCTCACTAAAAGAAACCTGAGCTTCTTGGAGAAATGACTCATTACAGATGAAGGGCAGGAAATTGTGCAAGATAAGCTTGGAAATTCCTATCAAATAGGAATGAAAGGATCCATCAAAAACCACTCAAATGGTGTCAGGAATCAACTTGAATAAGTTCTCACTGGCCATAGAGGAGACCAAGAATAATAATTGCAATGGATGAAAACATATTTAAAATGCCTAAATCTATACATCCATAACTGTAACAAAAACTCAGTGATCACGTTGGAGAATGGTAGGAACCAATTCTGGTATATAAAGAAACTGGTATATAAAGAAAGAATCAAACAATTATTCTGAACAAACTATATATGTTAGGGAACTTAATTGATGAGAAAAAAAAAAGTCTAGCTAAAAATGAGGAAGAAGCAATAGAATTAGAATATTACCATTTTATAACTTTTAATGAATTAATGGATCAAAACACGATTATCAGTGGATGTTAACATTCTCAAAAGAGAGACAGTATGACATGTGCCACTTATGGAAATACATCCTACTGTCTAGGAATATTTTTTTCAAATAAATGAGATCTTAACATAGTAAGTCTCTTGAATTAATTACCATTTTAAATAAATACTGAATACAGAGGAGCATGTCAAAGGACTCCATGAGAAGGCAAGCAGCAGAATCTAGACTGTGGAAAGCTTTAAAGGGAAATAAAGAAACAAATTAGGGAAATGAAGAGCCTATAGATTAAGAGACACCTGAGACTAGCATCCAAACGCAATGCATAGCTTTTATTTGAATCTTGAATAAAAAGATCAACTATAAAACAAAATTATGGGACAACTGAAGCAAATTGTGTACTAAATGTGTATTTGATAATATTAAACTCTAGGGTTGAAGAGAAAATTTTGAGTATCACACCAGTCTGTGAGATATGTGTGAATACATATCTGCATTTTTCAGAAAAGTGCAATGACTTGCCCAAGATCACATAGCTTGGGGAGGTCTCAATTTTGTCTGGCTCTTTGGTTTCTACAAACCACATTCCACTACTTCTTTAATCCCACACTTTATCAAAAACCTCTGCTACAGACACAAACCCTTAACCCCTTCCTAGAAACTCTACACTCTAATCGAATGAGAGGGGTCCTTGCTATCAGAGAGTCTGTGGAGAGAACTCAGTGGCTCTATGATCTTGGGTAGTAAAAAGTAACACTTTCATTTTCATGAACCTTTAGAGAAGTGCATTATTTTCTTCAATCTCAAATACAGGCAACATACTCAGGTAGTGTTGGCAGTACCTGAGTATCTATGTCTTTGTCAGCAACAGAAATCACAGATGTTTTTATATCACATTATAGTGTTACAGATACCTCAAAACAGGTTGGAGTAATCACAATTTTGAAACGATGTTTTTATATCACATTACAGTTGTTACAGATACCTCAAAATAGGTTGGATTCATCACAATTTTGAAATGATGTTGTCAAACTTGTGATTGTTGTTGTTAAGTGCCATTGAGTCAAATTCTGAAGCATAGCGACCTTGTACAGGGTTTCCAAGGAGCAGTTAGTGGGTTTGAACAGCCAACCTCGTAGTCTGCAGTCCAGTGCTTATCCTATAGTACCACACTAGGATTCCAAATTTGTGATTAGATCTTGCTATTCAATTTGTTACCAAGCCTATATTACTATATCACATTTAAAGTATTTTGATAACTATATTTCATTCTTTTATTTAAAAAATTTTAAACAATCCTATGTATATTAGAAGGAGCTCTGGTGGCATAGTGGGTTACGTGTTGGGCTGTTAATCACAAGATCAGCAGTTCAAATCCACCAGTGGTTCTGAGGGAGAAAGATGAGGCTTTCTGCTCCCCGAAAGATTATAGCCTCAGAAACCCTATACAGGGTTTGCTATGAGTTGGAACCAACTCGAGGGCACACCACCCCCTCACTACCACCATGTATGTTATAATGACATTTAGAAATGCTATTTTGAGGGGAGGAGGTTCATGGACTAGGAGTCTCACCAATCTGTCTAAAGGGTCCATGGTCCATGATATAAAAAAGGCTGAGAACCACTTAAGATTTCCTGAACTCAGGTGGTGTTTCTAAAGGGTTGCTTCTCCTTCTCCCCACAGACCTTTCCACTCTCTGCTGAGTTCTTCCTTACTCTTCAAAGTATAATTCAAGCATCTTCACCTCAGTAAACTTATCCAAAGGAACTCAGTCTAGAATTCTAGAAATGGAATTTGAGACTGGAGGGCCAGTGACCTCTTGCCTGTACCACACCCTCTTTTACCCACCTCCCTGTAGCCACTGCAATCTTATTTCTTTGGCAGTGCAAAGGACTTGCTTAGCTGTTGATCCTTGCTGGAATTTAGCATGGCCAAGTCAGTAGCTGAAGGAGGCCTAAGTAAAGTTCTAGATGTGCAAGAACCCTGACTGCCTCAGGGCTCAGGTGACTACAGGCAACACAGAGAAAGGGAGACTCCATCTCTGTTCTGAATGGAATCCGGTGCTTTGCTGGAGCTTGAGGCTTGTTCAAGACCACAGCAACATGGGGCACAGGGCTGGGTTAGGGCTTGAGGAGCATGAGAACTGTACAGGGAACTATTTTATGCCTAGGTCTTTCCCAGATGATGAGTTTAGGAAGGCCAGGAACTTGTCTGTTTGGTTCACCACTCAGAATCCAGCATAGTGTCTAGAAATAGTAAATACTCAGTAAAAGTCTGATGAATGAATAGATGTAAAATAATATGGAATGGAGAGGGGCTTTATAGGGGGAAGCAAGTCTGTGTAATGTGTCTTAATTTGTATTCATTTACTTAACAAATATTATTGAATATTACTATGTGCCAGGTACTAGTCTGGTGCTAGAGATACCACAGCAAACCAAATAGACAAAAATCCTGGTGCTCAGAGAGCATGTTTTGAGAGGAATCTGCAGGTGGCTTTCTGTGGGCTCCCATAGTTCCTCGCTTTCTCACCATGGCACTGACCACACTGGGATGTAACTGTCTTGTTTACCTGTTAGTGCGCTTCACAAGACAGTGAACGTCTTGAGGAAAAGACCATGTTTTATTCAACCCTAGGTACCTGGAATCAGCAAAGATCTTAGTACAGTGCAGGGGTCAGTACCTTATGCTGAATGACTAATTAATAACTATCCAATGCTGTCCATCCCTTCCATGGAGTCCATAAACACCTCTTTGTGCAACCTCAACTTTTCTTGGAACAAAAACCCCTTTGTTCTTATGTTTTCTTCTAGAAGGTTTCCCCACTTTCTAGCTGAAATGAAAAGAGTGCTCCCTCTTTCTCTCTCCCATTCAAACACCCCTCACTACAAACACACACAACCCGAAATTAAAAAAAAGAGAGAGAAGACTAGTGGTGGTGGTTTTGTGCTGGGGGTTCATTTCTGACTTATAGCAACCTTGTATAGGGTTTCCAAGGCTGTTAATCTTTACAGGAGCAGAAAGCCTCCTCTTTCTATCAAGGAACAGTTGGTAGTTTCGAACTGCAGATCTTGAGATTAGCAGCCTGACTTGTACCCAGAGCTCTTTGTTGTTGTTGTCAGGTGCCATCGAGTCGGAACCGACTCATAGTGACCCCATGCACAGCAGAACGAAACAATGTTTGATCCTGGGCCAACCTCACTACCGCTGCCACACTTGAGTCCATCAATGATGCCACCTGGCTGATCCATCTGTTTGGGGGCCTTCCTCTTTTTCTCTGACCCTCCACCCTACCCAGCATGACATCCTTCTCCAACAACTGTTTCCTCCGGACAATATGTCCAAAGTAGGAGAGACGAAGCTTAGCCATCCTGGCCTCCAAGGAGCACTCTGCCTGCACTTCTTCCAAAACAGATCTATTGGTTCCTTTGGCAGTCCATGGCACTTTCAGTATTCTCCTCCAACACCACAACTCAAAGGCATCAATTCTTCTATGATCTTCCTTATTCACTGTCTAGCTTTCGCATCCATATGAGGCTATTGAAAACACAATGGCCTGGGTCAGGCGCACCCTAGTCCTCAAGCTGACATCTCTGCTCTTCAACACTTTAAAAAGTTCCTGTGCAGCAGATTTGCCGAGTGCAATACATCGTCTGATCTCTTGACTGCTACTTCCGCGAGTGTTGATAGTTGATCCAAGAAGAATGAAGTCCTTGACAACTTCAATCTTTTCTCCATTGATAAGAATGTTGTTTATTGGTCCAGTGGTGAGGATTTTTGTTTTCTTGACATTGAGATGTAATCCATATCGAAGGCTGTGCTCTTTAATCTTCATCAGTAAATGTTTCAAGTCCTCTTCACTTTCAGCGATCAAGGTTGTATCATCTGCATATCATCTCTGAGTATCATTGGCTCTTGTTCATATGGTATCTCTTGAAATGGTTGAACTCTTTGGACAAAGCAAAATCATGAAACGTTTATGTGAGGAACTGGGCTTTCTAGGAATTAGCTCATTTCATCCTGTGATGGAGATATTACTAGCCATATCTTACAAGCGAGGACACAGAGGTCTAGTAAGGAGAAATTATTTTCCCAAGGTCACTGTCTGTAAGTCACTGAAGAGGGATATGAATTTAAGTCTGGTCAACCTATGTCTCTGCCCTTTGTAAAAGACACCAGACTTCTTTACACTAATTAGAAATATTGGCCATCCCAGGAGACAAAGCAAGGACTAAGAATGCAATAGAATTAAAAAGAGAGGAGAGAGAGATTAATGGATGTTAATATTAATTTTTCATAGCTGCTAGACATAAAAATTTAAATGGAACTGATAAACATTTACCAAAACTGACCTTCTTTGAATCTGTGTGGGAAACATAAACTATTTGCTAATTACCTGATTAGCTTGGGTTTCCAGTTTAATTGGTATACTTTTTTAAAAAATTGCTTTAAGTTTATGAACTAGAGCAACTTTATAAAAATGATTCTCCTAAACTTAAACTCTAACCACTTCTCTCCAAATTCTCTGTGGCCTTTGTCAGTAACAATGCTCACCTCTATTAGTTCTTCAGAGCATGCTAACAAAACATCTGTTGTCTTGATTAATTGTTATCTGCCCTGGGATATCTATAAGGTCTGCCATTTTACAGATTAAAAAACAGATATAAGAAGAGAAATGAAGGAGCTCTGGTAGCGTAGTGGTTACGAATCGGGCTGCGAACCTTAAGGTCAGCGGTTCGAAACTACCAGCCGCTCCGTGGGAGAAAGATGAGGCTTTCTACTCCCGTAAAGATTTACACCCTCGGAAACCCTGTACAGGGTCGCTATGGGTCGGAACCGACTCAACGGCACTTAACAACAACAACAAGAGAAATGACTTGACTGAGAATACTTAGCTTAGAAGTGGTTAAGGCAGGATTGCTTGAACCCATGCCTTCACGGCTTTTTCTTGGTACTACTGCTGTTGTGCCGGAGGTGTGGTGCTGTAGGATAGGTACTGGACTGTGAACTATAATGTCGGCAGTTCAAACCCACCAGTTGCTCCTCGGAAACCCTATATAGGGCCACAATGAGTCAGAACAGGTAACAGCTTTCTACATAGCCTTTAGCACAACTGGCAGTAACTTCCATTTGCTTAGTGTTGGGCTGTTTACAAAACAGTTTCACACTCTTTGTCTCATTTGCTGTTTCACAAAGCTCTTTGAGAATGCCTTGTTTATATTCACATGATTTCTCTTAACTGCTCTATATCCTAGCTAAACTAATATTTTTATTTATATTTAATTTCCAACAAAGTGACTGCAAAAGTTTAAAAAATTAAATTAGCTAATTTTGGAATTTATAACCATTCAAATTGCATTAGCTGAGAATTAAACCAGGGATTTTTGATCCGAACTCTGACAATCTCTTCCTCTTTCTTGGTCTCAATTTTCTCTACAATAAAATGGGCATGTGAACAAAGTTCAGGCTGAAGGACTCAATGAGATGTTTAGACATCAGAATAGCACCTGGCTATTTAAAGACCTGTCTTTAATTTTTATTTTCTTGTGATTTTAAAGCAATTTTTAAAGTACTAGTAGCGTAGTAGTTATGAATCGGGAAGTGAACCACAAGGTCAGCAGTTCGAAACTACCAGCTGCTCTGTAGGAGAAAGATGAGGCTCACTGCTCCCGTAAAGATTTACAGCCTCGGAAACCCTGTACAGGGTCGCTATGAGTCAGAACTGATTCCATGGCACTTGACAACAATAACAGTTCAACAATTCCTGATGTGGCACTGTGGATTAATGCGCCAGACTGCAAAGCTGTTTGAACTGCAAGGTCGGTGCTTGGAGACCCTATACAGGGTCACTATAGGTGGGAATTGACTCGATGGCACTTAACAACAACAACAGTTCAAGTCAGTCAGACAGTTAACAGGCAAGGGGTAGTTTTTGACACTGTCATTTTGACCCTGTTTGTTTTGAAGGGTTGCAGAAGTAAAGAAGAACTGGTAAAAGCAGTTGACACAAATAAAACTGACAATGGCTAAAACTACATGAGGTAAAATTTATTATGGATGGAATAGCAAACTGAATGTTTGCATCTTTGTTGGCAATACTGAACACTGCAAAATTGATGCCTGGGAAAATTCCACTTGCTAGAAATAAGCAGCACAAAATAAAACTGATAATGGCTAAAACTGCTCCCCAAAACAGGAGTTATTGTTGTTAAGTGTCTTTGAGTTGGTACCATCCCATAGTGACACTATGGACAACAGAATGAAACACTGCCCGGTCCTGCACCACCCTCACAATTGCTACTACGCTTGAACCCAACCTATTGTTGCTGTCACTGTGCCAATCCACCTCAGTGGGGGTCTCCTTCTTTTTCTCTGACCCTCCACTTTACCAAGCATGATGTCCTTCTCTAGGGACTGGTCCTTCCTGACAACATGTTCGAAGTATGAGAGATGAAGTCAGTTAATGCTGGCTTCTAAGGAGCATTTGGTTGTACTTAGTCCAACACAGATTGGTTTGTTCTTTTGGTAGTCCATGTACTTTTAATATTCTCCTCCAACACCATAATACAAATGCATCAGTTCTATACTTCTACACTTCCTTATTTACTGTCCAGCTTTCACATGCATATGAGAAACAGAAGGACTTGGTGGAAATAATGGCTAGCAAATAAATTTTATAATGTTTGAAGATGAATCAAATCTTTCTTAGAAAGTTCTTAAAGAACAGATCTTGATTAAAATTATAAAAAATCTAGAAAAATTAGAAATTGTTTACTTGTGCTTTACAGAACATTTATCAGGGAATTAGTTTAATGAAGTTAATTAAAAAATACTTTCTTAGTGAAATTCATTGATATAATTTTGAGTAAACTGATTGATATAATTTTGAGTAAAAAGCTTACATGCCATGACTCATCAGGGATTTGGAGAGAATGTTCTCATATTAGGGTCTGGACTGTAAATGGAACTTTAGTCTTTAAAGAATTTTCACATCCATTGTCTCATTGAATTCTTGTAATAACTTTTTTTTCAAAGCTTTTATTGTGAATTGAGTGATAGTTTATATTGGAGAACATCGGTTTTACACTCATCATTATATTGCAATGATTATAATCTCCTCCGTGCATCATCATTCAACAGTATTTGCTTCTATTCCCTCTATTTTTTTATTTTTTGGTGGGGGGGCATGTACACAAAAACATTCAGGAATATATAATCATTTAAACAATCAAAGGGCACATTTTGCCAGCCTGCTTCCTGGCTGCCAGCAATCAGTCTCTCTCTTTTCATGAGTCTAGCATACTCAGCTGCTCCCTCTTCTCCATGTCCCCATCTCTGCCTCCATCTCTGGTGTTGCTGCTTCTCTGGATAGGGTCCCACATTCTGCTTGTGCTCTTCTTTCTTGATGGTCCTAGGGTCCTCTGTTCCTGGGATGTAAGATTAACTACTCCACCCTTTTTGTTACAAAACTTCTACCTTTACAGTTGTAATAGTTGGAATTAGTCATGATAACAATTACTCCCTTTTGAATCATAAGAATCTTATCCCCATCTTCTTTCACCAGACCTGTCTAGACAAGATGAAAACTATTCAGTGGGGATTCTACCTTCCCCGACACACTCTGAAACTAAACTCCCTCTTGAAAACTTGTAAGCCAATCACTTTGTGCCTTTATTACAACCCCCCACTCCCATTTTAGGTAGCCAATGTTTAACTTGCCCATCTCTATCAACCCTGTATACAGAGGGGATAGGATTGATACTTGATATAAAGATTCCTTCCCTTTCTTTATTTTGAGCTCCTACATCCATAAGTATATGTCAAGTTCATCAAATTGTAGCAATTTATACTTGTTTCCTTTATCAAAAAATATTTTTTTATCTTCCTCTAGTCGAGTTCTGATCATCAAGCCATTGAAACTAGGTCGAATGAGTACTATCTACAAGTTTGGGCGATCTCGTGTATTTCCCCTCACTTCATATCAGTGGGACACTTCACTCTTAGCTCTAGCCCTCCATGGCTATGTCCTTGTCCAAGGGCTCAGGAGTCCCCAGATATCACCACACTTCAGACCAACCAGCCCTTCTTCTTTTCTCTCTCATCTCCAGGTCAACAGGAGTCTATGGAACATGGCCAAACTCAGCCTATATCATCATTGCTGCCTTTCCCCCTCTTCCACTCACTAGTAGACCAGTGTGGTCACCAGCAAGCGTACATGCCTGCTCATGTGTTGAGTTTTAGTCTTGGAGGGGGGTTTGTCCTAAAGGGACTTGATTGCTTGTCTCGATGGCTCCCCGGTGAACATCTTGATTGTTCTTGTAGTCAATCAGATTGCCATTTTTGTTTTGAATTTTTCCTGCTGGTCTTTCTTTCAAGAAATATCTTCTGTTCCTCTAGCTGCTCCAGGCTGGTCTGCTTGTTCTTTCAAGTTTGTAATAACCTTTTGAGATGGGAGGGCAGGAAACATTCTTTCCATTTTACAGATGTGGACATTGAGGTTAAAGAAATGTCACTCAGCAAGTTTAGGGCAAGGTTTCGTTTAGGCTCTGATTCCAAGATTCTTAGTTCATTGTAGTTGTTGGGTGCCAATGAGTCAATTCCAACTCATAGCAATCCACGTGACAGAGTAAACCGTAGAATTTTCTGGCATATAATCTTTGCGGAAGCAGAAAGCTCTCTCTTCTATAGAGACGCTGGGTGGGTTCAAACCACTAACCTTTTGGTTAGCACTCAAGTGCTTACCTGTTTGTGCCACTAGGACTCCTTCTAATCCACTAAACTTCTTCATATCTATTTTTTGAACTCAGATAATGTCTCACTCCCTGGAAAGACTAGAACTCTTTCCATTTTGGCCACTTGCTGCCACTGGGAGAAGTGAGAAAAAGACATGAAGACAGGATTTAGAAGGGAGGACCACCAGTGCAATACTTAAGAAGGAAAGAGACTTGCCCATCATATAACCAGCATGTCACAGGAACCTTTCTCATTTCTCAGAAAAGGAAGCGATGTGGAGTAAAGATGGAGAAATAGGCTGCAATAGGATTGGGATTAAGTTATCCTTTCAACTAGATCTCCTGGACTTTTCTCCTATAGGCCTGCAGTTCTCCAGTGAGCTGGTACAGTGAATTAGTTCATATGGCTCCTCTACCCACAGTCTAACTCCCACCAAACATTTTTGGCCTGGTGGGTCTGGGTAAGAAAAGGTGGGGAAATATGCTGCTAGAATTATATGATTCAGTTGTGAGTGTTTAATAGAGTTAATTGTGATTGTAAAAACTTGGAACTTTAAAACGAATATAAAATGGACCATATCAGAAGAAAACAAAAAGTCATTAAGAAGACAAGAAAGAAGGAAAAGGTCAAAATAGATGTCAGAAGAGACTCTGGAACTTGCTCTCCAGCGCAGAGATGCTAAAGCAAATGGAAGAAATTAGGAGGTCCAAGAGCTGAGCAGAAAATTTCAAAGATCAGCTCGAGACAATAAAGCCAAATATTATAATAAAATGTGCAAAGATTTGGAATCAGAAACCCAAAAAGGAAGAACACGCTCAGCATTTCTCAAGCTGGGGGAAGTGAAGAAAAAATTCAAGCCTTGACTTTCGTTATTGAAAGATTCTCTGCGCAAATCAGTGAATGATGCAGAAAGCATCAAGAGAAGATGGAAGGAATACACAGTCACTGTACCAAAAGGAAATGGTTGATGTTCAACCGTTTCAGGAGGTAGCATATGATCAAGAGCCAGTGATACTCAGGGAGGAAGTCCAACATGCATTGAAGGAATTGGCAAAGAACAAGGCACCAGGAGCTGATGGAATAAAAATTGAAATCTTTCAAGAAAGTGAGGCGGCACAGGAGGTACTCACTCATCTCTGCCAAGAAATTTGGAAGACAACTATCTGGCCGACTGATTGGAAGAGATCCGTATTTGT
>NW_006408658.1:8838100-8856155 GCF_000296735.1 Chrysochloris asiatica | reverse complement strand
AAGACCCCCAATGAGATGGATTGGCCAGGTGGCAGCATCGATGGACTCAAGTGTGGCAACAGTAGTGAGGTTGGCCCAGGATCGGACATTGTTTTATTCTGCTGTGCATAAGGTCATTATGAGTTGGTGCTGACTTGATGGTACCTAACAACAACAATCAGAAGCAGGAATGGGAGCTTCTTACTATCAGCAAAGAAGAAAGAGCCAAGAGTGTATGTAGTTCACCCTTTGGACCCCAAGCTTCTTGTGCATTGAAGCTCCTCAAGTCAGGGATAGAAAACTGTGACACCAGAGGAGTAACACAGGAGTGGCAGCAGGAAAATGAAGAGCCAGAGCATGAGACACAGTGGTGGGTTTCCCAGATCACAGAGCAAGTAAAACTGAGTGACTTTAGGCTAGAGGCTTCCTTACAGAGTGGGGTGCCTCTAAGCACTTAATAGGTGGAGCTAGAGTCGAGTGCCTTCAGGCTGAGGCTTACAGTGGAGTAGTGTGCCTTTATCAGTAGCCCTAACAGAGTTTTGTAACATAGCCCAGGCAGAGAGGGAGGCCTGTCTGTGGGCATGGCTGTGAAGGGACTGTCCTGAGTGGAAGATCTGTGCCCTGAGCATTTTCTGATCTTGCATTAAGTTAATATATCAACTTCCCTAGTTAACCCTGTAACTGTGATTATGGTGTCTGAATTTTGTGTGGTCATTGCAAAGACTTAGTGAATCCAGATGAATAGAGAACACTCATTTTTCTTGCATTTGGTGACAGAAGTGGGATTTGTTGCAATGGCTCTAGACTTATGGAAGCATAGAAGGGGTATGGGAAGTCAAATTTTGATTCCTAGATTGTTACTTTGGTTATTTTTACCTGTAATGGAAAGGAATGTGAATGGTGTTATCCTTAGCTGAGAGGTGAAAAGCTGCTACTAGAGTCACCTAAGGCAAAAAGTCAGACTGGCTAAGTCAGGTTTTTCTCTACCTAGTTTTGTAACAGACCTAAATGTATGAAAGGAATGAAGATTGGATATTGTTATCATGGAGAGTTTCTAAGCCCGTCTCTAGCCTATATGGAGTCCTGGTGTGGTGCTGCAAGATAATATGCTGGACTATAAGGTTGATTTGAACCAGAAGGTTGGCAGTTCAACTCACCAGCTGCTCCTTGGAAACCCTATAAAGGGTTGCTATGAGTTGGAACTGATTGGACAGCACTTAACAGCCTATTCTTGATTGTTGTTTTGCTTTTAAGTGCCATTAAGTCCGTTCTGACTCATATAAGTGCTAAAAAGGGAGTTAGGCATTGTCTGAAAGAAACAGGCTTTACTATAAGCCAGCATCTTGAGTATACAGAAAGGTGCTTAAGTAGAAAACTTGAGTCCTATCCAGAACTGCTGAGAGAACAAGAGATGTACCTTGTGAAGGAAAGACTAGTAGGGGGGAAAAAAAAATGACTGCTTGGCTGTTTGAATTTTGAGCAAGCATTTGGCCACTAGAAGAAATCCAGGCAGGAAAAGTTAGTGCTCTGAGCATTCTGAACCTACAGTGTAACCTGTTAACGTCCCTAATAAATCCCTTAACTGTTGAAGTATGGTGTCTGAGTTCTGTGTGACCATTGCAATGAATGAATTGAACAGAGCTGGAGCTAGAATGTCCTTGCAAAACATCAAAAAATAACATATACAATAAAAAGACTGTAGCTAAATATATGATTTGTGTTGAATCAGATAATAATATAATACTCTAGGAGAGATGAATACACAGGTTCCAGAAGAAAAATGTCAGAAGAGGACTTGAAAATTCTCCCTAACAACTTAATGTTCTTTTGTGAATTGGAAGTCGCCAATATTATATTATTGGTTTTAATCATAAATCGTGGAGCTCACAATCAGGCATAGTCCTGACGCACTGCTGATGGCAAACAGGTTGTTGGATTTGTAAACCGTATTTGTTTAATATAGTCTTAAGCTTTTAAAAATATGGTATGTGTTCCTTTTAAACAAATCAGACAATATGAAAACAAAAATTACTCCATATCTGAATTCTTTCCTCCAATATAATCACTGATAATATTCTGGGGCACCTCGTTACTGTAATCTCTCTATGTTTACAGACTATTGTTTAAAACTTCAAATAAATTGGGCCATTCTAAATATGCTGCTCTGTAATAATTTTTTCCTAGAGGATAATTTATGAATAGATTTTCATATCAATAAGTAGATCTATATCATAAATATAAATGACTTAGTACTGCGTTGTATGTATATATTATAATTGATTTAACCACTCCCTATACAGCCTCGGAAACCCTGTACAGGGTCGCTGAGTCGGAACCGACTCCACGGCACATAACAACAATTGATGGGTATTCATCAATCTCATATAACAACTTTGTTCATTCAGCTTTTCCAGATCGTTTGATTACTATTATTTTGTGTGTGTGTTGTGTATGGTAAAATAGACATAAAAATTGACAATTCTACCATTCAATGAATTACCTTTTTGAGGCAAATTCTTACAAGTAATGGAGCTGGGTCAAGAAGTATGCCCGTTTTATGTTTGTGTTCAAATTACCAAATATTACACAGATTTGGAGGGAGACCAGTGAGGCGGCTATTGCTGATATGAGATTATGGCAAAAGAGAGATGGCGAGTAGAATTCAGACTCACAGGTGATTTAGCCGAATTAGGCCTGTCTCCGATGGGTTGCCACACTCCTTCCCTCTTTCCTCGCTTTCACTTATTTTTTTTTAACATGGAGGAAGAACTGAAAACTGCATCTCCCAGCACTTCACAACGACCACACTTCTCGAGAATTAAAGCGTACAAGGTCTGAGAAGGGTACGAAAAGCAGGCCGAAAGCTGCAGAGAATGCTGGGAAATGTAGTCCAGCGGAGGCAATATTTGTGTGTGTGTTTGTGTGTGTGTATGCGTGTGGTGTGTTTGTGTGCGTATGTGTGTTGGAGACAGGCGGAGATGCAGTGAGCCTCGCCACTTGGAGATCGGGCTACAGGATGATCTGACTTCATTCACATGTGGTCTTTGAGTCTACAATACCCGCCCGCCAACGGTTGGCTTTATTCCATTGTCCCAGGCCTGGAAAGGCGCGGCGCCTTCACGCTCGGTGTGAGACGGGAGGCGCGGGCTAGAGCACAGAGCAGGGCATGCCGGGAGTTGTGGTCCTGGCGTACTGAGGTGGTGGGACGTGTCGCGGCGCCGCGCCGGCTCCTCCTTCCCCGCCCTTCTCAGCAGTCCTCCGCCTCCTCCCTCTACCTCCTCCTCTTTCGCCTGCAGCCGAACGTCCCCTCCCCCAACCGTCGGTCTCCTCGGCGGCTACTGCAGAGGATTCAGAGCCGAGTCGCTGAAGAGGAGGAGGCTCCTAGTCCCTGCGCGCCATCCACCACCCTACGGACACCGGCGAGGGAGTGAGAGCGTCGCCGCTGCAGTCGCCAGAAAAGACAAGGGCATTGCTGCCTCAGCCGCCACTGTTTTCGCCTGCAGTTGTTCGCCGGTGAGGAAGGCCCTCCCCCCCGCTCCATTCCCCAACCTGGTTTGCTTATCCTGAGGTTGGGCCAGTGGTAGTGGAGAGAATGAGAGAGGGACTGCGGAGCCCCCGGGTGGGTTTGGGGGAGGGGGCTAAGGTCGTGATGGAACGGCGGGCTGGCGGGGGAGATTTGTCCCAGCGCGGGCTGGGGGTGGGGTGAGGGTGGGACTCGAGCAGGTTGGGGGGAGCGACAAGGGAGGGGGACTTTTAATGGGTAATGACCAGAACTGGGCCGGAGCATTTAGTGGGGGTGGAGGTAGAATTTGGGATGGTGTTGGAGCGAGATGGAAGATAAGACTGGAGTGGGCTGGCTTTTAATGGGGGAGGGGACTGAGTGAGGGTGGTGGATTTGGGGTTGGCCTGGAGCAGTTGACAGCTTGGGATCCGAGCTGGGTTGGGAGGTAGGGGGGATGCCTTCAATGGAGAGTGGGGTGTAACAGGCTAGGATACGATCCTGGGGAGGGGATATTAATCCAGAAGGGTGGAATTTGGGGTGGCCCAGGGGCAAGCTGATGGAGGTTGTGGGAGCTGGGAATGAGGGGTTTGGGTTGGGTTGGGACCTGAGCCTTAAGTGGGCGTTTGTCATCTGGATGTATGGAATTTATGGAACCTTTTGAAATAGCAGGGGTTAGAGTAAAACATAAGGGTTGAAATTTTGATTTTCCTTGAGAGGGGCTGATGGAGGTTGGAGTGGGGGTGGGACTTTCATTGGCCTGGGTGGGGTGGGGGATGATGGTGAACTGGCAAGAGGCATGGAGAGTTGGAGTTAGGCCCAAAATGAACTGGGAGGAGGGAACACAGTGGAATTGGAGTGAGGATGGTTTTAGAACCACTGGAAGAGGCATGATGGCTCCCTGAGTTCAGGGTCGAGGCTGAGGGCACAGAAGATGCTACTGGGCTGGATTCATGGAAAGAAAAGTGGTAGGTGGGGAGCAGAGCTAGGGGATGGTGTGCTGAAGAAAATGTCCCTTGGTCAAGGTGTCAGAGAGTTTTGGAGCAGGACTGTCTGTGACTAGCTGGTGGAGATAGTGAAGTGGCAGCAGGAAAATTTAAGGAGCAGAAGACCTGGGATTGTAGGGGTGGATGTGGCAGAGAAGATAGAAGAGTCAGGGAACAGTGATGGGATCAGGTAGATTGGATAATTTTGGAGAAAAAGGTTTGGGATTGTCTTCAAGAGACACAAGAGGGTTAGGGGTTGGAACACCTAAATGGACAGCTCTGGTGGGTGTTTTTGACTGAGGGACAGTAATCAGAGGGCAGAAAAGACTGTCTTTCTGAGAAGATGCCTTAAGCTGTTAGTTGGATCTTTTTGTTTGTTTCATTTATGTCAGTATCATTTAGAAGTGAAATCAACAGAATAAAGTTAGAGGATTTCAATTTAGGTAGATGTTTTCTTTCTGTTACTAATGTATCATAAAAAGAAAGTTGGGGAGGGGGGAGAACCCACTCCCAACTTAAAAATGGTAGAAGGTAAAAATGGAATGTGGTGGCTATCTTTTTGTATGATGTCTCTGCTTTTGCCTTTCCCTAGTACATTTAACAACTAGTTCTGGAATTTGGAATTTAAATAAATTTAATGAGCTTGATGTTGTTAAGGGAACATTCCTTGCTTGAAAATGATGACCAAAACTGAAAAATATGAGGATGAATTTATTTCCTAGTCAGGCAGTGTGCATGTATGCAAAAAGAGCTTAAGCCTTTATTTTTCACCCTCTTAAAATTGATTGCTTGAAGACTCCATTTATTGGTGTCCTGGTTTGCAAGGAAATTAGGCCCATCATTGTTTTGTAGGCTAATAATCTTGAGATGAGTCTTGGCACCACCACTTTATGTAAGTAGAGAAGACAGGAAATATGGAAATGTCATAAATATTCATTGGTGAGATGGTTTGGTACTGATAGAGTTTTTTCATTTGATTTTCTTTTGACATTGCTTGATAAGATTTAAAATAATTGTGCTGTATAGATTGAATTTTCTCCTTAAGGATTTCAGGTGATCAGAAATCAGAAATCTGTCAGATGTAGCTATAAATAAGCATAGCGAGTCATTTTTATCTTATTTTTTAGGGGATGTTGATATGGGCACAGTGCATTAACCACAGAAACATCTCCATCTATTTATCAGAAATTTGATTTAAAGCTTAGTGATATGTTCATTCTCATGCATGGCAGGATAGTGAAGATGGAAGGTAGAGAGTGGTGTAAATAGAGGAAACATTTAGGGAGACAGTTTTCTGGACTTAATTGCATTAGCTATGACATGTTAAACATGAAACGACGATTAAAATTCAGACAGAAAAATGGAGAGAGGTGTAAAGAGGATAAAATGGGATAAAAATAATTCTTGGTTTTCTTCGAGCTTCACAGTTTAACTAGCAAGTAAATAATTTTCTTTGGCTTTACAGTTTTAGCACATAAAGATTCAGTATTCAAAATCTGTCTGTTTTTGATAATTCTTTAATGGGTAGAATGATGGAAGGTTGGATTTACCTTGAAATTGAAAGTGTTTTGTTACATGAGGACACTTCATGAATTAAAATAAAAATCAGGTTAGAGCAGTTACCTATAATTCAATTAGAGTGCAATCTAACTAATACAACCAATTCTTGTCGTAATTTTATTCTGAGATCCAGACATTGCTTTTATGGATCTGTAAGCTTGATGTAGAGATAGGATATTTATATTAAAGCCCTAGCTTTGAAAGTTCAAAATTAAAAGCAGTTGCCTAGGAGAAATATTTGGGTGGAGATTTTTATTTTCCTACCTAACTGTGGTCACCTATTCAGTAGAGATGTATATAAAGTGTTTTAGTATCTTTACCTCATTTGATCCTCCAGATGGTCTCTTAAGAAGAAGGTAAGAGCAGGTAGAGGTATTGATAGATAGACACCTTGGTAAGAGAATAGCTTATGGACTTAAGAATTAAGAACCCTGGGTTCACATAGCTCAGTTCCACAACTGTCAAAGGTAGCTGTAAATAAGTATATTGAGTCACCTTTATCTTATTTTTTAGGGGATGATGTTGATATGGGCACATTGCATTAATCACAGAAACATCTCAATCTATTTACAAGGAATTTGATTTAAAGCTTTGCAATATGTTCATTCTCATGGCAGAATGGTGAAGATGGAAGGTAGAGAGGGGTGTGGTTTAGGTAAAGTGATGCAAAACCTTACATATTTCACAAAGCTGTCAAGAGGAACAAATTAGCTCATGCATGAATTCAGTTTGTGTTCTGAGAACATTGATATGAAATATTTGTTCACTGTGAATTTACCTCAGGAGTCCTGTTGGTGTAGTGGGTGACATGTTGGGTGGCTAATTGCAAGGTTAGCAGTTCGAAATCCACCAGCTGCTCCACTAGAGAAAAGAAGCCTCAAAATCTATAGTAGGGTTGCTATGAGTCAGAATTGACTCAGTGGCAATGGGCTATTTATTTACTTGTTGTTGTTGTTGTTATGTGCCGTGGAGTTGGTTCCAACTCATAGCGACCCTGTACAGGGTAGGCTGTAAATCTTAACAGGAGCAGAAAGCATCATCTTTCTCCCACCGAACAGCTGGTAGTTTTGAACTGCTGACCTTGCCGCTCATAACCCGATTCGTAACCACTATGCTACCAGAGCTCCTTTATTTACCTAATACCTGCTAAATGCCAGAGGAAATGAAAGTGAACAACCATGTGACCTTCATGGTCCCAACCTCTATAAAGCCTCTATTATATTAAAAATTTGAAGTACATACAATGGTTCATGATAAAAAACTAATAAATGAGTACTACTTTGCAATGTGCATCAAAATATTTTTCTTACTGTATTATGTTGAGGAGTCCTGGGTGGCGCTGTAGGATAATCACTGGACTACAAAGGTCTGGTTGCTCTGAATCTAAATTCACTGTTGACACTTAACAACAACAACATTATTATGTTGAAGATGTTTATTTTTATGCATAAAAAAGTATGTTGTTGTTGTTAGTAGATTTCTACTCATAAGGATCCTGTATAGGGTTTCTGAGGAGCAGCTGATGAATTTGAACTGCTGACCTTGTGGTTCGCAGTCCAGCGCTGATCCTATGGTGCCACACCAGAAGTTCATAGAAAGGTATACTATATTCTGTATACTCCTGGTGTGGCGCTGTGGGTTAATTCGCTGGTCTGCAAAGTTGGTTTGAATTACAAAGTTGGCGGTTCAAGTTCACCAACTGTTCCTCGCAAATCCTGTTACAGGGTCACTATGACTTGGAACCGAATTGATGGCACTTAACAACAACAACAACAAAGACAAACATTTGACTTTAATTGTACTTAACTGTTTCAAATTACGAGTAAATTTGATTTTAAGACAGATTTAGTAGTAGAACTTGTTTGTAATACAGGGACTGCCTGAATACAATGCAGCATAAGAATTTCATACTTTACTATTTCACAATATGTATTGTTTTCCTGGATTCCTGGTGTGGCACTGTGGACTAATGCGTCAGACTGCAAAGTTATTTGAACTGCAAGGTCAGTGGTTCAAGCTCACCAGCTGCTCCTTGGAAACCTTATACAGGGTTGCTATGTGTTGGAATTGACTAGAAGGCACTTACTTAACAACAACAACAACAACAACATCATGGTCCTGGTGTAGCGCCATAGGATAAGCACCCAACCTTAAGGTTGGTTTGAACTGCAAGGTTGGCGGTTCAAACTCACCTGCCACTCCCAGGAAACCCTATGCTGGGTTATGAGTCAGAATTGACTCAACAGCACTTAGCAACAACAACAACAAATCATAGACATTAAGTGAATGCATGACTGCATAGTGTGAAAAGTGAGGCAAAAGTCTTTATTGGTTAAGAATGTGAACTCTGACGCTTGTACCTTTTAGTTTTACCTATATAATGGTTACAAATTGGGCTGTCAACCGCAAGGTCAGCAGTTTGAAACTACCAGCTGTTCTGCGGGAGAAAGATGAGGCTTTCTGTTCCCATAAAGATTTACAGCCTCGAAAACCCTGTACAAGGTCACTATGAGTTGGAATGACTACACGGCATATAACAACAACAACAATATAACCTTGAGCAAAATGGCCACACCTGTACAGTGGAGATGATAGAACTAATTTCATAAAGTTGTTTTGAGGATTAAACAAAAATAATCCATGCAAAGCATTAAACTCAGTGTGTCTTATGTAACCTGTTGTCATCAAGTGAATTTTGACTCATAGTGACCCTGTAGGACAGAGTAGATTGGATTTCCAAGGTTGGCTGTCAATCTTTGGAGTCCTGGTATGGCGCTGTGGGCTAATGCGTCAGACTCCAAAGTTGTTTGAACTGCAAGATCAGTGGTTCCAGCTCACCAGCTGTCATTGGAAACCCTATACAGTGTCACTAAGGTTTGGAATCGACTTGATGGCACTTAATAACAACAACAACATGTAAATCTTTGTGGAAGCAGACTATCAATAACTTTCTCCTTTAACTTGTGATTTGAACTGCTGACTTTTGGGTTAGCAGTTGAGCACTTGAACCACTGCAACACCAAAACTCCTGTGTGTTACATGTTGATATTGTTATGTATCGCTGAGTCAGTTCTGACTATAAGTAAATCTTTATGGGAGCAGAAAGCCTCATCTTTTTCCCACAGAGCGGTTGGTGGGTTTGAACTGCCGACCTTCTGATTAGCAGTTCAGGGCTTATCCTACAGTGCCACCAGTATTCTGTGTGTTATATATTGTTGTTGTTAACAGCAACAACAGGGTTTCCGAGGCTGTAAATCTTTAGGGAGCAGAAAGTCTCATCTTTCTCCCGTGGAGTGGCTGGTAGTTTTGAATTGCTGACTTTAAGGGTCACAGCCATTTAAATATTGTTGGTTGTTGCCATTATGATTAGGGTGGTATGCCGAAACTAGAATATGAAGAGCCTTGTGTGCCTGACTAATGAATGTTTAGTATTATGGTATTCTAGTATTTGGTGGTACAAGCAGTTGTTGACCACTAACCTAAAGGTTGATGGTTTAAATTCACCCAGCAGCACCTGGTGGTCTGCTTCTGTACAGACTGCACCAAGAAAATCTCGTGGAGCAGGTCTACTCTGTAACCTATGGATCACCGTGAGAATTGACTCCTAGGCACGATATATATAAAAAATACTGCTTTGTATTATTATTTCACAGTTAGTTTGCTTATTTGCATGTTTGTACTGTAGTATGGGAACTTTAAACTATAAAATACTAAGCAGATGTTAGCCATTTGTTTCCTCATATATAATAAAATAAGAAAAATTGTACTCTGAGAGGTGAAATAATTTGCTTAAGGTTACACAGCCATTTAGTAGAAGAGCCTGGGTTCCTGATCAGAAATTCTGATTCTTCAACAGGGTCTCATGAGTTGGAATCATCTCAACAGCATTTAATAACCGATTTGTTTTACTTTGAATACTTCTGTTTCTGGGTTGACTTCTGGGTATTATTGTCTTGTATGTTAGTCTCTGGTTGTTGTCTCCTGTTATTGATTCTCTGTCCAGAGAACTCTCTTTAGTATTTTTTGTAAGGTTGGTCTGATTTTTGTAAATTATTTTAATTTCTGTTTATTTGGAAATGTCTTAATTTCAGCATTGTATTTGATGGGCAGTTTTGCTAGGTGTATGATTCTTGGTTGTCAGTTTTTCTCTTATCAGAGTTATATATATGTCATCCCGTTTTCTTGTCTGCATGGTTTCTTCTGAGAAATCAGAGTTTAGTCTTCTTAGTTCTTTGTAGATAACTTTTCATTTTTCCCTAACTGCTCTCAGGATTCTTTCCTTATCTTTTTTTTTAGGGGGATGGGAGCTGGGAGTGTACAAAAGCACTCAGGAATATATAATCATTTAAACAAAGGGCACATTCTGCAAGCCTGCCTCCTGGTGGCCAGCACACAGCCTTTCTTTTTCCTTGAGTCTAGAGTCCTCAGCTGCTCGCTCTCTCTCTCCACATAGTCATCTCTGCCTCTATCTCTGGTGTTGCTGCTTCTCTGGATAGGGTCCCACATTCCGCTCATGCTCTTCTCCCTTGATGGTCCTAGGGTCCTTTCTTCCTGGAATGTAAGATTAACTACTCCCCCCCTTTTTGTTATAAAACTTCTGCCTTTACAGTTGTGACAGCCTTATCTTTGGTTTTGAAATGTTTGATTATAATATGACTTTGATTTTCTTTTGAAGTCTAACCTGTTTGGAGTCCGTTTAACATCTTGAATGATTATCTTTCATCTTGATGTTGTTGTTGTTACGTGCTGTTGAATTGGTTCTGACTCATAACAGCCTGTATAGGGTTTCCTGAGGAGTGACTGGTGAGTTTGAAACACCGACCTTGTGGTCCAGTGCTTATCATTCAGTGCCACACCATTAAACTTCTTTCAGATTTTTAAATTCTTTTTTCTCATGGTTCCTCAGTGAATTCTGAGAGATTTGTCATCAAGCTCAGTAATTCATCCTTCCATTCATCGAAGTCTGCTCTTTCTGTATTGAGTTCTATAATGTACTGTTTCTAAATTTCTTAATATTAATCTTCTGGCTTTTCAAATTGCTGTTTTTGTATGGTTTCCAGTTTTTCAATTCTTTCGTCAGATTCTTCTTGTAGTTTTTCTGAATTCTTCTAAAGTTTTTTCTGTGTTCTCGTTGCTTTCCTTGATTTTTCTGTTAGTCCTTTGAAGGTACCTAAATATCCTTCTTTTAAATTCCTTATCAAGTAGTTCTGATTCCATTTCTGGTAAATCTTCTGGCTCTGTATTTTGGTCACTGCTTGAGGCACTCTGTCATGTTTCTTTGTGTAAGCTGAAACTGTTTGTTTTCTCCAAGACATCGTGGGAATTTTGTGGTGGTGGTGGTGGTTATGTGCCATGGAGTTGGTTCCAACTCATAGTGACCCTGTATAGGGTTTCTGAGGCTGTAAATCTTTATGGGAGCCGAAAACCTCATCTTTCTCCCATAGAACCACTGGTAGTTTTGAACTGCTGACCCTGAGATTAGTAGCTCGACTTGTAACCACTATGATATCAGAGCTCCTTGTCGTGGTGTTGTATCTATATTTAATTGATGATTGTATGTAGTTGTGTTCTTAGGCATTCTCTGCTAGTGGATGTGGTAGACTGGAAGTCAGTGAGCACAGTTCTTTACTTGCTGTCTTGTAGTATAGTTCAGGTGGGTTTGCACACCTCCAGAAGCAGTGGTAGCACTCCTGGTGCCTAACCCAAGGCTACACAGGAGGGTGTGCTACTGGCCAATGGGTTGGCGAGGGCGGGGACTTTCTCCTAGTCAATTTATGGGACCTGGCTCCTTGTTAACTGTTTGCTAGCTCAAAATGAAGAAACAGTTGAGGATTTATTGAAGTGGAGAGTACAGTATGTGCTGTTTGTTGTTCTTACCGTGACAAATATGAAGGGACTTCAAAAAGTTTGTGGAAAAATGGAATGAACAGATAATGGAATTTTTTAATGAACATTTTGAAACCCTTCATATAGGTGTTTCCCTCCTTAGTTTTCTACTTATAACTTACAGAGAACGGGGTGGTATAGTGAGAAAGTTTGTACATTTATAAAAGGGAGCTAATATACAGTTGATGTATTGATGTGAGAATTAATAAGAAGGATAAAGTACTTGAAAAACTGTCTGTAACATACATTGTTACTGTTGTTGGCAGCATGTCAATCCCTGATTTATAATGATCCTGTTCACAACGAAGGAAATGCTGTCCAGTCCTTTGCATCCCTATGGCCATTTGTAATCCATAGGGTTTTCAGAAGTAGATTACCAGACCTTTTTCTCCTAGTTCATTTTACTTTTAAACCTGTCTAGCATCTTATTTAAACCAAGTATCTACTAACTGATGAGTAGTGGGTTGTGCTTGAGGTTCCATAGCTGGGAATCAAGCCTTGGTTTTCTGCACGGAATGCAAGAATTCCACCACTGAACCTTGCTCTTTTGTAATTGTCTTAATTTTAACTTGTATGCTTTGTTTAGAGCTAATTTTTCTTCCAGGCTATTGTTTTGTTATTTAGTATTTTCCTGGGCTTCGTCTCCCCTCACTTTACATTTACAATGTAAATTTATTTCAGTATCTTCATATATAAAGTACAACAGAGAACATGAATCCTAACTGCAATACATTCCAAGGTTAAGGATTTAGTAGTCTTGTTGAGTGATTATTACCTGTTGATTAATATCTATGGAGTGATTATTAGATGACAGACACTGTGCTGGGATTAAGGAATATAAAAAAATAAATTTCTCAGCTCTTATGAGCCTACAGACGTATCACACATAACTGTGGCGTTATGGGATAAATTCTAAAGTGGAAGCATAGACAATCAGCATGGGAAGGGTAGATTGGCAGGGCCCGATCTTTCTGGGGAAGAGATGTGTGTAGCACAAGATTCAAAAGTAGAACACAGTTAGATGGTCTAATTGTTGTTATTAAGTGCCGTAAAGTTGATTCCGACTCATAGCAACCCTGTGTAGTGTTTCTGAAGAGCAGCTATTGAGTCTGAATCAACAACATTGCAATTCAAAGTGTCTTTGCAGTCCAGTACTTATCCTACAGTGCCACACGCAAGACCCCGTCTATAAAAGATCAAATAGTAAATAGTTGAGACTTTGGACCACATACAGTCTCTTTCCTCTCGTGTATATTATTTTTTGTTTAACTTTCTATTTTTTTCTTTTTATACAAGTGTTTTCAAGATGTAGAATATATTCTTAGTTCACTGGCCATACAAAAACAGGTCAAGGGTGGGTCCTAGCTTGCCTACCTCTGAATATTTCCAGAGGTTGAACTTGAAGTGGTATATTGAAGAGCACAGAGACTAAAGCAAGTTTGTATTTCTTGCTTTATTTTCTTTATAAAATTAAGTTTCTTGGACATTAATGCAAATCTTTTGTATTGGAAACAAGTGCAGAATACTTTTTTGCCATACTAGTCAGTTTATTTAAATTTAATACTTTATTAAACATGTTATTCATCTCTATATGAAGATGCTCTAAGACTACCTTGGTTTATAAAGCTCCAGGACAACTCTGCTCTTCTCTCCACTGGGTCCTTTTAGGTTATGCCTATTTTTATGATGAAATAACTTGTGCTTTTTCTTCGATACGGACATTTTGAAGGAACCATGGCTGTTCTTATTTTAAACAGTAAACTTCAGTATCTGCTGGACTTGAGGTTATGATCTTCATTTGCTTTTTGATGATGCCCTTCAGGCTAGACAATTCTGCTGATGTAATTATTTCTTTTCTAGCCTCTGTTTTGTAATTTTTCTACATATTCTAGTTTTTTAATGTGTCCTTCTGTCTCTTGTATTTGAATTGATAGCAAAATGCCCCTATTTGTAAATGTAGTTACACTATTATACTACAAAAAACAAAACCCAAACCCACTGCCACTGAGTTGATTCTGACTCATAGTGACCCTGTATAGGGTTTCTGAGACAGTAAATCTTTATTGGAGTAGAAAGCCTTATCTTTCTCCTGTTGAGTGACTGGTGGGTTTGAACTGCCAGCGTTGTAGCTAGCCATCCAGTGCTTATCCTACAGTGCTACCCAGGCTTCTTAGTTATACTATTATGCTACTATACTACTACAAATATAAGTGTAGTATTTTATTTGATTACACTACTTATGTTGCATTATGTTCATTTTAAGGATGAAGAAATCAAGACTGGAAGGGCAAATTGTCTCAGGTTTTAGGACTAGTACAAGATCAGGATGGAAAGACAAACCTAATATTTGAATATGTGTGGCAATATTCTGGACAATCTTTACCTTTCATATTATTTGTTTATTTAGTTTTGGCTGTAACAAACAAATTTATTCTTTCACAATTTAGGATGCTAGAAGTCCAAATTCAGGCACTGGTTCTAGGTGAAAACTTTTTCTCTCTGTTGGTACTGGGGAAGGTCACCTTTTATGCTATGTAATTTTCACATTTATACTATATGTTGTTGTTGTTAGGTGCCATCGAGTCGACACCGACACATAGCGACCCTGTAAACAGCAAAACGAAACACTGCCCGATCCTGGGCCAGCCTCACTACTGTTGTCACGCTTGAGTCCATCAATGCTGCCACTTTTGCCAATCCATCTCGTTGGGGGTCTTCCTCTTTTTCTCGGACCCTCCACCTTACCAAACATGATATCCTTCTCCTGCAACTGGTTCCTCCTGACAATATGTTCGAAGTATGAGAGACGAAGTTTGGCGATCTTGGCCTCCAAGGAGCACTCTGGCTGCACTTCCCAAACGGAACAATTGGTTCTTTTGGCAGCCCATGGCACTTTCAATATTCTCCTCCAGCACCATAACTCAAAAGCATTAATTCTTCTACAGTCTTCCTTATGTACTGCTTTCGTATGCATATGAAGTTATTGAAAATACCATGGCTTGGGTCAAGCGCACCTTAGTCCTCAAACTGACATCTTTGTTCTTCAACACTCTAAAAAGGTCTTGTGCAGCAGGTTTGCCTAATGCAATACGTCATTTGATTTCTTGACTGCTGCTTCCATGAGTGTTGAAAGTTGATCCAAGAAGAATGAAGTCCTTGACAACTTCAATCTTTTTCCATTGATAAGAATGTTGTTTATTGGTCCATTGGTGAGGATTTTTGTTTTCTTGACATTGAGATATAATCCATACTGAAGGCTTTGCTCTTTGATCTTCATCAGTAAATGTTTTAGTCCTCTTTCACTTTCAGCAAGCAAGGTTGTATCATCTGCATACCGCAGGTTGTTAAAAAGTCTTCCTCCAATCCTGATGCCACGTTTTTCTTCATAGAACTCAGCTTCTTGGATTATTTGCTCAGCATACACATTGAATAAGTATGGTGAAAGAATACAACCTTGCCGCACACCTGTTTAATTTTAAACCATTCAGTGTTCCCATGTTCCGTTCGAACAACTGCTTCTTGGTTCAGGTACAGATTCCTCATGAGCACAATTAAGTGTTCCAGAATACTCATACTTGGCAATGTTGTCCATAGCTTGTCATGATCTACACAGTCGAAAGCCTTTGAGTAGTCAGTAAAGCACAGGTAAACATCTTTCTGATATTTTCTGCTTTTAGCCAAGATCCATCAGATATCAGCAATGATATTCCTCGTTCTGTGGCCTCTTCTGAATCTGGCGTGAACCTCTGGAAGTTCTCTGTCAATGTATGATTGTAGCTGTTTCTGTATTACCTTTAGCAAAACTTTACTCGCATGGGATATCAAAGAGATTGTCCAATGATTTCCGCATTCTGTTGGGTCACCTCTCTTTGGAATGGGTACAAATATTGATCTCTTCCAATTAGTCGGTCAGATAGCTGTCTTCCAAATTTCTTGGCAGAGATGAGTAAGTGCCTCCTGTGCCTCCTTCTTGAGAGATTTCAATATTTATCCCATCAGTTCCTGGTGCCTTGTTCTTTGCCAGTTCCTTCAATGCACCTTGAACTTCCTCCTTTAGTATCACTGGCTCTTGAGCATATGCTACCTCTTGAAATGGTTGAACATCAACCATTTTTTTTTTTTTTTTTTGGTACAGTGACTCTGGGTATTCCTTCCATCTTCTCTTGATGCTTTCTGCATCATGCACTAAGAATTTGCGCAGAGAATCTTACAGTAACTAAAAGTTGAGGCTTGAATTTTTTCTTCACTTCTCCCAGCTTGAGAAATGCTGAGTGTGTTCTTCCTTTTTGGTTTTCTGACTCCAGATCTTTGCACATTTTGTTATAATATTTGGCTTTATCTTTTTGAGCTGATTTTTGAAATTTTCTGTTCAGCTCTTGTACCTCTTCATTTCTTCCATTTACTTTGGCATCTCTGTGCTCCTGATATCCATTTTGACCTTGTCCTTCTTTCTTGTCTTCTCAATGACTTTCTGCTTCCTTTATGATGTTCTTGATGTCATCCCACAACTCCTCTGGTCTTTGGTCTTCAGTGTTTAATGTATCAAATCTGCCCTTCACATGATCTCTAAATTCAGGTGGGATATATTCAAAGTCATATTTTGGCTCTCATGGACTTGTTTTCATTTTCTTCAGCTACAGTTTGAATTTGCATATGAGTAATTGATGGTCTGTTCCACAGTCTGCCCCTTGCCTTGTTT
The DNA here is from genome assembly GCF_000296735.1 of Chrysochloris asiatica. Lineage (NCBI taxonomy): Eukaryota > Metazoa > Chordata > Mammalia > Afrosoricida > Chrysochloridae > Chrysochloris > Chrysochloris asiatica. Next base: position 8,839,546 of record NW_006408658.1, on the reverse strand, counting down.
TGACTGATGATATGGAGTTTTTCCATCATCTCTTTCCACAGATGTAGTTAATTTGATTTCTGTGTATTCATGCCATCTGGTGAGGTCCATGTGTATAGTTGTCTCTTATGCTGTCTAAAGAAGGTATTTCAAATGAACGAATCATTGGTTTTGCAGAATTCTATCATGCATTCTCCAGCATCATTTCTATCACCAAGGCCATATTTTCCAACTACTGATCCTTCCTCTTTGCTCCTAATCTTTGCATTCCAGTCCCCAGTAATGATCAATACATCTTGATTGCATGTTTGATCGATTTCAGATTGAAGAAGTTGGTAGAATTCTTCTATTTCATCCTCACTGGCTTTAGTAGTTGGTGCATAAATTTGAATAATAGTGGTATTCACTGGGCATCCCTGTAGGCGTATGGATATTATCCTATCACAGACAGCATTGTACCTCATGACTGATCTGGATATGTTCTTTTGTAGAATGAATGCAGCACTATTCATCTTCAATTCGTCATTCCCTGCATAGTAAACCGTGTGGTTGTCAGATTCAAAATGGCCAAAGCAGTCCATTTCAGCTCACTAATGCTTAAGATATTGATGTTTCTGCGTTCCATTTCATTTTTGACAACTTCCAATTTTCCCAGATTCATACTTTGTACATTCCATGTTCTGATTTTCAGTGGATGTTTACAGCTGTTTCTCTTTATTTTGAGTTGTGCCTCATCAGCAGATGAAGGTTTCGACGGCTCTTCTCCCATGGGCTTTGCTCCATTCGTGTCATCACAGTCAACTGTACTTTGAGGAGGCAGCTCTTCCCTAGTCGCATTTTGAGTGCCTTCCAACCTGAGGGTCTTTTTCTGGAACTATGTCTGACAGTGTTTCTCTGCTATTCATAAGGTTTTCAGTGACTAGATATTCAGAAGTAGTTCGTCAATCTTTCTTCCTAGTGTGTCTTTGTCTGGAAGCTCATCTGAAACTTGTCCACCATGGGTGACCCTGCTGGTTATTTAAAATACCGGTCGCATGGCTTCCAGAATCACAGCAACTTACAAGCCACCACAGTACAACAAACTGACAGACGAATGGTGTTTATACTGTATAAGGTATCTTAAAAACAAAAAAACAAGAAAAAAATTTTGTATTTGTAAATTAGGTGAAGGTACTGTATAAGGTATGGTACTCATTTTACAGAAGAGGAAGCAGAAGCAACTGAGTCCCATAAATTTTAAGTAGTTTGCAGTTGGTTATAAAGCTAGAAGAGAAACTTGTATTAAAACTTATATTAAAAAATATAAAAATATAAAGATCCCTGGTTTTAAACTCTTAGGGCAGTATTCTTCAACCTATTAGATAGGTATACTTTTTTTTTTTTTTTTAATGTTTTATTGTGAATTATGTGATAGTTTACATGGGAGAACATTAGCTTTACAAATTCATCCCATGGTATATCATTTCA
>NW_006408658.1:8834570-8835954 GCF_000296735.1 Chrysochloris asiatica | reverse complement strand
TGCCAGCATTTATTGTCCTCTGTGTTTTTGATCTTTGCTGTTATTGCTGGTGTGAGATGATATCTCATTGTTGTTTTGATTTGCAGCTCTCTAATGGCTAGTGATCATGAACATTTCTTCATATGTTTGTTGGCTCCCTAGATCTCCTCCTTGGTGAAGTGTCTGTACATGTCCTGTCCCCATGTTTTAATTGGGTTATTTGTCTTTTTCTTGTAGAGGTGTTGTAGTTTCCTATTTCTTTTCTTTTCTTTTTTTTCTTTATGACTGGTGTGTTTATTCCATTTACATTCTATGTAGTTATTAATAGGTATGAATTGATTTTTTATCTTTTTTTTTTTTTTTGGTGTGTGTTTGTGGTGCTACTGGATTCTTTGTCCTTTATAATTTTCTTTGGTGAGTTCATTTTGTTTGTGGGTTTTCATTTCTGTTATATTAATATTTACTGAGTCTTTCCAATTTTCCTCTATTTTAATTTTGATGTGCAGATGTATTAATTTTCTTTGAGGTTGCCTTGTAATTTATTTATTTTTTCCCTGCTTGAAGCAGTCTGTTTTATCTTGAAATCTACTTGACTTCTTTGACATTTGAAAGTTATGTATCTATCTATTCCCATTTCCTATTTATTTTAGAAATGAGTCCCTTGTCTGATGTGTCATTGCAAAAGATTTTTTTCTAATTTTGTGGGTTCCCTTTTTATACTTTTGGTGAAGTCTTTTGATGCACATAGGTTTCTGATTTTTAGTATGTCCCACTCGTTTATTTTGTCTACTTTTGTTTGTGTAGTTTCCAAATGTTTGGTAGTATGTGTATTCCCTAAATTGGTGCCCTCACATTTGTCCCTATGTTTTCATTGATGGCCTTCACAATTCTGGGATTCACATTTAGCTCTTCAATCCATGTTGAGTTGGTTTTTATAATAGGTGTGAGGTGAAGGTCTTGTTTCAGTCTTTTGTATATCGCTTTCCAGTTCTGCCAGCATAGATAGGTACACTTTTGACTACACATTAGAATCACCTGAGGAGCTATTAAACAAAGATATGGCCAGTTTCACTCCATACCAGAGCTAGCCAAACTTCTGTTGATGAGCCTAAGACAGGCATATTATGTGTATGAGTATATATAGAAAATATAAATTGAAAAGAAATTGTTTTGAAGTATAACATTAAGAACATCATACAGGAAGAAAGCAAAAAGTCATTAGAAGACAAGAAAGACGGAAAAGTTCAAAACTAATGTCAGAAGAGACACTGAAACTTGCTCTCTAGTGTATAGATGCTAAAGCAGATGGAAGAAATGAGGAGGTACAAGAGCTGAACAGAAAATTTCAAAGATCAGCTAGAGAAGATAAAGCCAAATATTACAACAAAATGTGCAAAGATCTGGA
>NW_006408658.1:8823480-8833973 GCF_000296735.1 Chrysochloris asiatica | reverse complement strand
AGGCCGTGGAATGAAGGATATCATTGCTGATGTCCAATGGATCTTGGCTGAAAGCAGAGAACATCAGAAAGATGTTTACCTGAGCTTTATTGACTACACAAAGGCTTTTGATTGTGTGGATCATGACAAGCTATGGAAAACATTGGCAAGTATGAGTATTCCAGAACCCTTAATTGTGCTCATGGGAAATCTGTACATGGACCAAGAAGCAGTTGTTCGAACAGAACATGGGAACACTGAATGGTTTAAAATTAAACAGGTGTGCGGCAAGGTTATATTCTTATCACCATACTTATTCAACCTGTATGCTGAGCAAATAATCTGAGAAGCTGGGTTATATGAAGAAAAACGTGGCATCTGGGTTGGAGGAAGACTCATTAACAACCAGCAATACACAGATGATGCAACCTTGCTTGCTGGAAGTGAAGAGGACTCAAAATATTTACTGATGAATGTCAAAGCGCACAGCCTTCAGTATGGATTGCATCTCAATGTAAAGAAAACAAAAATCCCCACGATTGGACCAATAAACAACATTCTTATTAATGGAGAAAAGATTGAAGTTGTCAAGGACTTAATTCTTCTTGGATCAACTATCAACACTCATGGAAGCGGCAGTCAAGAAATCAAATGATGTATTGCATTAGTGAAATCTGCTGCACAAGACCTTTTTAAAGTGTTGAAGAGCAAAAGATGTCAGCTTGAAGACTACGGTGTGCCTGATCCAAGCCATGGTATTTTCAATAACCTCATATGCATGTGAAAGCTGTACAGTGAATAAGGAAGACCATAGAAGAAATTGTTGATTTAGAGTTGTGGTGTTGGAGAAGAATATTGAAAGTGCCATGGACTGCCAGAAGAATCAACAGATCCGTGTTGGATGAAGTGCAGCCAGTGTGCTCCTTGGAGGCCAGAATGGCCAAACTTCGGACATATTGTCAGGAGGGACCAGTTGCTGGAGAAGGATATCATGTTTGCTAATGTGGAAGGTCAGAGAAAAAGAGGAAGACCCCCAGTCAGATGGATTGGCAAAGTGGCAGCATCAGTGGGCTCAAGCGTGGCAACAGTAGTGAGGTTGGCCCAGGATCGTGCGGTGTTTCATTCTGCTGTACTTAAGGTCACTATGAGTCAGTATTGACTTGATGGCACCTAACAACAACAACAACAACAACAACATAACATCTATAAAAAGATTTACAAAACGTGTAGGGTAGCACTCCGATCAAGAAAAGGAACATTTTCTTCTCCTGCCATATAACTAATATTTGACTTCCAATACTGGATTGGTTTGACCTGGTTTTGAGCTTTCATGAGGTCTTACTTGCTTTTTGCATTTAACATTATTTGTGAGATTCATTTTGTTCTCATTGCTGTATAGCAACAGTTCTCAGACATTTTAATATCGTCACACTCATACATATTATTGAGGACCCACCCCATTGAGCTTTTGTTTGAGGGTCATGTGAGTATTTGCTGTGTTAAAACAGAAATGTTAAAAAGTATTTACTTTTTAAAATAATGAAATTTCTGTGAGAACAAACAAGATGGCGGATCGGGTGGAAGTGCAGTAAAGGAGCTCCGCCAACAACAACAACAACACAGAATATCCCACCAAGCAGGCTCAGGGGCTGGTCCCAGAACTCTGAACCACATATAAAGGAATGTTTAGAAGGTTGGAAGGCTCACAGCTGGGGGAATTTGTGGCAGAAGCAAGAAATCTATTACTTTCTTGTCCGGGATGCTTGGCTGCTTCAGGAGCCACCATCTTGGGTGAGACCACACGGAGGAAGGATTGGAGTGGCCACAGACGCCTGGCAGAACCAGAGAGATAAAGGTGTGAACATTCTTTTCTTTTGGTATCTGTTCATTGGTCCCTCGCTATCTGCGCACCTCCATTCTGGTGACTATAGGGGTGCCTGAGCTAGTGGGCATACCAGCCCCACCCTCGGAGGGTTCTACTATGCATGTACACAAATCTCCTTGAACTTTATAGAGACAGTTTCCAATAAAATAATAAAATTTCTTACATTTTAAGAAAATACATTATCAGGAACAAGCAATTTAGAAAAATAGTGTTTCACATTTTTATGGCTGTTCTTTTTTTTTAATGTTTTATTGTGAATTATATGATAGTTTACATGGGAGAACTTTAGTTTTACATTCATTCCATCGTATATCATCTCACTGCCATGGTTCCAATCCCCTCCATGCATCATCAACCACCCAAGGGTATATCCCAGAAACCCGCCCTCTACACTTCCTCCTCCTCCCCCCAGTTTTTGGCCCACAGTCCCTTTCCCTCTCTGGGTCCAAAGTCCCCAGTCGCTTCATCACTCCATGTCATCATCTCTGTCTCCATCTTAGGCATCTCTGTTTCTCTGGGCAGGGTCCCGCTCTTGGCTCTTTTCCGTTGATGGCCCCAGAGGCCTCCGCTCCTATCCTGGAGAATTAATCACTCCCTTCCTTGTTACAAAACTTCTACCTTTGCATTTCCAACCCTCATAATCTAGGCTAAGCACCTACCTCTATTCACACGAATGTAGGTGGGCAAACCGTGAGCGCACCTATTACCCTATACGAAAGAAAAAAAATAGAATTGGAACCACACAAAATTGGCAGAGTATACTGTGCACCTTTTTTTTTCTCTTTTCCAAGGTTCCCATGGAGTGCCTCTGCCGCATCTCTGCGGCTCCTATTTCGTCCCACCGCCTGGATTCGCCCAGGATGTGGGCTCACGCCTCCGTGCCTGGCCGGCAGATCCAAAAGTATGCGATTTCCCGCCTCAGCTCCAAATTCCACAGGCTATATATAAGCCCTCAAACTGTTAAACTATTCCTCTCTGTGGGTCCAAGCCTTGGAGCCCAGTTGTGCCTCTTTCTTGCCTGGAATTCCGAGTTATTGCTGACGGTGACCTTCACTACACCTTCACCGTAGCTGCCATCAAACCCCGCCTCTTTTATGGCTATTCTTAATGTCTAATTTAATAAGAGTCATCTTGATTCATATCATCTTCAGCATTCATTCTGTTCCAAAGTTAAAAATAGGGGGTATTTCAGTTGCCTTTTTATATAAAATCCAAAACAAATCCACTGCCATCAAGTTGAATCTGACTCACAGTGATCATGTAGAACAGAGTAAAACTGCTTCATAGGGTTTCTGAGGCTGTAAATCTTTACAGAAGTAGATTGCCTCATCTTTCTCCCATGGGGCAGCTGGTGGGTTTGAACAACTGACATTGTGGTTAGCAACCCAACACTTAACCCATTGTGCCACCAGAATGCCTCTTTTTTATGTAGTGAAGGCAATTTTTCTTTGATAGTAACCAAAACTTAGATGTCTTGGTATGGTGCTGTAGGATAAGCACTTGACCTGACCACAAGGCCATTATGAACAGCAAGGTCGGCTGTTCAAACTCAGCAGCTGCTCCCCAGAAACTGTCTACAGGACCACTATGGGTTGGAACCGACTCGATGGCAATTAACAACAACATTTTACACTTTTGATGATTTTGTAGCATTATTCGTCATTTGGAAAATACTGGTTCACTAAGTTGTGCAGATCTTATTATAGACTTATAATGTATAATATACCTTATTCAGTGTCAAAAGATCACACTTGTTAATATCACTACCAATCTCATCAGGAATCTTTTTAATATTCATTTGAAAACTCAAGTTTTATCATAGGCAACAAGTACTGACAGTTGTTTCCCTTGAAGTGACAATGTTACATTATTCATTTTAGAAAAAAAAAGTCTTCCAAACATCTAAGTCTGAATAACCGTAGCTTGTCTGCCAGTTATTCTTTCAGGTAAAAATGGTGTTTCATGAAAATAGGAGCTAGTTCCGCTTGCAATTCAGTTGCACAAGTGCCTTAGTGCTATTCCTCCAGACAATTCCTCTACTTTAGTGTGCAGCAGAAGTGCTTTACATGTACTTTTCATTTCATCACAGAACAATAAAAAGATGTGTAATTAAGGACTGAGAATTAATACAATTAATATTTTTTTATGGCTTCCTCAAATACATTCTACAGTGAAACTGTTATAGTTGGGTGCTACTGCCTTGATTAAAATCAAGATGGTATATATTTATTAATTGTTTCTTATTGGGGGAGTAGGTAGTTTTGTTAAACCTTTGCTAAAATGGTGTTTTGAAAGTCAGCATTGATGTAGTTGTATTTTTCTTGTTTTAGTGAAACTAAAAAAACTTTAAAGATGAAAGTTTCCACCATTTTGTCAAGATGTTAGAAAACTCATTGGACTTGGGACTTACTTCTCCACCTTGTGGTGAAGGAAAGATGTTAAGGGGCCTCTAGACAAGTGATTCTAGTGGTGTCTTGGATCCCTCCACCCTTGGCTTTGAGTGTTTGCAATATAAAAAGAAAAAGATGCATATGAAGCTCTAGCCAAGTTATCTTGTTGTGTAGTGACTAGTTTTTCACTGTGATTGGGCAGAGGAGTGGAAAAGGAGGTAGGCTACACAAAATAATTGCTGAGCATTATTTTGGTCTTCATCCAGCATCCCTGTGAGGTTGGGAACCTTATTTCTGGGGGAAAGAAATGAGTACTTATTGGTTGCTTACATTGTACTAGATCCTTTACATGTGTTGATCTCTTATCAACCTCATGATTAACCTGTTGTTAGGTGGTCATATTTCATTTTACAGGTGAGAACAACTTAGGCTCAGAGATGTTGAACTGCTTAGGCTCACCATCCATTAAGTGACTGTTGTTGAGTGCTGTCCAATTGGTTCCATCTCACAGTGACCTGTATAGGGTTTCTGAGGAATGACTGATGGATTTTAACTGCTGACTTTGAGCTTAGCAGTCCCGATCCTGGTTGGATTTATCCCCAGACTTTTCTGCCTTCAAAACCCATGGGGTGCTTTTTGTATGTGCCAACATTTTTTCAGGGATAATGTCTCCCTGATTATTTGTGTATATCTAGTGCCTGTAATCTAGTAGAGGCTTAGTAAAATTTCTTCGAACAGTTAAATGCTGAATGTGAGGGAATGGTTAAAAGCGCTTGTCTGCTAAATAAAAATTTGATGGTTCAAACCCACAAGCCATTCCTTGGAAGAAAAATGTTAACACTCAGCTTCTGTGAAAATTTATAGCTTTGGGGCAGCTCTACTCTGTTGTATGTTGTTGTTAAATGCTGTTGAGTCAGTTCCAACCCATAGTGACACTGTATAGGGTTTACAAGGAGCAGCTGGTGAGCTTGAACCACTGACCTTGCAGCTCAAACTGACTTTGCAGTCCAGCGCATTGATCAACAGTGCTATACCAGTACTCCACTCTGTCTTATAGGGTCACTATAAGTTGTAATTGACTTAATGGCTGTGGGTTTTTTCTTTTTTGTTTGTTTAAGAATGACTGAACTAGTAGTATATACAGAGTAGAATGTAACCTAACCATTCTGAACTGCAGTGTGTTGATGTCTGCTTTTATACAATATGGTCTGATGCTATGGGGAGAGTCAACCTTCTAAATGATGTGTAAAAACTATTTAAATAATTTGAATATTTAGAAATTAAGAGATTTAATGGGATGCATTTTTGTTAGATTTAGTCAGTGATTTCTTTAGAGATATGTATAACACATTTATTTAACTCTGATTTTTCCCTTTACTAGCTATGAGACCGTATGCAAGTAATTTCACTTTTGTGTCTTTTGTTATTATATCTTTAAAAAGAGAAGGCCAGTAATAACAGTACATACTTCTTAGGTGGATGTGAGGATTAAATGAGGTAATTCATCTAAGGACTTAGGATAGTGCTTGTCAACAAAAGCTAATGCTGTTGTTAGATGCCATTGAGTTGGTTCTGACTTGTAGTGATCCTGTATAGTATAGGGTTTCTGAGACTATAAATCTTTATGGGGGCAGAAAGCCTCATCGTTTTTCTTGAGTAGAGAGGTTGGTGGGTTTAAAGTGCTGACTTTGTGATTAACAGTCCAGTATGTATCCTACAGAGTCAGCAGTGATCCTTAATAATATTACTCAATACATGGTAGCTGTTATTCATGTTAGCTTTCTAGAAGTGTAGGATTTACTGTCTTTTTGAAGAAGGAACTATGTTTTTTTACTTTATGCTAGATAAATAGTACACTAGATCTTTTTTTTTTTTTTTCCTCCTATTTTGGCATTTGTTTTTTGGTTGTAGCTTGTCAACAATGCTCTAATTTTGACTGTATGGATTTGTTGGTGAGCCATTGCAAGTTTGTATGACTTTTGCCTTGCCATCAATTTTAAAAACTCTTAGTCTGATTGAAATTGGATTGTTCTAAAGACTTCACTGAAGCTGTTATTTCTTCATAAATTAAAATATCAGTGAATGTGAGAAATACCCTTTCTAAGTTTTTTTGTATATATACTAGTCATCATTGAGACGATCCAATATTTCCCTATTTCCGCTGCCCCAGAGTCATAGCAGTAGTGTGATTTTTTTTTTTTTTCCTTTACATTCATTTATGTTGGTGATAATAATGTCTTTATTTTTGAGATTTATGACTTTGCCAGTATAGTTTGATCAGGCTTCTTGTAAATGAGCATATCTGAAAGCCTGACCTTCAGAGTAGGTATAATCTCCTGGATAGGAGTTACTATGAAACTCTTCAATATTTAAAACCCTTTGAGATGAGGTCCAGGATTTCTATATAAGGCAGCTCAGGATTTTGACTCTGCCTTGTTATTCATTATCTTTACTTGTTGGACAGTGAATAAGGAAGATCATAGAAGAATTGATGCAGTTGAGTTATGGTGTTGAAGAAGAATATTAAAAGTATCATGGACTGCCAAAAGAACAAATAGGTTTGTGTTGGAAAAATACAGCCAGAGTGCCCTTTGGAAGCCAGGATGGCCAGACTTCATCGCTCATACTTTGGACATACTGTCAGGAGGGACCAGTCACGGGAGAAGGATATCATGTTTGGTAAAGTGGAGGGTCAGAAAAAAAGAGGAAGACCCCCACCCTAGCAAGATATATTGGCACAATGACAGCAGCAATGGTTGAGAGGTTGGCCCAGGACTGGGCAGTGTTTCGTTCTGTTGTGCATAGGGTTGCTATGAGTCGGTGCTGAGTCGCTGCCACCTAACAACAACAACAATGATAATAGCCTAGGATTTGACTTATTTTTTTTAAGGTGGTGGATGAGTGAGACTTTAAGAAATGTGAGATTATTAAGGCTGCTCTAGTAAGCTATTAGTAGTTTCTAACAGATTGTTTAAAATTTGGATTCTCAAAAATATTTTGCTGATGAGAGAAATTTAATAGAAACAAAAATGCTCATTTATGTATCCATTCATGTAGTCTGCATGGATTCATTACTTGGTTATAAGGCTCTGTGCTGGATAGGTTCTAATGGTATTTTATGTGTTAGTTAATCTAGTGCTGCTATAACATAAATGCCACACATGAATGATTTAACATACTTCTTCTCTCACAGTTTGTAAGTCTGAATTTAGGGCGCCCCCTTTCTGGGATGGCTTTCTTTCTCTGTTGACTCTGGGACAAAGTCCTTGTCTTCTTTCTACATCTGTGGACTTGACATCCCTTGGAGATCTCCATGTGACTAGGCATCAGTTTTTCCTTGGGTTCAGGAGGTTCTTACTGCAGTGTCCCTGGACCAAAGATTTATCTCCACTCCTGGCTATTCTTTCTTGGTGGTCCCCTCTCTCTGCTCACTTTTCTTATTCTTTTATTTATTATAAGATAGAAAGTATGACACAAGCAAGGGTGTGAGTTGAGTAAGGACATGATTTGGATAAGGCAGTAAGTACTATTCCCCCTAATCCCAACTCATAAAGGTTTTAGGATTTACAGCACATAAAATGGAGGAATATCACAGAATGCAGGATAGTTACATCATCACAAAATGGAGGATAATTACAAACCATTGGGAATATGGCACATACTTTGGAGTTGGGGGAACACAGTTCAACGCATGACACACTTGGATGAATAAGCTGTGATAGTTGCCTGCCTTCAAGGATTTCCCAAGTGTAAGGGAGATAAGGTATAAATGCATACATTAGTTAATGTTGTTGAGTGCTATTGAGTTGGTTCCAACTCATAGCAACCCCATATAGGATTTCTGAGGAGCAATTGTGGTTCACAGTCCAATGCTGATCCTATAGCATCATACCAGGAGTCCATAGATGTCAAAAAATAAATAGGGAGGTGTTCTAGGAAGAGTAAGATACCTGAACTATTTTTGAAAGAAGTCTAGGTCTTGATGTGTAGAAAATTCTAGATTTTGAGAAGACCTGGATTTGGACCCCAGGTCTGCTACTTGTAGAGCTGTCTGGCTTGGGACAGTTGTTTAAGTTCTCTGAATCACAGTTTTTTCACTTGTAAGGTGAGGATGATCATTATCTATATCTCCTGTTAAAAGTTGTTATGCGGGTTTAAACAACCTCAATAAATACGCTATTACAAATATATTCTGGTTTTTGTTTTTTATTTATTCACTGAAAATAGTATTTTGACAGATTAGAACATCAATTTTCTTACCCAAACCAGAAATAAGTGGGAAAAAGATTGAGAATATTAGTGTTGTTTATGAAGTGCTGTGAATATAAGGTAAAGATTTCTGTATAAAGAATTCATGAAGTTTCAGTATTAAATTATTATGGAAGATACTGCTTAAAGTACATAAGGAGTGGTCTTTAAAAAAAATAGTGCAGTCATGAGGGGCTTGGATGGCAATAAGTGGTAATGGAAAGAGCTCCATATCTGTCACAGCTAGTGTTCCAGTGATGCAGTGTACATTAGTGCCATCATTGAAGGTAATTTAACATCTCAGAATTTCACTTTCTCTATTAATAAAGTTGTTAAGTGTTTTCGAGTTGGTTCCAACCCATGACAACCCTTTATAGGGTTTCTAAGGAGTGGCTAGTGAGTTTGAACTGCCAACCTTGAGGTTCAAGCTGACCTTGCGGTCCAGTACTTATTCTATATCTTCACATCAGGAAGGAAGTAATAGTAACCTTGCCAACTGAAAATTAGAGGTAAGTTGGGTAAAGTACAGGCTACTAACCTTAATCAGTTAAAAGTTGAATTTATATAATATTCATTCTTTTTTTTTTTCTTTCAAATAGAGTTCTTTAGAGATCTTGCTTTAAAGAGGAAGGGGCTTCTATAATATTATGGTGAAACTGTTAGTATTTTACTTCCCTTTTTATAGTTATTCTTCAGAATAATTTTGCAGGGTAAAGATGTTAGAGTCAGACTTAAGTTCAGATTCCAGCTTTTGTACTTATTGGCTATGCAACCTTGAAATTTCCTTAAATCTTCTGTACTTTGCTTCATTTGTGAGGTGGGGCTATAATGGCTATTGTAGTATATAGATTGTTGGAGGATTAAGTGAGATAAACAGTGTTTAATCCAGTGTTTAGCACATAGTATGGTTTCAATAAATGGCAGCATTGTTATTAACACTTCTGTTTTACAAATGAGGAGCTGAACACAGATTTAGCAACCTCGCTGTGTTCACTAATAAAGCATCAAGGATGGGATTCTGTCCAGGTTTATGTGATGCTGAAGCCTTTACTCGTGATTTTTTATCAGTCTGATATAATTAACATTTCATTTGTGTGGAAATGTGTTGTGAAATACTATAGAGTTTAGAAATAATTTGTTACTTTTAGGTATTTTAAAAAATTTCTTTACTGATGTTTTACTAATAGTTTACATAAATTCATAATTAAATTGGTTAGGTAAAGAATTATATGGCCTAGCTTCCAGGTGACCTGACTCAGTTTAAGAGCAGATTATTCTGGGTAATGTTTTGTTGTTAATTGCCATCTACCTAGGTGGTTCCAACTCAGCGACCCTGTATAGGGTTTCTTAGGAGTGGCTAGTGGGTTTGAACTGCTGATCTTACAGCCATCCAGTGTTTATCCTTCAGTGCCACACCAAGACTCTGGGTGATGCTTGTTGTTAAGTGCCAATTCATAGCGACCCTGTATAGGGTTTCCAAGGAGCAGCTGGTGAGTTTGAACCACCAACCTTGTGGTCCTGTGCTTATCTTACAACACCGTACCAGGACTCTTCCGGGTAATGCTTGTTGTTGTTGTTAAGTGCCCGTCGAGTCAATTCTGACCCATAGCGACCTTGTATAGGGTTTCCAAGGAGCAGCTGGTGAGCTTGAACCACTGACCTTGTAGTTCAAATGACTTTGCAGTCTGATGCAGTAGCCCTTTGTTGTTATGTGTTGTGGAGTTGGTTCTGACTCATAGTGACCCAGTACAGGGTTTCCGAGGCTGTAAATCTTTACGGGAGAAAGCCTCATCTTTCTCCAGCGAAACAGCTGGTAGTTTCAAACTGCTGACCTTGCGGTTTGCAGCCCGATTCATAACCACTACGCTCCCAGAGCCCTTGTTGTTGTTGTCAGGTGCCATCGAGTCGGAACCGACTCATAGCGACCCCATGCACAGCAGAATGAAGCAATGTCCGATCCTGGGCCAACCTCACTACCGCTGCCACACTTG
>NW_006408658.1:8809822-8815254 GCF_000296735.1 Chrysochloris asiatica | reverse complement strand
GTTGCGTGGTTGCTGTTAAATAGGAATCTCCTTGTGCTAGGGCCCTTAAGTCTGGCTCAAAGGCGGGATTTCTGTCCTTGGATGTCAATCAAGAGGCAGAAGCACAGCATGGGCCACTGGGTTGTAGTGAGACGCTTTGGGCTGGGCTTGTGGGTCTCTAAGTTGGTCGATCCCGCCTCAAAGCCAGGATCCAATGGTTAGGCTAGAGAGGCGCTCTCGCGTCCGCGTCCGGGGTAAGTAGGACAACCTGGCCGGCCCCTGCAGTCTCTTCCTGCTAGGCAGTGTCTCCCCATGGACCTGGTCTCCAGACACCTCTCACCCCGGCGCTCCGCTCCGTGGTCTGGGTTTCATTTAATACCTCCACCAGGTCTGCGCAATTGTCGCACATCGTTTAACCGCCGCCCTCCATGATAGAAGCCCTTGCACTTTATTGCTTGTCTGATCCATTTTAGACTGTAGAAATTGGTAGAATTCTTCAATTTCATCATCACTGCCTTTGTGGTTGGTTTGTAAATTTGAATAATAGTAGTATTAACTTGTCTTCCTTGTAGACATATGGATATTTTCCTTTCACCAATATTATTATACTCCAAGATCTTGAAATGCTCCTTTTGATGATGAATGCACCACCATTCCTCTTCAATTTGTCATTCCTGGCATAGTAAATCATATGATTGTCAGATTCAAAATGGTCAATTCCTATCCATTTTAGCCTTGGATATCAATCTGTGTGTTCCATTTCATTTTTGATAACTTAAAATTTTTCTAGACTCATACTTCATATGTTCTCTGTTATGATTATTAGTGAATGTTTGCAGCTGTTTCTCTTCATTTTGAGTTGTGTTCCAACTCTACTCTGAGAAGACTGCTCTTTCCCAGACATATTGTGAGTGCCTTCCAACCTGAATGGCTCATCTTCTGACACTATATCTGATTATGTTTTGATGCTATTCATAAGGTTTTCAATGGCTAACCTTTCAGAAGTGGTCCAACTCTCCTTTTTCGTAATCTCTCTTAGTCTGGAAGCTCTGTTGAAACTTGTCTGTTTATCATGATTGGCCCTTACTGGTACTTAAAATACTAGTGGCATAGCTTCTAGCATCACAGCAACATGCAAGCCATCACATTACAGTAAACTGACAGTTGAGTGGTGGATATATGTGATGGTGGTGGTGATTATGTGCCGCCAAGTTGGTTTGACTTATAGTGGCCCTATATAGGATTTCCTGGTGTGGCGCTGTGGGTTAATGTGCCAGACTGCAAAGCCGTTTGAACTGCAAGGTCAACGGTTCAAGCTCACCAGCTGCTCCTTGGAAATCTTATACAGGGTCGCTATTGGTCGGAATCGACTCGACGGCACTTAATAACAACAAGAAATCTTTATCAGGAGCAAAAGCCTCATCTTTCTTCCATGGAGTAACTGGTAGATTTGAACTACTAGCAGGCCCAGCTCATAATCCACCGTGCTTCCAGAGCTCCTTGGATATATGTGATAGGACCTAGTATTTGCCTCTAACATAGTTGTTATACTAGTTAATTCTGACTCGTGATCCCTTGTGTGCAGAGAGGAACTGTGGAAGCAGATCAACAGGGCTGAGGCTCAACAATGTTGGTTTCCTTCCTTCTGGTGTAACTCTACTACTTAGTGAAGTATCCTGATAATTTGATGCTGTTTTTGTCATTGACCATAGGGTTTATCAATGATGATTAACTCTTCTTTTTTTTTTTTTTTTAATGTTTTGTGAATTATGTGATAGTTTACATGGAAGAACATTAGTTTTACATTCATCCTATCGTATATCATTTAATTGCCATGGTTACAATCTCCTCCATGCATAATCAACCAACCAAAGGGTACACACTACAAGCCGCAGCGCTCCCCCCCCCTTGATGATTAACTCTTAAAGCCATTGTGATAGATTTCATGTTGATGCTGTGAAACTGACAGTTCATTATCCTTAGGATCTTAATCACCAAACTAAGTAATTGAAGTGATAGTTGTTGTTGTTAAGTGCTGTAGATGTAGAGTCTGTTGTAATTCATAGTGACCCTTACAGGGTTTCCAAGGAGACTGGTGAGGTTTGAGCTGCCAGCCTTGCGATTCAAACTGACTTTGTGATCCAGTGCATATTTATTATTTGTATTCACTTGGTGAATAAAATGAGTGCACACATGGAAAGGGCATTGAATTTGTGGTCATCAAATTTGGTTGAAGTTCTTGCTGAGTTTTTGAAGTTTAGGTGAGCAAATTGGTATATTTTCATTTAAAGGATTGCAGGTGGCTGGCAGGTGGGGATCTGCTGTCACAGACTAGAAAGCTTAATTTTATAGAGTCTTATTCAGGTTATCTCTTCTATGAGTTTCTTAGGATAATGACTTTCCGTGATTGAGACTTGGGATAGGGATAATATTAGTTAGCCTTCCCATCTGTTATGAAGCGCAAATGAGATAACAGATATAAAAATACCTTTTAAATTAAAAAATACTAGATGTGATGGTAATTGTTATGTGACTTTCATAATTAGGTGGAACTTTGTGGGAATTTATTGCCATTTTAAGAATAAAAATGAAAATTTCCCTTGACTAAAGGAGCTCTGGTAGTGTAGTGGTTATGAATTGGGCTGTGGACCTTAAGGTCAGCAGTTGAAAACTACTAGCTGTTCCGCGGGAGAAAGATGAGGCTTTCTACTCCCATAAAGATTTACAGCCTCGGAAACCCTGTACAGGGTCGCTATGAGTTGGAACTGACTCCATGGCACATAACCAACCAATCAACCAAAGGAGGCAGAGTCCTGGTGTGGCACTGTGCATTAATGTGCCAAACTGCAAAGCCTTTTCAACCACAAGGTCGGCGGTTCATGCTCACAAGCTGCTCCTCGGAAACCCTATACAGGGTCACTATGGGTCAGAATTGTCTCAACAGCACTTAACAACAATAAAGGAGGCATTTTGATTATCTTTATGATAGTCTTTGGGGACAGCTGAAGAGATCCTGGATAGAGAAAGCACTGAGTGAATATAACTGGAAGATGGAGGTGAGGAGGGGTGGGCGGACAACTGAGACAGGCCAAAGGGACTTGGGGAAATGTTTAGCTATGAGGTTTGGTTCTTGGTCTAACCTTGATCCGTAGAGCAGGTAAAGTGAGGCTCCTTGATCAGAAAAACAACACCAGCCAATGTGTAGAGAATTGGTTGAAGGAGTATGTCCCCTAAGAGGACATTCTAATTGAAATCCCAGTTTTTAAGTATTTAAGGAGTATTTACAGAAGTTAGAATTTGTTGTTACCTTTGCTTCATAATTATAATTAAAATAGATTATTTCATCCCTAGCTCTCCATAGTCTCCAACAGCTAATTGTGTCCATTTTGGGGGAATGTTCCAAATAAGTCTTGTGTTTATTATACAGGCATCCAGTGTGGCTCTCTCAGGTGAACAAATTGATATATTTTCATTTAAAGAAGTGCAGGTGGCTGATAAGTGGAGAATTTGCTTCCACAAACTAGAAAGCTTAATTTTATAGAGTCTTATTCAAGTTATCTCTTCTCTGAAAATTGATTCTGTTTATAGCATTTCAGTAATGTAGATGTTATTTTTCCTAAGTGGAACATCAACCAAAATTGTTGCTGTGCTTAATTATTGATGCATCTATGAATGTTGTAGTGTATTGGTTGAGGTTTTATTTGTGTGAAGAAGGGCTCTGGCTCTAGTTTTATTTTTCTTTGAAGAGAGTGTTAGTTTTTATTTATGACAAGTTACTGCATTATATTGTCTGGAACATTGTCTTCTCTCCTGAATATTAGAATAGAATATTTATTATACAGAACCATTTTGAAATCTTCATTTTATTTGATTATATGGACACTAACTTAGACTTCTTTCTTGTATCCTTTTTGTTAGTATGAAGGTAGTACAGTGTTTAGATACAGAGATGTAGTTCTATATGCATCACTCAGAATCCTTCTGAATTACTTTATCTTGTTAACTTTATATATAATAGTGTCAGCCAGTATTTGCATTGTTCTCTGTTTGGGTAAAGGTATTCAATTTTTTTATTTTTACTGATCTCTTTCTTATTCCAAACTGGTAGCTCTTTTGGGGCAAGACCTTATATTTTTCACCTTTGCATTCTGTCTATTCTGTATAGAGGTAAAGATGACGATGATGGTGATAGCTAACACTGTGCTGGATGCCAGGCACTGTGCCTGACTATTCTGGTGGTGCTGTAGTATAAACACTAGACTGTTATCCGCAAGGTCAGCCGTTCAAACCCACCAGCCATTCCTTGGGGAAAAGATGAGGCTGTCTGCTCCTGTAAAGATGTATAGTCATGGAAACCCGATAAAAAGTTATTAGGAGTCAGAATCAACTTGATGATGGATAGGGGTTTGGTTGTCTTGTATCCCATTTTATAAGAGAAAAATGGGCTCAGAAAGGAAGACATTTGCTCAGGCTCACAACTAATGAAGGGTTGCAGCTGTGAAGAGAACTCAAGCAATCTGATTTCAGAGCTTATATACAGGAGTCCTGGTGTGGCATTGTGGGTTAATGCACCGACTGCAAAGCTGTTTGAACTGCAAGGTTGGAAGTTCAAGCTCACCAGCTGCTCTTAGGAAATCCTATACAGGGTTGATAGGGGTCGGAACCGACTCGACAGCACTTCACAGCAACAACATACAGAATTAGGAGTCCTGGTGTGGTTCTGTAGATAAGCACTCGACGGCACTCAACTCCCAAGGTTGGTTTGAACTGCAAGGTCAGTGGTTCAAACTCACCAGCCACTCCTTGGAAACCCTATACAGTGTTGCTATGAGTAGGAATGGACTCAATGGCACTTAATAATAGCAACAATAATACAGTACTTAATCTTTGTTGTTGTTGCTATGTGCCATGGAGTTGGTTCCGACTCCTAGTGACCCTGTACAGGGTTTCCGAGGCTATAAATCTTTATGGGAGCAGAAAGCTTTATAGGTGCAGAAAAGTGAGTGAATTAATTGCACAAGATCATACAGTTACTGAGTGGCAGAATTTGGAGTGAAAAATCTCTGGTCTCCTGACTTCAGATTTGTTGTTGTTGCTGTTGTTAGGTGCCATCGAGTCGGTACCAACCCATAGCGACCTTATGCACAGCGGAACAAAACACTGCTCAATCCTGGGCCAACCTCACTACTGTTGCCACGCTTGAGTCCATTGATGCTGCCACTTGGCCAATCCATCTCGTTGGGGGTCTTCCTCTTTTTCTCTGACCCTCCACCTTACCAAACATGATATCCTTCTACAATGACTGGTCCCTCCTGACAATATGTCCAAAGTATGAGAGACGAAGTTTGGCCACTTAGGCCTCCAAGGAGCACTCTGGCTGCACTTCTTCCAAAACAGATCTATTGGTTCTTTTGGCAGTCCATGGCACTTTCAGTATTCTCCTCCAACACCTT
>NW_006408658.1:8802780-8809722 GCF_000296735.1 Chrysochloris asiatica | reverse complement strand
GTACCTCTTGAAATGGTTGAACATTAACCATTTCCTTTTGGTACAATGACTCTCTGTATTCCTTCCATCTTTTCTTGATGCATTCTGCATCATTCAGTAATTTGCCCAGAGAATCTTTCAGTAACGAAAGTCGAGGCTTGAATTTTTTCTTCACTTCCCCAGCTTGAGAAATGCTGACTGTGTTCTTCCCCTTTGGTTTTCTAATTCCTAATCTTTGCATATTTTAGTATAGTATTTGGTTTTATCTTGGTAGTTAGTAAAAAGAACAGTTCTTTTTAACAGCTTTGTTGTTAAGTGCCATTGAGTCAGTTACGACTCTAGCGACCCTGTGTGGAGTTTGAACCACCGACTTTGTGATTAGCAGTCCACTGTTTATTCTACAGTCCCCACTAGGATCCCTTAAACAACTTTAGTGAGGTAAAATTGACATACAGTAAACTACATGCACTTAATGTACAATTTGCTGAGTTTTGCACACCATAAAACCATCACCGTAATCAAGATAGTGAACATATCATCCCCCATAGTTTCCTGGTATCTCTTGGTAATTCCTGTCTCCTACCTCTGCTGTCATGTCTTTTTCCCCGCTTTTCCTAGCAGCCACCCATCTGCTTTCTATCTTTATTTGTAGATTAAACAATGGTTTTGAAGTCAGACCAATCGAGAGTCAAACCCTTAGTCTTACCACTCTGTTAGTTGGATGATCTTGGAGAAGTCACTGTATTTCTTAGTTTTAATTTGTTCATCAAGGTGGTGCAATGGTTAAGTGCTCCACTGCTAATCCAAAGGGCTGTGATTTGAACCTATCTGTAGCTACATAGTATAGACTACCTGGTGATCTGTTCTTGTAAAGATTATAGCCTAGAAGGCCCTATGGAACAGTTCTATTCTGTCACATAGTGTTGCTATGAGTTTGAATTAACTTGACAGTGCAAAAGTTTATTCATATGTAAAATAGGAATTTGACCACCAGCTCAAAGGACCATGGAGAAAATTAGGAACAATATATAGAAACAGTCTTGTTGTTGTTAAGTACTGTGGAGTCGGTTCCAACTCATAGTGAACCCTGCACAGGGTTCCTGAGGCTGCAGATCTTTACGGGAGCAGAAAGCCTCATCTTTCTCCCGCGGAACAGCTAGTAGTTTTGAACTGCTGACCTTGCAGTTCACAAAATGATTCATAACCACTACGCTACCAAAGTAGTCTACCTAGACTAATATATTGCCTTACACTTAGAAGGTCCTCAATCTTTGGAAGCCAATATTACCAGTCAAGCTTTCAGTTAGTGGTCCAGAGTACACTTGCTTTTTTTGTTTCAAAATGATTTTCTGTCACCTAGAACTGGGGTCCCCTCTCACTGAATGGGGCTTCCAGTGTTTTTGAAACAGGGAAGTTTAGATTTAGGCAGATTAAGGCCCTAAGGGGCTTTCTGGTACTCTGTTCTTCCCGCCCCCATGCCCAGTGTTTTCCACATGCTATTAATTATAAACAGATGTTCTTCATAAATAAGCAAAAAACTCTGCAGCAGATTTTTTAGTTCTTTATGCCTATATTTAAGCATTATGATAAAGCCTCATGAATAAGGGGTATGTAGTCAAAGTTCGGGGTTTTAGTTTCAACTCTCCCTTAGGCAAATCATAAAACCTTTCAGATCCTCAAGTTTTCTTACATATAAAATGGGGAAGAATCATACCTACAAGTTTGTTGTGATTAAAGGAGAATTTTGGAAGTTAATTGTATGATGAGGTCATAGTTCATCTGCATCTTCCCATGACTACCTTCTAGTGTTACAGCTTTGTAAAAGGTTCAGTTAACATTTAAATTTGATTTCTTATTTTTTATTGGGTTTTACTTATAAGTAGTTCTGGTGTGGTGCGGTGGGTTAATGTGCTAGACTGCAAGGTCGATTTGAACCACAAGATTGGAGGTTCAAGTTCACCAGCCCTTTCTCAGAAACTCTTTACAAGGTTGCTGTGAGTCAGAACTAACTCAACAGCATTTAACAACAACAACAACAATCCCACCACCAAGGGTTGTTGTGAGGATTAGAGCTAATGTGCGGAGCCCTGGTGTGGTGCTATGGGATTTATGGTGCTGTACTACAAGGTCGGGGATTCAAACCAACCACCCACTTCTCAAAAACGCTATACAGGGTTGCTATGGGTTGGAACCGACTCAGTGCCATTTAACAAAAGCAACAAATCCACCTTCGAGGGTTGTTGTGAGGATTGGAGCTTATGTATATACTTGTGTAGTTGTTACTGTATAGCAGATGCCTGGTGATGTCAGGTTTTTTACTTACAGTTCCCAAATTGGTGGATTTGGGTTCAGTGATCTATTCCTGAAAGGATTACTTTTGCCTTTCCTATTCCATGATGTAGTTTGGCACAGGGTAGCTAGCTAACATAAGCCTTCTGTGTGTCTCAGATTTACCATTTAAGTCTGAATATATAGTATGAGGTTTGTAATGTTAGCAGTTATTGTAAAGGGATTTTTATAATGGGAGGAACCCATGCCATGCTTTTGTACTTTCTCATTAATTCTCATTGCTGTAGCTGGAGGTACTTTGTATTCTGGAAGCCAGGGAAACGGGGCCATTTTCTTCTATCTGCGTTTATTTGGGTTGGAGGATTGTCTAAAGATTTCTTAGTAAATAAAATGGATTTGCTGAACCCAGATTCTTTTCTCCTGGGTGAGCTCAGGAACAACATCTATTAGGGGGAAAGACAAACAGTAAAATGCGTGAACAACTGGTAAGTTCTGTTTATAAAGTTGTCAGGATCTTTGAGTTTGAGGGAGGTGGGGAAGACTTGGTTCTCAGTCCCCCTTTCCTTTCCAAAGCATTTACAGCTCAGCACAAAGGGAGCTTTAAGATGGAGGTCTGCATTGTAATTTCCTAGAAATTGCTGCTTCTGGTAAATGCTTTATCAGTTTGCACCTCTTTGCTGCAGTGGATGAAACAATGGGGACAATAAAGTCATTTATCTGATAGCTGTAGCCTCAATGGGATGTTTGTTTTAATAATGGTATAATTTGCAGGGCTCATAAATTGTGATTTTATTCTCATGGAAATAGCTGCCCGGTGGTATTTGGATTCTCAGGTCTCCTGTTGTGGATAATTTCACTAACATTCTGGCTGACAATTCCCTTTATTCCAGACTTCAGGCTTTTTTTTTAGATTGTTCAGGCTGGTTGGATAATTAGCCCAGTGCAGATCCAATTTTCTTCAGTTTGGGGCTGGCAGGTGGTTACTAGGTAACTAGAAGATCTTCTGAAGGGTAAAGAAATTCTGTGTAGGGATTAAAGGCAAATAGCAGGGGTTGATTTTGGTTGTCATCTGGGTTTTTTTTTTTAAAGGTTTTGTCTATCTAATGACAAAGTATCCAGATAAATTTAAAAAAATCTTTCTTTATATTTCATGGTGTCAAATACCCAGTTACATTTGAATATTCTATGTTTGAGCTTTTTTTTTTTGCTGGGATTCTTCAGAGGGTAAAGGATGATAATAGCTACCATATGCTGGACATTGCCCTAGGACTTTACATGCATTACCTTTATATCTTAATGAGAACCCTTAAACATAGGTATGGTTTCCATTTTGTATTTGCAGAAACTTAAATTCAGAAAAGTTATTTAAATTCAGAAATGTTTAAGGTATCTCAGCTAATAAGTGGCAGGCAGTTTACTCCATTCAAAGGTCACATTAGATTTTCAATTACTGTATAAAAGCAGTCTGTACATTAAGATACATGAAAAATTGTACTAAATTGTTGGATGATACAGCGATTGGCTCAAAAATATATATGGATTAGTATCTATTGTTGTTAAGGGCTGTAAAGTCGGTTCCAACTCATAGTGACCCTATGTAGGGTTTTCGAGGAGCGGCTGGTGGGTTTGAACCACTGACTTTGAGGTTAGCAGTTCAGTGCTTATCCTGCAGGGTCACGTAGATGTATATATTTGTTTTTTCCTATCACCTATGTGGCCCTATAGGATAATGCACTGGATCACAAGGTTGGTTTGAACTGCATGGTCGGTGGTTCAAATTTACCAGCTAATCCTTGGAAACCCTATGTTGTTGTTAAGTGCTGTCGAGTAGGTTCTGACCCATAGTGACCCTGTATAGGGTTTCCGAGAAACAGCTGGTGAGCTTGAACTGCTGACCTTGCAGTTCATACGGCTTTGCAGTTTGGCACATTAACCCACAGCACCACATCTGGTTGCTATTAGTTGGAACCCACTCAACGGCACTTATACAACAATAAAAACAACAGTAATCTTGTATTGTCGACACCTGGTGTGGCGCTGTAGGATCAGCACTGGATTATGAACCACAAGGTTGTCAGTTCAAACCCACTAGCTGCTCCTTGGAAATCCTATACAGGGTTGCTACAAATCGGAATCGACTCAATGGCACATAACAACAACAATCTTGTATCCCAGAAAAAAATAGAGTATTTTGATTATTTTACAAAAATTAAAGGACTGCCAGGTATTTACTGTTTTTAGAAGTCTTTAAAGGCTAGATTGTGCAAAGTCAGTTTAAACTGCAAGGTCGATGGTTCAAGCTCACCAGTGCTCCTCAGAAACCCTATACAGGGTTGCTGTAGGTCGGAACTGACTTGACAGCACTTAACAACAGTAAAAGGCTCCAAAGCATTATGTAGTAGCAAGAAATAAGTCCCAGTTTGGGGACTGGTTTTCCAAATATTGCTTTTGCAACTTATTGGGTGATCATGGATAACCCTTTTGATTACTCTGAGCCACATTTTGCATATCTGCATAATAGGGATATTAGGATTAATTTATGTGATACAAATCACTGTCTAGTTAGTTCTGACTTAGGGAGACTCCATGTGTGTCATAGGTACTCCAAAGGGTTTTCCTTGGCTGATATTTTGGAAGTAGGTCTCTGAACCTTTCTTCCCAGGTGCCTCTGGGTAGACTTGAACCTGCAAGTTTGAGTTAGCCACTGAGTGGGTTAACCATTTGTACCATTCAGGTATGTATGTATGCCTCTTAGTGTATGTACAGGTTCCTCATGAGCACAGTTAAAAAAAAATGTTCTGGAATGCCCATTCTTTGTAATGTTTATTGATAGTTGGTCATGATCCATACAGTTGAAAACCTTTGCCTAGTCAATAAATCTTTCTTTCTGTGAGTATGGTGGCTTTATATGATAAGCATTGGACTGCGAGCTACAAGATCCTTGGTTCGAGTCCGCCAGCCACTCCGTTGGGAGAAAGATAAGACTTTCAGTTCCCTCAGTGATTTAAAAGTTTCAGAAACCTTGTACAGGTTTGCTGTGTGTCGGAACTGACTTGAAGGCACTTACTAACAACAAACATCTTTCTGGTTTTCTCTGCTTTCAGCCAAGAGCCATTTGGTGTTAGCAGTAATATACCTCTTTCCAGGTATTCTTCTGAATCTGCCATAAATTTCTGGTAGCTCCTTGTCAGTGTACTGCTGCAATCATTTTTTAATTATCTTCAGCAAAATTTTACTTGCATGTAATATCAAGATTGATGATTTCTGTATTCTATGGGGTCACCTTTCTTTAGAATGGGCACAAATAATGGATTTCTTCCAGTCATTTGGCCAGGTATCTGCCTTCCAAATTTCTTGACATAGATGAGTGAGTGCCTCCAGTGCTGCATCATTTTGTTGAAAGGTTTCATTTTGTATTTGGTCAATTCCTGGAACCTTGTTTTTCACCCTTGCACTCAATGCAGCTTTGACATACTGATCATATACTCTTGAAACAGTTGAACATTGACCATTTCTTTTTGGTGCAATTACTTTGTAATTATAACGGAAAAATTATTTCCATTCTTCATTTGATGCTTTCTGCATCACTCAGTATTTTGCTCAAGGTGTCCTTTGATATTGCAATCAAAGACTTGAATTTTTTCTTTAGTTCTTTAGTTTGAGAAATGCTGGGTGTGTTCTTCCTTTTTGGTTTTCTAACTCCACGTCTTTGCATATTTCATTATAATACTTAGTCTTCATGAGCTGTCCTTACTGTTCAGCTCTTTTACGTCCTCATTTCTTCCATGCACTTCAGCTTCTCGACACTGGAGAGCAATTGTGAGTCTCTTCTGACATCCATTTTGGGCTTTTCTCTCTTTCCTGCCTTTTTAATAACCTTTAGCTTTTCTTTCTTGTGATGTTCTTGATGTCATTCTGCAACTCTTCTCATCTTTGGTCATTAGTGTTTAATGCATCAAATTTGTTCTTGAGATGGTCTTTAAATTTGGGTGGGATATATTCAAGGTAGAGTCCTACTGTGGCACTGTAGGATGATGCACTCTACTGCAAGGTTGGTTTAAACTGCAAAGCCTGTGGTTCAAATTCACCAGCTCCTCCTCAGAAACCGTATACAGGGTAGCTGTGGGTTGGAACCAACTCGATGGCAATTAACAACAGTAACAGTAATATTCAAGGTCATATTTGGGGTCGTGTTTTAATTTTGTTCAGTTTCAGCCTAAACTCGCATATGAACACTTGATGGTCTATTCCACAGTCTTCATCTGGCCTTGTTTTGGTTGATGATATTGCACTTCTCTACTGTCTCTTCCCACAGATGTAGTCAGGTTGATTCCTGTGTATTCCATCTGTTTAAAAAAAGATATTTTCAATGATTAAGTCATTGGTCTTGCAGAATTATATCATGCAATCGCTAGCATCATTTCTGTCATCAAGGCCATTATTTTCTAGCTATTGATCCCTCCTCTTTGTTTGCAGGTTTGCATTCCAATCACCAGTAATTGTTGTTGTTGTTGTTGTTAAGTGCCGTTGAGTCGGATCCAACCCATAGCGACCCTGAACAGGGTTTCTGAGGCTGTAAATCTTTATGGGAGCAGAAAGCCTCATCTTTGTCCCGCGGAGCAGCTGGTAGTTTCGAACTGCTGACCTTGCAGTTCACAGCCCGATTTGTAACCA
>NW_006408658.1:8780353-8795595 GCF_000296735.1 Chrysochloris asiatica | reverse complement strand
TCCAGCTTTCACATGCATGTGAGGTTATTGAAAATATCATGGCTTGGGTCAGGCGCACCTTAGTCCTCAAGCTGACATCTTTGCTCTTCAATACTTTATTTAAAAAGGTCTTGTGCAGCAGATTTGCGTAATGCATTACATCCATTAATTTCTTGACTGCTGCTTCTGTGAGTATTGACAGTTGATCAAAGGAGAATGAACTTCAATCTTTTCTCCCCTGATAAGAATGTTGTTATTTTTCCAGTGGTGAGGATTTTTGTTTTCTTTACATTGAGATGTAATCCAAACCAAAGGCTGTGCTCTTTGGTCTTTACCAGTACATGTTTTAAGACCTCTTCACTTTCAGAAAGCAAGGTTGTATCATCTGCATATCGCAGGTTGTTAATGAGTCTTCCTCCAATCCTGATGCCACGTTTTTCTTTATATAACCCAGCTTCTTGGATTATTTGCTCAGCATACAGGTTGAATAAGTATGGTGAAACAATACAATCTTGTCGCACACCTTTCTTAATTTTTAAACCACTCAGTGTTCCCATGTTCTGTTTAAACAACTGCTTCTTGGTCCAGGTACAGATTCCTCATGAGCCCAATTAAGTGTTCCGGAATACTCATACTTGGCAATGTTGTCCATAGCTTGTCATGATCCACACAATTGAAAGTCTTTGCGTAGTCAATAAAGCACAGGTAAAACATCTTTTGATCTCTGCTTTCAACCAAGATCCATCAGACATCAGCAATGATATCGTTTGTTCCACGGCTTCTTCTGAATCCAGCTTGAACCTCTGGAAGTTCTCTGTCAATGTATGATTGTAGCCGTTTCATATTACCTTTAGCAAAACTTTATTCGAATGGGATATCAAAGAGATTGTCCGATGATTTACAGATTCCATAAAGATTAGAGTCTTGGAAATCCTAAGGAGCAGTTTGACTCTTTCTTATACGTTTGTTTTGTTGGAATTTACTGGATGGCAGTGGCAGTGGGTTAGTTCTTTTTCTTTTTAAAATCATACTTTTAGCTCTTGGATAAAACTACATACCTATTTTCTTGGAATGAGCAAGAATCTTTTGATATGGAAAATTCTTTTCTTCATCAAGATGACTGAAGATAAAGAGGCAAATCTTTCTGTGTGCCTTTCTTTTTCTTTCTCAAACATAAGGAAAATTCCCTGGTAGGTTGACTGTGAATTCCTTGAGGGTAGATAGTACGGCTTTTTGTCTGTGTGTGAATTCTGTTTTTCTCACATCTGGCACAGATATTTTCCGTAAAGGTTACTGGGGAAACATGATTGAAAATGTTGATGTTAAATCTGACATTATTTGAGAGTTATGATTCCAAAACTGCTAGTTTGCTTATATATCATATGTTTTCTCCTGATTGCTTCTTTCTTGGTCACTATCTGATCATGCTCAAGTTATAGTAACATGAAGGAGCTCTGGTAGCATAGTGGTTACGAATTGGGTTGCGAACTGCAAAGCCAGCAGTTCGAAACTACCAGCTGTTTCACGGGAGAAAGATGAGGCTTTCTGCTCCAGTAAAGATTTTAGAGCCTTGGAAACCCTGTACAGGGTCGCTATGAGTCGGTTCCGACTCCACGGCACATAACCACCAACCACCATAGCAACATGAGTTGTAATGACATTTAACGTAGTTAGTTGAACAAGTCAAAGATAGTTGCAGTTATGCATTTCTAATATGCAAGCAATGTTCCTTATGTCTGGGTGAACTTAATTATACTGGACTGATTGTCTTGTCAGATTTCTTTTGTATTTCTCTGAAAAAGATTTGGTAGTGATAAATTAGTTTTCCTGTGTAGACAAGGAGGCATCAAAAGTTTGTGGAAAAATTCTATTGTCTTTTAATTCCATAAGCTTTTTGAAGCCCCATTGTGTGCATGTATATTCATATATATATATATATATATTTTGCTTAAGTGTACATTTAAATAAAGAAATTGGAAATGGTATAAAAAAATAATAGAACTTTTTGAAGCCGTCTCTGTGATTGCCTGTTTTTTATATTGAAATACTGACAGTAAAATAACAGGAGGCTTACCTAGTAGTTTGTTGTTGTTGTTAAGTGCCATCAAGTCAATTCTGACTCATAGCAACCCTTTATAGGGATATGAGGAGCGCCTGGTGGGTTTTCAGTGCTGACCTTTTGGTTATTAGTCCAGTGCTTATCCTGCAGCACCATGCCAGGACTCTGGTAGCATATCTTTAGAAGATTTTAAAGCATTCGACTTTTGTAGAGCTAGAAGAAAGCCCAGAAAAGTGAATTGATTTGTTCAAATCATGTAATAGAGAACCTGGGGTTAGAACCCATATCTCCTTGTTTTTTTTACTTGTTAATTTTGTATTTTGAAGTAAGATACTGCTCTAAAGTGATGTCACATGGTCAGAATCACAGACTGAAGTATCTTGGCTTATTTGTCTTGAAAATACATATTGTTGCTGTTTTTGTTGTTAAGTGCTGCTGAGTCAGTTCCAATTCAAAGTGACCTTGTATGGGGTTTCCAAGGCTGTGTATCTTTACTAGAGCAGAAATCCTCATCTTTCTCCCACGGAGCGAATGGTGGGCTCCAACTGCTACCATTGTGGTTTGCGGTCCAATACCTATCGTATTGAGCCATTGTGCTTTCCTGAAAGTATATATTATATCCCTTTTATTTATTTATTTATTTAAAAAAAAGGGAAATGATGTGGCTTTTAATAGGCACATCTTTGTAGTAGTAAACAGATAAAGTGGCTTGCTCCATTAATAGCACTCTTCCTGGGTCCTATAGAGTTTTGCTACATTTAGCTTTTGGTAATATTACCTACCATCCAAGTACAGTCGTATCAGTCCAGCTGCTTCCAGATGCTTTGGCCTGCATTCTTTTTGTGTGCCTTTACAGACCAAATTAAGAGCTGAGAATTTCTAAGATCCTCTTGGTGTGACATGATGGTTATGTTCAAGTATATTACCCTACCTAGGAATGTCATATTTCATTCCATTGTTCCAGATTGTAGATTTGAGAGTCAAGTAGCAATTTATATATAACTGGATCTATAAGAGTTTATTTATCTTAATATGGAAACTGTATTTCATACATACAGAAATGATTATTTTTCAATCTTGACTATTGGCTACTACTGTCCTGGAGTTACTCTGTTGCTTGGCAAACTTCAAAACAACTATTTTCTCTTGCTTTGTATTTATGAGGGCATATTTTATAAATGTTCCCCTCTTCAGTCTTAAATGTACTACCAATGTTTAGTTGATTTTTAAGGCCCTGAAATTTGTCTCACACAATATTCTTGCAGATTTTACAAGCTTGGAGAGCAGATAGAGGACTTAATAAGCTGCTGAAACAAAGGTCTAAAAATTCAGTAATTCAAACAAGATAGAAGTTTTGCTTCTCACTAACAGTCCCAGAGTTATGCAGAAGTTTGGATGGTCACAGGTGTTTCTGCTCCTTGAAGACATCCAAGGATTCAGGTTCCTCCAATCTTGTTGCTCTCTGGATGGTTCTCATCTGCATGCTCTAAAACAGCTTATTAACTCATCTATGTGTGGTACTGTGAGAGAATGTAGTGGTGGTTCAAGCTTACCAACTGCTCCTTGGAAACCCTATAGAGGGTCGCTATGGGTCGGAATCGACTCGATGGCACTTAACACCACCACCAACAACAGTACTCTTACTTCTTATCTTAGTGAGTGGCATCGCCCAAGCTAGAAATTATTTCTATAACCCAAGTTAGAAAAAAAAAAAAAAAAAAAAATTCCCCATATTCCCTTTGTCATTAAGACCCATGACTATTATCACTTCATGTTTCTCAATTTATGCTTTTCTCTCCAACCATACTATGCTTGTTAAGGTTTTAAGTCAACTTGACTAGACCAGGATTATCAGTGGTTTGGCAGTTAAGATGTAGTAATTGCCCATGATGAGATTTAATATAATGTAATTAACTCCATGGTGATATCTGCTCTGTACAGCCAGTCAATTAAAAGGAAGTTTTCCTTGAGGGTGTGGCCTGCTTCCAATATATTGGACATTGGGGCAACATTTGCTTGCTTTCTGCTGCATCCTGATACTGCATCTGACTAGTTTTCTGACTTCCATTTCTTTGGACTTGAACCAGTAGAGTCTGTCCTATTGTTTACTGATCCTGGGATCCACCAGAAGCTTGCCATCTTACCAGCCTAACCTGCTTGTCTGTCGTCTGACCAGCCAATTTTGGTTCCTCTGACCCGCAGAATTGCGACTTGTACATATCTACAACTGTGTGAACCATTCCCTTGATATAAATTTCTCTTTATCTATACATATATAAGCTTTACTGTTTTTGCTCCTGCAGAGAACCCAGCCTAAGACACCTACCTTACCTCAGACTCAGCATCTCCTGACTGTTTAGTAGCTTCCATTCTTCTCTCTTGTGCCAGAGTCATCTCTCTCCTCAGCCCAATCTTGCCACACTACTTGCAGATCCCGAGACTCTCCTCAAGTTGGCAAATACAGCCTTGTTTTATTTTTTTTTCATCTAGGGCTAACATCATCCTTTATGAAGCTGTTTGTTCTCTTTTCCAGATAGAACCAACCATTTTATTCTTCATGTTCTCTCCTGTGTTGATGCTTGTCATGTTGTTATTAAATGCTGTCAAGTTGGTTCCAACTCTATAGGGTTTCTGAGGAGTGGCTGGTGAGTTTGAACTGCTGATCTTGCCATTCAAACTGATCTTGTAATCGAGTGCTTATCCTGTAGCACCACACTAGTACTCCCTTACTTCCCGTAGTGGTGGTGGTGTGCCATGGAGTCAGTTCCAGCTCATAGCAGCCTTGTGCAGTTTCCGAGGCTGTAAATCTTTATGGGGACAGAATGCCTCATATTTCATCCTTGGTAGTTTCAAACTGCTGACTTTTAGGTTAGCTGCCTGACTGGTAACCACTTCGCTATCAGAGCTAATCCTTAATGCTTCTCATAGAACCTGTAAAACTTTATTGTAGTAATTTGTGTGTTGTCTTTGTATTCCTAGCCCTCAGTATTGCAGAGAGCACTTACTCAGTAATTGCTTGATGAGTGTAGGACATATGTGACAAATTGGTGCTTGAATCCTGTGTTTTTCTTATAATGATTCCTCCTGTGTGTTTTTGGAGGGGGAGAGGTTATCTTTGCACTGCATTGGGAGATCTGACTTTTCAGGAGTCCTTTTCTTTGACTGTCAAGAGTATCACTGATTTTGAAAAGGGCTGTTTCAATAAATTGGTGCTTTTGTGGCATCTTCATTGCCCTGCCTTGTTTAGAGTTCACACAAACAGTTTAATTTATGAGTCTATCTTAAAAGATCAAACTTTGACCTTATAATAATAAAACTTGTGTTATTTTTTATTATGATTTTGGGGTTTGTGCTTCGTATGATACTTTATGCAGGTGCTGCTAATAGCATTACAACCTGCAAATAAATAAATGTTTGACTGTAATTTTTATTGATTACAAGAGGTAAACTATATTTTTTGATGAAAAGGTAGGTGAATTAGAAACAAAAATACATCCCCTTAAGGATAGTTATATATTTGTGCCCATTCCAAAGAATGATGACTCAACAGAATCAAACGACATATTGCATTTAGGCAAATTTGCTGCAAAAGACCTCTTTAAAATGTTAAAGAACCAGGATGTGCCCCTGACTTAAGCCATGGTATTTTCAATTGCCTCATATGCATGTGAAAGTGGGATAATGGATAGAAAAAAGACTATAGAAGAATTGATGCATTTGAATTAGGGTGGAGAAGAATATTAAAAGTACCATGGACTTCCAGAAGAACAAACAAATGTCTTGAAAAGCCAGAGTTCTTCTTAGATGCCAATATGGTGAGACTCATCTCTCATACTTTGGGCACGTTGTTAGGAGGAACTAGTTCCTACTTGGAAAAGTGGAGGTCACTGAAAAAGAGGAAGACGCTTGGTGAGATGGACTGACACAGTGGCAGCAACAGTGGTCTCAAATGTAGCAAGGATTGTGAGGGTGTAATGGGACTGGTCAGTGTTTTTTTTGTTATTTTTAGGGTCACTATAAGTCAGAATCAACTTGAAGACACCTAACAACAACAACAACAACGAAGGATGGTTGTTATATATGCACATATATTTTTAATATTTGATTTTTGGTGGAAATAATACACAGTAGTTCATAACACCCATTCAATCATTTCTCTGTGTACAGTTTAATGACATTAGATACATTCTTCATGTCATTTCACTAATCTTAATATCTTGTTTTACCATCATTGATTTAGACTCACTGCTCCATAAACTAGTCATCTGTGCTTTAGAGTTATTGTTGTCCATTTGATACTTATTTAAAAGATCACAGTGCTCAAGGCAAATAGCCTTTCATTATTCTGTAAGGATGGATTTAGGGGATAGTTTTGGTTCAAGATTCAGAAATGTTCTCAGGGCAGATTTGATGGTTTCTTCAGCCTCATCAGGTTTATTTAGTAAGTCTGGATTCTATAAGAAATTTGAAATATTGTTCCACATTTTTTTTCTTCTTGAGCAGAGCATTCAGTAATGGTGGTTGTTGTTGTTAAGTGCCGTCGAGTTGGTTCCGACCCATAGCGTATAGGGTTTCCAAGGAGTGACTGGTGAGCTTGAACCACCGACTTTGCAGTTGAAACAGCTTTGCAGTCTGGCTCATCAACCCTCAGCGCCACACCAGGACTCCTCAGTAATGGTAGCTGCACACTATCCAGCCCTTCTGGTCTCTTAGCAAAGGAGTCTAGTTCCTTCTCTGATTTCTTGGTCTCCTTTGTGCTGTGCTGCTGCAGGCAAATAGAGACCAACTGTTGTATCTTGGATGGTAGTAAGCAAGACTCTATGTACTGCTCACTAAACTGGAGGGTAGAACAGAAACTCTGAAAACAATGTAAGGCCACTTAGTTGAACAGACCTATGAAGCTATGTCCCTAAGTCTCCAAACCAAGAGAACTAATCCCATGAGCTGTTTAGTTGTGCTAAGTAGTTTCAGCAGCTACATCCTATTTTTTTTCATTTGTTATTGTGAAATTATACCTAACACAACATTTGCCATTTTGCCTTTTTTTTGGTGTACAACTTAGTGATGTCAATTGTACTAGTCAGTTTGTATAAAGGAAGATTTTATCCTTAAAGCTGTTTACAAAGCACATGAAAATGAAAAAGGGATACTTAGTTTCAGTAGGCACAATTTTGGAAAACATTGTTCCATATCAGTGATACCTGTAAATTCAGCGTGCATGGCAGTTACCATTTCTGATCGCAGAAGCTCATTTGTTGTGGGTTTAAACCATCTGTTTTGGTGTTAATCCTTTAAAATGCAATTGGTGGATGTTAACGTGATAAAAGGTAATAAAGCTTGAAATATGGCAGTAATTTGGTCTGGTTTGCTTTTCAACTAATTGCACACAAATTTAAGTGTCTTTGGGAAAAAGGAAGGGAGGGAGATTAATGTTGTAGTCAACTATTTTGATCTCAGCTTGAATCCTGCACACCTGTCACTGCCTTGTAGAAGTTTTCCTTTGTAATTAAGAGCTTCTCTCTCATGTTATTACTTAATTGGATGCCACAAGAGCCTGGTGAAACTGTGGAATCCTCTTAATTGCATACCAGCTCTTAAACAAATCACCAATGCTTAATGTGGTATTGTTTTTATAAGCTTTCCCTGGCACAGTTTTTTTTCTTCAAGTACAAAAGAAATTGTACAGGCAGTCCCTGGGTTACAAATGAGATCAGTTCCTAAGTATGTCTTTAAGTTGAATTTGTAGATAAGTTAAATCAGGTTCATATAGTTATTAATTTTTTTTTTTTTTAAGTTTTTTATTGTGAATTGTTTGAGGGCAGATCATCAGTTTTACATTCTACAAATCATATACTTTGTTTCATTACAATGACTGTAATACCCTTCATGGACCTTCAGGTAACAGTATTTCTCTCTATTCTTTTTAGCTCTTTTTCCCCCCAAACACTCAAGCATATATAATAATGTAAACCACCAAAAGGCTCATTCTGCAAGCCTGCCTCCTGGCCGCCAACTCTCAGTCCCTCTCTTTCCGTGAATCTAGAGTCCTCAGCTGCTCCCTCTCTCCATGTCCCCACTTCTGCCTTCATCTCTGGTGTCACTGTTTCTCTGGATAGGCTCCTTCATTCTGCTTGTGCTCTTCTCCCTTGATGGTCCTAGGGTCCTCTGTTTCTGGACTGTAAGATTAACCACTCCCCCATTTAGGTAACAACACTTCTTCTACCTTCACAGTTGTGACATTTGATATTAGTCATGATAACAATTACTCACTTTGAATCATAAGAATCTTATCCCCATTTCTTTTAACCAGACCCATCTAGACAAGATGAAAACTGTTCTGTGGGGAATCTATCTCCCCCAGCACTCTTAAACTAAACTCCCTCTTGAAACCTTGAAAGCCAGTCACGTCGTGCTTTTTTTGCCTCCTCATTTTAGGTAGCCAATGTCTAAGTTGCCTGTCCCTATATAGCCTATATACAGAGGGTAGGATTGATACTTGATGTGAAGATTCCTTCCCTCTCAGTTGGTTTTTGAGCCACTATCTCCATGAGTATAGGTCAAGTTCATCAAATTGTAGCAATTTACCCTCGTTTCCTTTATCAAAACTTGTGTTTTTTTAATGTTCCCCTAGTCGAGTTCTGATTATCAAGCCATCAAGGCTAGATCAAATGGGTACACAAGTTTGGGTGTTCTTGGATGTTTCCCTTCATATTAGCAGGATGATTCCTTGTTTGCATCATGATGTATCTAGCTGAAGCATCCTTTTCTAGGGTTGGCCGTTGTGATCCTGCTTGTGTAGACAAGCCCTCTGTATTTCAGTGCTGAGCAGTTGTGACAGCTGGCTTAAATGAGCTTCTGTGGCAGTCATCCCCATGGATTCCCCCACGCCCATCTTCTTCTCCTACCATTAGGATCTAGTAGTGAAAAGAGCTCCTGTTGGCAGGAAACCAGGACGCCTTGATTCTGCAGTTGCAGTTGGGCGATTTGCTGACTGACCTGTTCTTTTCAGGACTAAATTTAGGGCATAGCACCTCTCCGAAGATTTCCCTGAGTCCCCTAGGTGGCCTCCCTGCCTTCTCCATGGCTTTTTGTTTCTGGATGTTATGACACATTGTTCACATAGCCGCTACATTATAGAGCATTTATCACATTAGATTGGCCCAGGATCAGGCAGTATTTCATTCTGCTGTGCATAAGGTCCCTATGGGTCGGTACCGACTCAATGGCACCTAACAACAACAACAACAACACTGGCATCCTGGTGTGGTGCTATAAGTTCAAACCCAGCAGCCACTCCTCAGAAATCCTATACGGGGTTGCTCTGAATTGGAACTGACTCAACAGCAGTTAACAACAACAGAAATAACAGCTGTAAATTATGTTTCTTATCCACTAGAATTGTACTTTCTATCCCTCTTTTCTGTAAGACATCTGCACTTTAGAATCATTGCTCTAAACTGTACTCACAGGGCTCCTTATAGTGGACATTTACAGTTTGCTTCCTTTGTATCTTTCCCCCTTTATCTTGGCAGTGGTCTCAGATGTTAGTTTTGGGAACCACACCTCCCTTCTGCTATGGTTTGGGTGAGAACTTCTTAGC
This sequence comes from Chrysochloris asiatica, assembly GCF_000296735.1. Classification (NCBI taxonomy): domain Eukaryota; kingdom Metazoa; phylum Chordata; class Mammalia; order Afrosoricida; family Chrysochloridae; genus Chrysochloris; species Chrysochloris asiatica. The sequence continues at coordinate 8,785,957 of NW_006408658.1, read as the reverse complement.
TCTGATATTGTCAGTCAGGTCCAAGCTCACCAGTGCATCACAGTTATCTGGCCATATAGTGAGATAACAGACAAGTTCTTAAGCTAGCCTACACCAAATGTTTAGGAGTTTGTGGGGAGCCTACTACAAAAGACAAGGAGCTCTGGTAGCGTAGTGGTTACGAGTTGGGCTGCTAACCTCAAGGTTAGCAGTTTGAAACTACCAGTTGTTTTGTGGGAGAAAGATGAGGCTTTCTGGCCCCGTAAAGATCTGCAGCCTTGGAAGCCCTATACAGGGCCACTATGAGTTGGAATTGACTCCATGGCACATAACTACTGACACCACCACCACCTCAAAAGCCTTCTCTCTATCATGCTAGACAAAAGCGTGTGTGTTTAGAGCTGCTACAGCTGTTTTGCCACCATAAATGGCGCGGGGGGAGGAGGTCTGGCTTGACATATAGTCTATATTAGAAAACATTGTTAAAGAAATGAAGACAATGACTTTCAGTCCTGAATTGTTTGAGGTGCCTTTGGATGGACTCAAACCTCCAACTGTTCAGTTAATCAGATAGTGTTTTAATCATTTGTATCACTCAGGGAGGGACTCCTGTTGCTTAAACTGGTTTGTATTTAGTTTTCTGTCATTTACAGGTGTAATCCTAAAAACTGATCCATTCCTCATCTGATCCCAGAGTTTGGTCCAGAGTTTGTTAAATGTATAAATGAATGAACTGTAACATAAACAGGAATTTCTGTTTTCTTAGTCTTAGTTCCTTTTTTGATAAAATGGAAATAATTTTACGTGCCTGAGTCAACGGCTGTTGTGAGTAAATAGAAGGAACAGCTCTTTGGTCTCCTTTAGCACTTAACCTATACCAAGCAATTCATTTAATTATTCTTCAACTGTAATCATTATCATATAGTCTTATAGCAGTTAACTTTTTTCTCTCAATTATATACCTACTGAGAGTGAGACTGCTTAGTCTATTTTATAGTTCTCTCCACATTACCCAGCACAATATTGGGAGAATAGTGGGCATTCGTGAATAATACTTATTAATGATGACAATAACAGCCACAATTTACTGTATATTTTCTTTGGGCCAGGCATTATATAGAGCTACTACATAAATTTATCTTTTTAGCACTATCTGTAAGCTGGGTGAATTGGTGTGGTGATGTAGGATAAACACTGGACTGCTAATCACTTGGTTGATGGTTCAAACACATCAGTTACTCCTCAGAAACCCTATACAGGATTGCTATGAATTGGAACTGACTCATGGCACTTAACAGCAGTCTGTTAGCTATTAGGTAAATAGAGTTATCCTCAGAATTTAGGTTATACAGTTCACAAGTGGCAGAGCTTCAATTGTTGGTTTATTTATGATGGAAAATAAATGTAATTGAGCCTTTTAGAACACATACCAGGAAAATTAAAGAGGTCTGCCTTAAGTGAATGGTAGGGGTGAACATCTAGTATAAACACCTTGTAGTTGTTAAGTACTGTCCAGTCAGTTCCGACTCACAGTGACACAGTGTATAGGGTTTCTGAGACTGTATGTTGTTGTAGGAGCAGAAAGCCTCATCTTTCTCCCATGGAGCAGCTGGTGGGCTCAAACCGCCAACCTTTTAGTTCACAGTGCAGTGCTTATCATGTAGAGTCCCCCATGCTCCCCGTAAATATCTATTGTTGTTAAGTGGCACTGAGTCAGTTTCGACTCATAGCGACCCTGTTTAGGGCTTCCAAGGAGTGGCTGATGAGTTTGAACCACCAACCTTGTAGTTCAAACTGATGTTGTGGTCCAGTGCTTTGTCCCACATTGCCATACCAGGACTCCCAACAAATATCTAGTAGGTCTGAATTCTTAGTCTGGGATTACTTGAAAAGCTACTCTCAGGTCTTTTCTTGGAATTGTCTCATCGACTGCACCAATCGCTGCATCTGTATTAAATGATAGAGAGTGTAGGGGCATTGGAAATGACAGTCACAAGGGTATTGCATATAGTATGGTCATGCCCATTGAATAACTCAGTGAATGCCCCCTCCCTGGGGACCTTGCTAATTAATGCCTTACTTAAAATGCTTAACTGGTCTGAAGGGAATATTTTGCTCAGGCTAAGGTAAAACCATTTTGTTAGTAGGGTATACTTTTGTTCTTTATTGAGCTTTAAAGTCAGAATCTAGATTAAGCAAAAAATTTATTCTTTGGTAGAAAACAAATATTATAGTTTAAGATCTGAATCAAATGATGCATTTATCTTCTATGTGGTTTGTTTATATTATGTAATTCCAAAAGAACCCATCAAGAACAGTATTACTGTTCCCATTTATAAAATCAGAAAGATAATTTACAACTGTAAATATTCCCCTGTAATTTTGTTTTTCATTCTTCAAAAATTTTTTATTGTGGTGAAATATGTACAACATTACATTTATCATTGTAACCATTTCAAAATGTATGTTGTTAGGTGTTGTCAAGTTGATTCTGACTCTTAGCAACCCTGTGTACTACAGAACAAAACACCTTTCAGTCCTTGCTTCTTACCGTCGTTATGTTTGAGCCACTGTTGCAGCCATTGTATCAGTCCATCTTGTTGATGGTCTTCCTCTTTTTTGATGACTCTCCACTTTACCAAGCATGATGTCTTCCTCCAGGAGCTGATTCCTCCTGATAACATGTCCAAAGTGAGATGAAGTCTTGCCAGCCTTACTTTTTATTTATTTATTTATTTATTTATTTATTTATTTAAGCTTTTATTGTGAATTGAGTGATAGTTTACATGGGAGAACATTGGCATTACACCACCATTGTTTCATTGCAATGATTACAATCTCCTCCGTGCATCATCATTCAACAGTATTTGCTTCCATTCTCTCTTTTTTGGAGGGGGTGGGGGGTTGTGTACACAGAAACACTCAAGAATATTAAATTATATAATAATTTAAACAACCAAAGAACACATTCTGTAACCTTGCCTCCTGGCCGCTAGTACCCAGTCACTCTCTTTCCATGAGTCCAGAGTCCTCAGTCCTCAGTCCTCAGCTTGCTCCCTCTCTCCATGTCCTCATCTCTGCCTCCATCTTTGGTGTCGCTGCTTCTCTGGATAGGGTCCTGCACCCCGCTTGTGCTCTTCTCCGTTGGCCATCTGTACTTTTAAGGCGCATTCTGACTGTACTTCTTCCAAGACAGATTTGTTTAGTCTTCTAGCAGTCCATGGTATTTCAGTGTTGCTTGCCCACATCATAATTCAGATGCATCAACTCTTCTTTATTCAGTTTCCAGTTTTTGCATGCATATGAGGCAATTGAAAATACCATGGCACACTTTAGTCCTCAAACGGACATCTTAGCTCTTTAATACTTTAAAGAGGTCTTTTGCTGCAGATTTGCTCAATGCAATATGTTGTCATTTGATTTCTTGACTGCTTTAAATAATATACTTTAGTGTTATTAATTCATAATGTCATGAAACCATCACCACCATTTCCAAAAACTTTTATCACCCCAAACCGAAATTCTGTATTTAGTAAACATACATAAAATAACTCCCCATTCTCTTCGTAGCCCGTGGTAAACCCCTACTCTTATTTTCTGCCTCTATGAATTTGCCTATTCTAGATATATCATATAATTGGAATTGTAGAGTATTTGTCCTTTTGTGTCTGCCTTATTTCACTTAGCATGTTTTGAAGCTTCATTCATTTCATAGCAATATATTAGAACTTCATTTTTCTTTATGGCTGAATAATACTTCATTTTTTATATATACATATATACCACAATTTTCTTATTCATTTATCAGTTATGGTCTTTTTGAATGTTTCCACTTTTTGATTATTGTTCCATGTTAACTGAAATGGGGATAATGGAAAAGGATCAGTTTGGAAATGGAATATTATGAGTTTGGTTTTGAGCATATTGAATTTGAGGTAATTTTAAGGGATCCAGGCATGTCAAGTAGGCAGTTAGATAAACATGTCAGGAACTTACAGGTAGTAAGGGTCAGAAAATTAGTTACGTATTTGACGTGTAGATGGTAATGTCTTGAACGTGGGTTAAATTGTCTAGGGGAAAATTAAAGAACAGGGCATAGTAGGAGGTCACTAGTCAGAGGAGGATAAACCTGGAAAGTAGACTCAGAAGTGACATAGAGGGAGGGAAGAGAGAACTAAAGGAATGTAGTGCTCAGAAGCCATCTGACTCATTAAGGAGGAAATCATCAACAGTGCTGAGAAAGCAAATAAAAGTAAAACTTAATATCTATTGGATATACTAATATGGATGTCATTCAAAATTTGAAACGGTAATGTTACTAATGGGGTATTCTTCAGCTGATATGTATTTGTTTTGTTTTTTAAATAGAATGTTAGATCTAGAAGAGCTATTGATCATGTAGACTAGTAGGTATTTTGCGTTGAATGTGTACCCTAAAAAGATATGTTGGAAGTCTTATCCACAGTACCTATGAATGTGGCGATCTTATTTGGAAACGATGTCTTAACAGATGTAAAATTAGTTGACATGAGGTCATAATGAATTAGGGTGGGCTTAAAGCAATACTACTGATGTACTTATAAGAAAAGGAAGAGAGGCACAGGCACAGGCCAGCACAGAGGAAAGATGACCATGTGAAGATTGGAGTTATGCTGCTACCACTTAAGAATTGTTTGGGGGATCTTCCCTATAGCCTCCAGAGAGAGCTTGTCCCTGCTCCCACCCTGATTTCTAACTTTGAACCTTCAGAGAAAATAAATGTCTTTGTTTAAAGCCACCCAGTTTTTGGCACTTTGTTACAACACCCTAGGAAACTGATATAGTGGATTAAAAAATTAGTTTTTTTAAGCACTAGTACTTGCTTTTCTTCCTATGTGAGGGCTCAATATAAACAGACTAATTGGGAGATGTTTTGGTTGAAGAAGATTCTATAGCACTGCTTCTTTGTATCCCCTTATACTCATGTCTGGCTCTTAAGGTACTTTTTAATATCTTCTAGATCTCTGTAGAACAACTGGAAAACACTGATCTAGGTGGTCCTATATTACTTAAGGGGGAACAGGTTTGGGGAGAGCCTATATAGCGGGCCTTAGAATTAGAACCACTGATACTGAAGGAAGAAGTCCAAAGTACATTGAAGGAATTGGCAGAGAACAAGGCACCAGGAATTGATGGAATAAAAATTGAAATCTTTCAAGAAAAGTGAGGCAGCACAGGAGGCACTCACTCATCAATGCCAAAAAAATTGGAAGACAACTATCTGGCCAGCTGATTGGAAGAGATCCATATTTGTGCCCATTTCAATTAGAGGTGACTTAACAGAATTGGATATCATTGGACAAGCTCTTTGATATCTCATGTGAGAAAGTGTCACTAAAGGTAATACAGAAATGGCTACAAGCATACATTGACAAGAGAACTTCCAGAGGTTCAAGCTGGATTCAGAAGAGGCCGTGGAACGAGGGATATCATTGCTGATGTCTGATGGATCTTGGCTGAAAGCAGAGAATATCAGAAGGATGTTTACCTGTGCTTTATTGACTACGCGAAGGCTTTCGATTGTGTGGATCATGACAAACTATGGACAACATTGAGAAGTATGAGTATTCCAGAACACTTAATTGT
>NW_006408658.1:8758871-8775916 GCF_000296735.1 Chrysochloris asiatica | reverse complement strand
TCTTCAAGGTAGCATAGTATTCCATTGTGTGTATGTACCACAGTTTATCCATTCTTCAGTTGATGGGCACTTTGGCTGCCTCCATCTTTTTGCTATTGTAATTAGTGCTGCTATGAACATTGGTGTGCATATATTTTCTTGGATTGTGGCTCGTTTTTCTTGTGGGTAAATACCAAGTAGAGGAATTGCTGGATCATAAGGTATTTCTATTTTCAGCCTTCTGAGGAAATGCCCTATTGCTTTCCAGAGAGGTTGGACCATTTTGCAGTCCCACCAGCAATGCAGGAGCTGTCACACACTCTTAAACTAAACTCCCTCTTGAAAACTTGTAAGCCAGTCACTTCATGACTTTATTGCCCCCTCATTTTAGATAGCCAATGTCTAAGTTGTGTGGACTTCTTTTTGGTGGCTATTTTTTTACTAATTTTTGGTTGTTGTTGCTGTCATGTACTGATGAGTCAATTTAGGCTCATAATGATCCTGCAGGAGAGAAGAACTGCCTCCATAGAGTTTCCTAGGTTGTAACCTTTACAGGAGTAGATCTCCTGTAGCGTGGGTTGTCCATTTGAACCCCTGACCTTTCGGATATCAGCAGAGCACTTAACTACTGGTCCACTGGGCTCCACTTATATACTTAGGCCAACCTGGCTCAGATTAATGATTTAGTATGTATGAAAGTATCTGATAACTGTTCGGATGTTAGTTCATTTTATAGTAGATGTCACCTAGCAGATCTAGGTAAAGGAATGGACCATAGACTTGGAATGCTTTGAAAGGAATATGGAGGAAGGTATTGATCTTCCTTAGATTAGCCTTGAACTCAGTCATGATAGTGAGAGTAATCCAGATTGCAGAGATTGACGGGAAATGGGCTAGAAGGAAACTGGACCTCTGATTAAAGATTTCTAGGGTTGGTCTAGAGGAGAAAAGGGAGTAAGGGCTATTAATCAGTAAAGCATTGTTAAGCAGCAGTAGTTTAGGTAGTGCTACCTCTGAGTTGGAATGGACTTCACTCCACTAAAGTATAATAGGGTGCTGTTCTCCTGATGTAAACTTTGTTACAAATATCATGTCCTGCTTGGTAAATTTGGGGTCTGAAAGGCCTGTGGTGAGCTACCCCATTTCCCCCTCCCTAGTAAGAAACTCTGGTAGCGTAGTGATTATGAATTGGGCTGCGAACTGGAAGGTCAGCAGTTCGAAACTACCAGCTGTTCCATGGGAGAAAGATGAGACTTTCTGCTTCCGTAAAGATTTACAGCCTCAGAAACCCTGTACAGGGTTGCTATGAGTCAAAACTGACTCCATGGTTCATAATCACCACCACTACCAACAATGGCTTAGTGCCCAGTGTGTCCCTATCTCTGGCCATTGGGGACTGCTGGAAGGATATTTGGCAGTGACTTAATCTAGGTGTCCTCAGCTGTTAAAAAAGGGGCAGGGAGGGACAGGTCAGGGGCCCAAGCTCTATTAGCAGCAAATAGAGATATCTGACTGGGAGAAGTAGCTGGTTCTTATGTAACACTTGATCACTTTTGGAGTATTTTTGAATTACATAAACCTAGATTCAATTTTGAATTTACCATTTCCTACTTATTGAAGAGCAATGTCAGTTTGAGGACTAAGACGTGCCTAACCCTTGCCATGGTATTTTCAGTAACTTCATATGCGTGTGAAAGTTGGACAGTGAATAAGGAAGGCCGTAGGAGAACTGATGCATTTGTGTTATGGTGTTGGAGGAGAATATTAAAAATACCATGGACCAACCAAAGAGTAAACCAATCTTTGTTGGAAGAAGTATAGCCAGAATGCTCCTTGGAAGCCAGGATGGCCAGACTTTGTCTCTCATACTTCGGACATATTATCAGAAGGGACCAGTCCCAGGAGAAAGATATCATGTGTGGTAAAGTGGAGGGTTGGAGAAAAAGAGCAAACTCCCCAACAAGATGAATTGGCACAGTTGCAGCAGCAGTGGGCTCAAATATAGCAATGATTATGAGATTGGCATAGGACTGGTCAGTGTTTTGGTATGTTGTGCATCTGGTTGCTATGAGTTAGTACTGACTCAGTGGCACCTAACAGCAACAACAACAACAACCTTCTGGATAAGTCATTGTGAAGATAGATTGTAACATTTGACCTTTCAAGGTTACTGTTAGGATTAGAGATACATTCCAACCACTGGAAATGTCACATAGTAGATGTTAAGATTTATGATAGTTGTATTGCTGTTACTAACAATAACTAAGTAAAGTCAGTAAAACTGCTTTTATAGCACATCTTTCAGATTATCCATTGATTTACTTAAAAAAAATATTGTGTTTATTAATTTTCCATTGAGTTTATACACATTTTGTCTTGTGACATTAGTTGCAATCATCTCTATTCATTGATTTACTTTATTTGTGACTCTTTGGGAGTTCTATGTTTAGTATTTGTTTCAAAAGCATGAAGTTTGTACATGTAAATAACTAAGTTGAATGGAGGTGGGGATGGAAATTATGGTTGAAAGGAGAGCTGGAAGAAACATTACTGTTTGCCTTTGGCTCCAAACTCATGAGGGTTGATTGTGGTCATCAGAGTTAAAGTCTTACTTCTTTACCCTATTTTACAGTTTTATTTTCTCTATTGCCTTTTAATATAATAGGAAGTCCCCTTTCTCTTTCTATTCACAGATATTTATAGAGAAGTTTCTTTTATACTCATGTTTTGAGTATAAAGAAAGTAAGTATTGGTTATACTTTTATGCTCACCGTTTTGAGTATTGGAGACACTGCAAAGTACAAGACAAACAAGATTCATGGAATTTATATTGTTGTTGAGAATGGTTCCTCTTTGGAAGACTTGGAGAGATTGGTTCCTTAATTTGTGGAGTTTCAGATTAGGCCAATTCTCAATAGTGTGTAGCCATCTTGGATGTAATTTGCCCTTATCCCCATCTTTACGTTGTGTTTGAACCCTGGCACTTTGAAGCTCTTTATGAACCCACAGGGTCCCTATGAATCGGAATCGACCCTACGGCACGTAACTAACACCACCAGGGTGGGCTGGGTGTACCTCCTCTGCTCTAACTACACTTTATGCATTTTTGCCATAGTACTTCCTAGGTATCTCCTCTGCTCCTTCTGAACAAACACCCTCATTAATTGCTTCAAAGTGTAGACGCTTGGCTAACAGTAGACCAGGTTATTTGGTCCTCTGGAACAGACCCCTGGTGAGTTCTGCAACCACGTCTATCATTATACTCCCTTGCCTGGCATGTTGTTCTCTAGCAACACTGAACTGGATGCCATTTCTCCAGGCCTGCTAAGCTGTTTTTATTCTATGGGTTCTTCTTCCTAGAAGGTCCTTGTCTTTTTGCTCCAGGTTAACACTTTTCTCTTTTAAATCATTCATCTTCCAGAAAGTCTTTCTTGACCCCTCTAGACTGTTTTCCCATCCTCCTGCTATTGCCTTCTATCACAGCCTTTATCACAGCTTCCATGCTTTCAAGGAACTCAGTTTTTGGCACTAAGCCATAGCTAGACTTCTGTCATCTTTCATCTCTCACACTTCATTCTGAACCTCACTCATTGAATTTGGCTATGGTGCTGACAGACCTACTGGAAAGTAGGAATATGATGGTATTTCTTCTTTCTTGCTTTCCCTTTGTGTTTCACCCTTGCAGTTGTGTCAGTTCTAACCAGGATTAAGATAATCCTTGTGTATAAAAATGTGTGCCTTTTATAGCTTTCTCACTTAGGGAGAGTATTGATGGGTTTAATGTTCTCATTTTTTTTTAATCCATCCCCCTGCAAGGATTTTGTAGAAAGTGTATTACAGAAAAGATTTTAAACATGTCAAATATTTCTCTCTAATTATATCATGCAAAAGTTAGCTTTTAGCATTTGAGTCATAAAAAAAATTTTTTTTTAAGGTAAAAAAAATAAATTTCTATTTGTTAATGTGTGTTTAGAGTTCTGATGTGGTGTTATAGGATAAGCACTGGACTGCTAACTTTAGGGTTGCAGCTCAGTCCCACCACCTGTGCCTTAGAAACCAGAATGGCCAACTACAGGTGTTGCTATGAGTTGTAACTTACTTGATGGCACTTAAGAACAGCATAAATAGATGCAGCCTGGTGAAGTACTTTTCTAATTAACATAGATAATAGGCATTTTCCAATGTCCTTAAATTTTTTTCTTAAGCATCAGTTTTAATGGCTGTATACCATTGCATTCCATGACGTGACTTACTTAGTTATCATTTTATTTGACATTTAACTCATTTTCCATTTTTAGGATATTATAAATAAAACTGAGATAAGCATCTTTGGGCATAAATGTGGATCACTTTCTTAGGGTAAGTATTTAGGAGTAATTGGAGTAAAGATGTGAAAGTTTTACAGCTCTTAAATATATATGGTTGCTCTACTAGTTCATTTACAAGAACACAGTGAGCATTTGTTAAATAGGGGTGGGGAACTTTTTTTCTGCCAAGGACCATTTGAAATTTATAACATCATTTGTGGACCAAATAAAATTATCAACTTAAAAATTATCCTCCTATATTTGGTCAAATATTTAGGTAACACACCCCTAATGTGATGAGTGTGAGTCCTAGTATGGCACTGCAGGTTAATGTGTTGGACTGCAAAATCAGCTTGAACCATAGGTCTGCAGTTCAAGCTCACCAGTCGCTCCTTGGAAAGCTTACACAAGATCGCTGTGAGTCAGAACTAACTCGATGACACATAACAACAACAACCACATATGGCCTGTGGGCCAGATATTCCCCATCCCTGTGTTAAGTGAAAGAAAGGTCATACCTAGTCATGCATTACGAGGGGCCTTCAAAAAGTCCATGAAAAACGCATATTGTGAAAAAGCTACGCATGGATTTCAGTTTTTGTACCAACATAAATTTGTACTAACTTGTTATAACATGTATGAATAGGATCTAGTTTGAGGCCTAAAAATGGATAAGACATCATTTTGAAAAGAGTCCCTATCAGAACAACATGGATTCTGCTAAAATTGAAGCAAGAACAAATATCACATTTATGGTGAAGCTTGGGTGTAAGAATGGTGAAATCATTAATGCTGTACGAAAACTTTATGGAGACAATGCTCCAAAGAAATAAATTTACAAATGGATAACTCGTTTCAAGAAGGGACGAAATGCTGTTAAAGACAAAGCCCGCAGTAGCTGACTATCGACATCAGTTTGCAAGGAAAAAATTAATTTTGTTCATGTCCTTCCTCATTAAAGAGGACCCATGATTGACAGCAAAAACAATAGCTAAAACCATAGACCTCTCAGTTGGTTCAGCTTATACAATTCTGACTGAAAAATTAAAGTTGAGCAAAGTTTCTGCTCAATGGATGCCAAAATTGTTACTTCCATATCAGGTGCAGACAAGAGCAAACCTTTCAATGGGAATTTTAAGCAAATAGGATCAAGCTTCTGATGCAGTTCTTTGAAGGAAGAATTGTAATAGGTAATAAAACAAAGTTTTATCAGTGCCATTCTGAAGACATACCACAATCAAACCAAGAGATAGAAGTTACTCAGTCAAAGCAAAAGCGGACCATTGAAGAACAAAGGTCATGACAACAGTTGTTTTTTTGTTTTAAACTTTGTTGTGAAGATTTACAGAGCAAATTGGTTTTCCATTCAATAATTTATGCACATTTTGTTTCATGTCATTGATTACAATCCTCACAATGTAACATCACTTACCTTGCTTCCTCCCTGTGTTTCTCATTTCCATTCTTCCTCCTTTTGTAATCCTCCTAAACTTTGTTCTTCATAAATGCTTCTTTTTTTATCTTAAATGATAGATTACTCTAAGGTATGTGTATCTTCCTAGTGTTATTGTTCCCCTTATAGGCCTGTCTATTGTTTGGTGAAAACTGAGTCAACAGGGTGAGTTCAGTTCCAGACTAGAAGGGTAGCTAAGGATCATAGTTTTAGGATTCCACCGGTTTCTGTTCAATCAATAATCCTGTCTTATTTTCTGTTTTTTGAATTTTGTTTCACATATTTCTTCAATTCAATCCAGGACCTTCTATTGTGATCTCATTCAGAGCAAGTGGTAGTGGTAGCCAGGCATTATCTATGACTTCTGATCTCAGAGCCATGGAGACTGATGGTTTGAGTGACCTACTAGACTAAATTATTTCCATGTGTATTCAATTTTTTCAACCCTCTGTCATCCAGATAGGGAGTTAACCAATAGTTGCACCTTTGGCCACTCACAAGCTTTTACGACTCCAGTTGCTACTCACCAGAGTAGGATGTAGAACATTGTCTTTGTAAACTAAGTTATAACAATTGACTTTGGTGTCCCCTGAGACCATGGTCCTGAGCTCCCAGACCCAGTGACACTCATTCCTTCAAGGTGTATATTTGGTTATGCCGTTTACATAATTTGCCCCCGTATGTCCTGTGGGTTACTGCGCTGGACTGCAGTGTCAGTTTGAACTGCAACGTTGGTGGTTCAAGCTCACCAGCTACTCCTTGGAAACCCTATACAGGGTTGCTATAGGTTGGAACTGACTTAATGGCACTTAACAACAACATACTCCATACTCTTGTCAAAGAACTATGATATCTTCAAACATTTACTCATGTCAGCTCAGTTAGTCAATTATTGAGTACCTATTTTGCAAGGTTTTATGCCAAGTACTAGAAGAAGAGGAAATTATAATTCAGTATGAAATATACAATATGTTGTTAGATAATAAAGATAACAGCAACAACTGCACTTAATAAGTGTCTCCTGTGTGTCAGGCACTGTTTCTCTTGTAAGCCCTTTATCTGTTTTAATTAATTTGGTTATCACAATAAACCTTTAAAATAGGTGCACAATTACTGTTTTAAATAGATTATGTTGTTGTTAAGTGCCGTCGAGTCGGTTTCGACCCATAGTGACCCTGTACAGGGTTTCCGAGGGTGTGAATCTTTACGGGAGTAGAAAGCCTGATCTTTCTCCCGCGGAGCAGCTGGTAGTTTCGAACCGCTGACCTTAAGGTTCGCAGCCCGATTTGAAACCACTACGCTACCAGATTATTGTTGTTGTGTGCCGTGGAGTCGGTTCTGACTCATAGCGACCCTGCACAGGGTTTCTGAGGCTGTTAATCTTTACGGGAGCAGAGCGCCTCATCTTTCTCCTGCGGAGCAGCTGGTAGTTTCGGACTGCTGATTATAGTGGGGTACAAATGAGAATATAATAATAGTTACCGTTTATTGATTGCCCACTATGAGACAGGCATTCTTTTTATATTTGACAAACATTTTCTTTTATTTTCTCCACAACTCTGCAAGGTTAGGTAGATAATATCATTTTACACATGAGGTATAGAATCTTATTCTCTTCAGTCTAAGAGGATGCATAGGTACTTCTTAAATACTGTATTTGTGGCTGTTGCTCCTGTGATGACACATGGCAGTACCAAATGCTTTAGCCAAATTCCTAATAACTGAAAATGCTATATATTCATTCAGAACAGCTGCACCATGCAACCAGATGGGGTTTAAAATTGGAATGTTCATACTAAAACAAAACCCCCAAACAAAACAACCCCCCCCAAAAAAAACCCACCTAATTTTAAAATGACAGTTTGCAACCTGATACTGCCATATTGAATATTCTTTTTTTCCCAAGTAAAGGATAGGAAATGTTTCATTAAACTACTGTTAAATTGCTTACACCAGATGTGCTCAGCTGTCTGAAATGCTTTTCCAAAATTGGGTGCAGTGGAAAAGAGAAAAATAAGTGGTTTTAGTTTAAATTCTAGAATCGCTGTTGGATAAAAGAAAATGCAGTGAAAGTTTTCAGAGCTGTGGAATTGACTTTAGCAGTTGTTTCTGTAGTTGTGTTATATCATTGAATCACAGTGTTGTATGCTTTGGGAGGCCTAGGCTAATGGAAATAAAAATAGGCTGGGTTTTTTTTTTTTTTTTCCCCTTCATCAAATGGACCCTGATCATTCACTTTTGCTGCAACTTACTGCCTGGTATCCCTTACTACCTTCCCCCTCCCCATCCCCCCTCTAATGAACCATCCTAAATACTGCTCTCTCTATAATGTCACTGTGAGTATGAATTGACTTGACAGCAGGGGGCTTGATTTTGGTTTGGGAATTTAGTTTGCAAATGTCTTTTGTGATTTGGCCTCTGCCTGACTCATTAGCCTGAAATCTTACTTCTTGTTGTTCCAGCCAGACTGAACTACTAGTCATAGGAGTATGACTGTCCAGGTCATACTCATTTATCTTTCGTTGTGACATTTTTTTGTGTGTGCTTTAGGTGAAAGCTTACAGAGCAAATTAGTTTCCTGTTCTATAGTTTAGATATAAAGTGTATAAACCATTATATTGGTTTCATAACCCACAATGTGTTAACACTATTCTCCATTTCTGCTCTGGATTCCGTTTCCTTTTGTCCAGGTTTTCTACTCCTTCCTGCCTTTTCATCAATTTTAGGCAAATGTTTTCCTTTTAATTTTGTATAATTGATTGTTCTAAGGAGCACATTCCTCTCATGTGTTATATATTTTATGGGTTTGTCATATTTGGCTAAAAGGTTGTCTCTGGGAATGGCTTCAGTTCCAGGTTAGAAGGATGTCTCAGGGCTATAGTCTTTTGTGTTCCTCCAGTCTTGGTAGACCAGTAAGTCTGGTCTATTTTGTGAGTTTGCTTTTTTTGTTCTACATTTTCACCTGCTCTGTTGGGGACCCCCTTTTGTGATCCCAGTCAGAGCATTTGGTGTGGTACATGGGCATCATAGGGTTCTTCTGGTCTCAGGGATGTATAGGTTCTTTGTACTAATTGCTCCCTTGAGTCATTGTTTTCCTCATTGTCCGTTGCTCTGGTCAGGAAGACACCAGTAGTTGTATCTAGATGGCTGCTCCCAAGGTGTTAAGACCCGAGATAATACATACCACGTGCCCGATCCTGGGCCAACCTCACTACGGTTCCACGCTTGAGTCCATCGATGCTGTCACTTGGCCAGTCCATCTTGCTGGGGGTCTTCCTCTTTTTCTCTGACCCTCCACCTTACCAAACATGATATCCTTCTCCAGCGATTGGTTCCTCCTGACAATATGTCCGAAGTATGAGAGGTGAAGTTTGGTGATCTTGTCTTCCATGGAGCACTCTGGCTGCACGTCTTCCAAAACGGATTTTATTGGTTCTTTTGGCAGCCCATGGCACTTTCAATATTCATTTGTCTATAGGGATGGTATATTATCCCATTTAGGTAGGTCTGTTTTGTTTTCTTGAAGTACAGTAGTCTTTGTAGTTTTTTTTTTTTTTTTTTAGTATGGGTCTTTTACACCCCTGGTTAGATTTATTCCTAAGTTATTTTATCTTTTGGGGGATATTGTAAATGGCATTGTTTTCCTGATTTACTTTTTACTTTTCAGTGTTCTTTTTGTTGGTGCAGAGGAATCCAACTTATTTTTTTAAAACTTTTTATTGTGAATTGAGTGAAGGTTTACGGACAGGATCATTGATTTTACATTCAACAAATCATACACTTTACTTCATCTCAATGATTGCAGTCTTCTCCATGCAGCAGCAAGTATCCTACTTCTTCCCTCTATTTCCTATTTCCATTCCGTTCACCTTCCATTCTGTCTCAACTTTGTCTTTAGAAAAATATTGCTGTCTTGATTTTGAATGATTGATCATCCCATAGAAAGAATACTTTAGTAGTGCTGCTGTTCACCCTATATACCTATCTACTGCTTGGCTGAAAATTTGGCCATGAGGTGAGTTCCATTACAGACCTGAAGGATGGATGAGGGTCATAGTCTCAGGTTCCTCCAGTCTCTTTGTGACCAGTCAGCCTTATCTGTTTTATTATAATTTTGAGTTTTGTTCCACATTTTCTCCCATTCTATTTGGGACCTTCTTATGTAATCCCTTCCAGAGCAGTTGGTAGTGGTAGCCAGGCACCATCTAGTTCTTCTTGCCTCCGAGTCATCGAGACTGACTGGTGTTCCAAGCATCTTCAGTTCTTATCACTCTTCCTTTTTCTTTACATGGAGAAACCAGTAGTTGCACCTTAGATGGCTGCTTATAAGCTTTTAAATCTCAGATGATACTCATGAAAGTAGGATATAGAACATTGTCTTTTTGTACTGTGTTATGCTGATTGACCATGATGTCCCCTGAGACTACTATGGTCCTGAGCCTCCAGGCCCAGCAACTCATTGCCTTAAGATGTTTGATAATATATAAGAAGTTTTCATCATTTTACCCTCTGTATGCTCCATCATATTGTCAGGATAGAACAGTTGCTGGAGAAGGATGTCATGCTGGGTAAGATGGAGGGTCAGAGAAAAAGAGGAAGACCCCCAACGAGATGGATCAGCCAGATGGCATCATTGATGGCATCAAGTGTGGTGGTGATGGTGGGGTTGGCCCAGGATCGGACATTGTTTCATTCTGCTGTGCATAGAGTCGCTATGAGTTGGGTCCGACTCGATGGCACCTGACAACAACAACAACATGCTTCATCATGTTCTTAACTGTTTTCTGCAAAGGTCAATACCTATATACAGATACCCTTTTTCAAACCCTTATATATTTGTGGGTATACTCCCACTCTTCCTCCCATGCCTGCTCAGCCTGTGTATGTGTCCATGTATCTACCCAGAACACTGTTGTGTATATAACACTATTTACCTTTGTCCTCTTTAGTTCTTTCATAACTCCCTGTGTCTTCACTTGTCTTCCTCATTCTTCTGTCAACCTACCTTTTTTTGTATATTGCCCTCCCCATCACCCTAGTTAATATGTGTGTGCCCTCTAGCCACCAACTATTTTTTGTTAGTTGATCTTGTTTCCTAGTACATGGCTAAATCATTCTATTAGTTCCAGTAACTTTCTTGGGAAATCTTTGATATTTATTATTTAGGAGAGGGCTTCACAAACTTCATGGTAATACTCCATTATCTTAAAACTGCGTTTTTTTTCCACGAACTTTTTGAAGCTCCTTCATATAGGATCATATTCTATATGAATAGGGATAGTTTTACTTCTTCCTTGACAGTTTGAATGCCCTTTATTTCCTTTTCTTACCGTACTTCTTTAGCTACGATTTTCAGTACAATGTTGAATAGTAGTGGGGTTAAAGGGCATCCTTGTCTGGTTCCTGTTCTTAAGAGAAATGTTTTCAGTTTTTCTTCATTTTAAATAATGTTGATTGTTGGTTTTGTATAAATTCCTTTTAGTATGTTGAGGATTTCCCTTGTATTTCTATTTTGCTGAGAGTCTTTCTCAGGAATAGGTGCTGGACTTTCTCAGATACCATTTCTGTGTTGATTGAGAGGATCATATGACTCTTTTAATTTTATTTTTGTGGTGGATTATGTTGATTTTCAAATGTTGAACCATCCTTGCTTCCCTGGTAAGAATTCTTTTTGGTTATGATGTATTGTGTTTTTGATGTGTTGTTGAATTCTATTGGCTAGATTTTTTTATTTTTTTATTTTTATTGGCTAGATTTTGTTGAGAATTTTTATGTCTGTATTCGTGAGGGATATTTTTCTGTATTTGTGTGTGTGTGGTGTGTCTTTACTTGACTTTGGTATTGGGATTATAATGGCTTCATAAAATGAATTTGGGAATATTCTTTCCTTTTCTGTGGTCTGAAGTAGTTTGAATAGTATTGGTATGAGTTGGTCTGTCATTGGCTCTTTGTACATAAATATTTGTAGAATTCCCCAGTGAAGCTGTCTGGGCCAGGGCTTTTTTTGTTGTTGTTCTGTTACTGCCTCACTGTCTTTTTGTTACAGACAAAATCTGTTCAGTTTTTGTACCTCAATTTGTGTTAGTTTAGGCAGGAGCTCTGGTAGTGTAGTGGATACCAATTGGGCTGCTAACCTCAGGGTCAGCAGTTTGAAACTACCAGCTGTACCCCGGGAGAAAGATGCTCCTGTAAAGATTGACAGCCTCGGAAATCCTGTGCAGGGTTGCTGTGAGTCAGAACCAACTCTAGGGCACATAACAACAACAACAACAACAACAACAACAGGAAGATAATGTGTTTATAGAAATCAGTCCATTTCTTGTTTTTCAAATTTGTTGAAGTATTTGTTTCATAGTATTTTGGTATGATCCTTGCTATCACATTTGATTCTGTTATAATGTTACTCATTGCATTTCTTATTTTGGTTATTTGTATCTTTCTTTTCCTTTGTCATTTTGGTGAGTGGTTTGTCAATTTTATTGATCCTTTCAAAGAACACCAACTGCTAGTCTTACTGAGTTTTTTTTTCCCTCTCCTTTTTTGGTTTTCTGTTTCATTTATTTCAACTCTGATCTATTTCCTTTCTCCTGTTTGTTACAGGGAGTGCTAACCACATCTCTACCTTTCAAAAGAGGGATCTTGCCTTCTACTGATTAAGAACAATTAAGTGAGGTAGCGTAGTGGTTACGAATCGGGCTGCGAACCTTAAGGTAGCGGTTCGAAACTACCAGCCGCTCCGCGGGAGAAAGATGAGGCTTTCTACTCCCGTAAAGATTTACACCCTCGGAAACCCTGTTCAGGGTCGCTATGGGTCGGACCCGACTCGATGGTACTTAACAACAACAACAAAGTGAGGCAGAGTTTCCATACAAGCAAAGGATTATTAGAGGAAAAAGACTTGCAGGCGTAGACAGGGAGGGCTTAATACAATGCTTAACTCCCATCTCCCTGAATGCTTTGCTGGGGTTTAAAAGGTTTTGGGTAAG
Source organism: Chrysochloris asiatica (assembly GCF_000296735.1). NCBI lineage: Eukaryota > Metazoa > Chordata > Mammalia > Afrosoricida > Chrysochloridae > Chrysochloris > Chrysochloris asiatica. The sequence continues at coordinate 8,763,191 of NW_006408658.1, read as the reverse complement.
GAAACAACATCATGTTTTATTTATTCATAGGAACTGCCAATGATTTCCGGGAAATGGCCTGTTTAGGAGGGGCCATGTAAGGAGCTCTGGTAGTGTAGTAGTTACAAATCAGGATGGTAACCTCAGGGTCAGCAGTTCGAAACTACCGGCTGTTCTGCGGGAGAAAGCTTTCTGTTCCCGTAAAGATTTATAGTCCTGGAAACCCTATACAGGGTTGCTATGAGTCGGAACCGACTCCACAGCACATAGCAGCAACAACATACAGATTGAATAAATATAGTGAAAGAATACAATCCTAGCGCTCACCTTTCTTAATTTTAAACCATTCGATATTCCTTTGTTCTGTTTGAACAGCCACCTCTTGGTCTGTGTTACAGGTTCCTTATGAGCACAATTAAGTGTTCTGGAATACTCATCACTTCGCAGTGTTGTCCATAGCTTGGTCCTGATCCACATAATTGAAAGCCTTTGTGTAGTTGGTAAATCATAGCTAAACATTTTTCTGATATTCTCTGCTTTCAACCAAGATCCATCTGATGTCAGCTGTGATATTCTTCGGTCCACATCCTCATCTGAATCTGGCTTGAACCTCTCTGGCAGTTTTCTGTTAATGTACTGTTGCAGCCATTTTAGAATTATAGTAGCAAAATTTTACTTGCATTCAGTATTAATCAGATTGTCCAATGACTTCCTCATTCTGTTGGATCACCTGTCTTTGAAATGGACACAAATATGGATGTCTTCAATCAGTTCGCCAGGTAGTTGTCTTACAAATTTCTTGGCCAAGATAAATGAGGGCCGCCAGTGTCGCATTAGTTTGTTGTAAGATTTCAATTTGTATTCCATCAATTCCTGGAACTTGTTCTTTGCTAGTGCTTTCAGTGTACTTTGGACTTATTCCTTCAGTATCATTCATAGAATCTTGATCATATGCTACTTCTTCAGATGGTTGAACGTTGACCATCACTTTCTGGTACAGTGACTCTGTGTATTCATTCCATCTTTTGATGCTTTCTGCATCATTCAATATTTTGCCCATAGAATCCTTGACTATTGCAAATTGAGACTTAAATTTTTTCTTCAGTTTCCTCAATTTGAGAAATGAGCGTGTTCTTACCTTCTGGTTTTCCTAACTCCAGAACTTTACACATTTCATTATAATATTTGATTTTGTCTTCTCAAACAGGCCTTTGAAATCTTCTGTTCAGCTCTTTTACCTCCTCGTTTCTTACAATTTGCTTTAGCAAATTGGAGAGCAAGTTTCAGAGTCTCTTATAACATTTGCTTGGTCCTTCTTTCTTGTCTTCACTAAATGTTAAATCAAACGTGAATGAAAATATAAATGGAACCTAAAGTGAGCTTAGATCACATTTTAAAGAGGCATTTCTTTTTCTTTTCTTTATAGATAACACATATCTTGCATTATTTTTATTTGCTTCTCTGTTTTCTACCTGGCAATATCCTCCTTTAGAAGGATGGTGCTCTTCACCCAAAGTTGCTTATTAATGCTTACTGATTTGTTGTTAGTTGATTATAAAGGAATACTAGAAGAAAAAAAAATGTGGCATCATTTTAATCTCTTATCACTAGTTGAAGGCTCTGGGTTCTGTAAACTGTTTCTGGATAGCTACTAACCTAAAAGTTGGTGGTTCAAATCCCTCCAGTGGCACTACGGAAGACAGGCCCTCAGATTTGCTTTCATAGTTCTACTGTGTGATGCTTGGGGTCACCATGAGTTGGAAGCTACTTGACAGCAACAGGTTTGGTTTAGGTTTTATCAGTAGTCCTTATGAATCCTTAATACTCCTCAGTAATCCTTAGTGAGAATGTCAAGCAAAAGGGAAATTTTCAAAGAATTTGTAGTCTGTTTAGGGGAAGACTAGATTGTGAGGGCTTAAGATATTTAAAGAATAATTTAAGCTTGAATTATTGATATTGACTGTTATTGTTGTTATAAGTACCATCGTGTCAGTTCTGACTCATAGCAACACTGTATAGGGTTTTCAAGGAGCAATTGGTGCGTTTGAACTGCCAACGTTGTGGTTCGCAGTCTAGTGCCGATCCTACAGCGCCACACTTAAAATTTGATCTTGGCACTGGGACTACAGTAGTGAATAAAACAAACTTCTCAGAGTTCTAGTGTGTAAAGACAGAAAAAAATCAGTCAGGGTATTGGGGGGAAGGGATGATTGAAGGGAAGGATGCTATTTTAGATATTTAGATAGTTTAAGTTGGGCAGTGTAGGCCTCTCTGATGAGGTGAAATCTGAATAGTGAGTTAATGAAATGAAATCACGTTGATAATCCAAGAGCAATACATTAGACAGAATGAACTGAGATTAAGTGCTAAGTCCCTGAGGCAAAATGGTACTTTCTTAGCAAGGAACAATAAGGGAACCATGCCCCTAATGTTCACATTAAAGGAATTGAGGCTTTCGTATTCTGGTCCATGCTGTTGCCACTTCATAGTATTTCCAAACAACATGCAAAGTTGGTGCTAAAATTTAATTTGCTGTAGTATGCTTGAAGTGTAATGACCCAGGAGAAGAGTGGTAAAGATCAGATAGGTAGAAGTGAGTTAGACTGCATGGTGTTTTATAGGCCAATGTAACGGTCTTGAATTTTATTCTAAGTATGATAAGAAACAATTGCAGAATGATTTTGAACAGAGTGAAGTGACAGGATTTGAATTGAATTTGTTGTTGTGTTGTTAAGTACCGTCGAGTCGGTTATGACCCATAGCGACCCTGTACAGGGTTTCCGAGGATGTAAATCTTTACGGGAGTAGAAAGCCTCATCTTTCTCCCTCGGAGCAGCTGGTAGTTTCGAACCGCTGACCTTAAGGTTCGCAGCCCGATTCGTAACCACTACGCTACCAGAGAATTGAATTTAAAGGGATCATTTTAGCTTCTGGGAAGAGCAGAACAGGGGATAGGCCAAGGCAGAAGCTAGTGACTCAGATAAGCCATTATAACAGTTATATAGAGAGATAATGAAGGATTGAACCAGGGTAGTTAAGGTAGTAGCAGTGTTGTTGTTATGTGTCATTGAGTCGGTACCAACTCATAGCGACTGTATGCACAACAGAACCAAACACGCCTGGGCCAGTCTCACAATTGTTGCCATGCTTGAGCCCATTTACAAAGTGTTAGATACAGGATATGTTTTGAAAGTAGAACTGACCAAATTTGCTAATAGATTGGATGATGATTATTACAGTAAGAAAGTAGTCAGATGTTTTTGCCTTGAACAACTACAAGATTGAGATTGCTGTTTACAGAGACAGTGCAAATTGAGGGGAGCAGTTTAGATATGATGCATTTAAGATACTTATTAGACAATGGTGTAGTGCTGCAGGATAATGTACTGGACTGCAAGGTTGATTTGAACCTCAAGTAGGCAGTTCAATACCATCAGCCATTCCCTGGAAGCCCTATACTGGGTTGCTATGAGTTGGGATGACAGGACAGCACTTAACAGTAATAACAATAAAATTAGACAATGAAAGGAGATTTCAAATTGGCATTTGGATATACAAATCTGGAATTCAGATGAGAGGTCCGGGTTAGAGGTATAAATTTGGGAGTCATTAGTATATGTAAAGGAGTCCTGGTGTGACTCTGTAGGATAAGCACTGGACTGTTAACCATAATGTTGGCAGTTCAGACCCACCAGAGCTCCTTGGAAACCCAATACAAGGTCGCTGAGTTGGAACTGACTCGATTGCACTTAAAAACAAGAAGTATATGTAACACCATGGAATGGAGGAAACCACTCAAGAAAAAAGTGTAAATAAAGCAGAGAAGAGATTTGATAACATTTAAGCATCTGATACGATCAAAGGAACAGTGAGATAGAAGAAGCACCAAGAAGTAGAGTCCTAATACTAAATAATCTGTGGGAGATAATTGAATTGACCCGGTCATCTGGAGTCTAGGGTTGAATCACAGTATGGTTCAAATAACTGAGAGACATTGGACAGTTTACTTTATGTCCTTGGGCTGGGTATTGATTTCCTGGTATCTAAACGGCAAGCCTTGACTAGATTGCCTATAAACCTTTCCCCATGATAATAATAAACATTTATAGGATACTTTTTAGTTTGTTCATTTAAAAAAATTTTTACTGTCCATACAGTTTTATTGGGAACCCTTACGGTATCCACCCTGCAACCCTCCTCACCTTGCCCCTCCAGATTTCTTTATTTTTTTAAAAAATTTTTTTATTGTGAATTGAGTGATAGTTTACATAGTAGAACATCAGCTTTACATTCATCTTATCATATTTTGTTTCAGTGCAATGATTACAATCCCCTCCATGC
>NW_006408658.1:8757722-8758610 GCF_000296735.1 Chrysochloris asiatica | reverse complement strand
CCAGCCATCAGCACGCAGCCCTTCTCCCTCCCTGAGTCCAGAGTCCCCAGCTGCTCCATCTCTCCACGTCATTGTCCCTGCCTCCATCTCTGGTGCCACTGCTTCTCTGGATAGGATCCCACATTCCGCTCTTCTCCCTTGATGGTCTCAGGGTCCTCAGCTTCTGGACTGCAAGATCAACCACTCCCCTCCTTTTGCCACAAAACGTCTACCTTTATATTTACAACTCTCATAGTCAGTCCTGATAGCAATTATTCACTATTGAACCACAAGAATCTTATCCTCATCTTCTTTCACCAGCCCCTTCCAGACAGGTTGGAACAAAAAAATTTTATGTGTGTATTTTACTTTATCTTTCCAAAAAATCTATGGGGCCTATGTTTTCACACAGATGAGATTAAAGAAGTTAACCCAACGTTACATAGTCCTCATCAGAGATTTGAATCCAGGCCTACCTATCTCAAAGCAGGTGCTCTTTCTAATATGTAACAGCTATCTTTTGTATGTGAGAAATCTACAGTTCTGTGAATCTGAGCACATAGAATTCATTTGTTCATTTAAACAGTGAATGTTGTGTGAGCCCCTGCCATGTGTTAGTTACTGTTCTAAGTGCTAGGGATACAACTGTGACCAACCAGCCCCTGCCCTCATAGATCTTTTATTCTAGTGGGGTAGACTCAGTAAACAGACATACTAACTCACTAATAAATAATATAACTCTAATAACATAAAAATAAAGCAAGGTGGACAACACACAAGATGGCGGATCGGTTGGACGTATAGCAGAGAGCTCCGCTAACAACAACACAGAATACCTGACCAAGCAGGTTCAGGGGCTGGTCCCAGAACTCTGAACTGCATATAAAGGAATACTTAGAAGGTTGGAAG
>NW_006408658.1:8725770-8754479 GCF_000296735.1 Chrysochloris asiatica | reverse complement strand
GTAAGGAAACAGAGGACACATTGTGGGTGAGGACTGATCAAGGAAAGCCTCTCTGAGGAGATGGTACTTGAGTAGAGAACCTGAATGATGAAAGCCATGAGAAGATGTAACAGAGGATGTGTAAAGCAGAGAAAACAGCAAATACGCCTAGAGGTAGAAATATGTTAGGTGTATTTGAGGAACAGCAGGCAGACCATTGATAGGACATAGGTGAATAAGCAAAATGCATGGACCTTTGGAGTCAGTTAATCCTAAGGTCAGATCATCTGTGTGACTCAGAAAAGAGTACCTGATTTTTCTGAGCTTTATTTTCTTTTTCTATAAAACAGAGATAATAAAATATCATCTTGAGTTATGTGAGAGAATATGTGTAAAATACCTTGTTGTTGTTACGTGTTCCGACTCATAGCGACCCTGTACAAGGTTTCTGAGGCTGTAAATCTTAACGGGAGTAGAAAGCCTCATTTTTCTTTCGCGGCACAGCTGGTATTTTCGAACTGCTGACCCTGAGGTTTGCATCCCGATTCGTAACCACTATGCTACCAGAGGATGGTGTTATTCATTAAATATATGGTGACTGCATTCCTACTAGACCGTTCCCTAACAGTCAGTCCAATCATCAAATGAGTTAATTTAGTTTCTCTATTTGTTTTTCCCCTTCTTCTTAAATTTGTTTTAGTCAGCAGATCTTAAAATTTCTTTTCGTGCCGGGGCTGTACTAAGCACTCTCCATGAGCCCACCTTTGTGTTGAAATCAAGGAAGAGAGTGTTAGACTGAAAAAACAAAAAAACAAAAAACAATTTAGAAGTTGATGAGTAGGTACAAAAATAAGGGCTTGGGATTCTCATAATTGCAGCCTCTGATATATTATTCATTTATTATGGAAAGAAACTGCATGTGCATTTCGGTCATCTTCTTCATGACCAAATACAGTTCTATTTAGGCACTTCCCAGCCAGACTTCCTGCTGACCTAAAACCTGCTTGCCTTAGGAAAATAAGACAGGGGCCAAATCCTCCATCCTTATAAGACCATCTGCTTTCAGACCCACAGCTGCTACCCTTACAATTGCAACCCAACACAACTGGAATGATTTATTCATCTCCAGGTAACATTTGTGCACCAGCCTTCCAGCAAAGTACAGTATCAGCTTTACACTTAATGAAGCATCCAGTACAGGTGGCCAGCTGCAGTGTAAAGGATGCTTCTGCCTTAGAATTGGCTGATGGGCAGGTGGAAATAAGCTGTTGGTCCTCAGAAGAAGAGCAGGGTGACCACTGGGCAATAAGGGAGAATTTGTCCAGTAAAGAGTCTTGATTATATATCCTAGATTCCTGGAGAACTTGAATTGAGATTGTTTAACTCAACTGATTCTTTCTTTAATGTTAGGTAGGTAGTGGTGTAGCATTCTTGATTTCGGTGAGGACATTAAATCCCAGAAAGGAGACGGTCTTAGTTTAAGTTACATAGCAATTTGGCAAAATCAAAACTAGAACCTGTTCCTACCCTAGTGCTTACCTCCCCATGTTGTGTGTACTATGAAGAATTTTCAAGCCTATCCAAATATCTGTTGTTAAGTGCTGTTGAGTTGGTTCTGATTCATAGTGACCCTATGTAGGATTCCTGAGGAATGACTGGTGGGTTTGAATAGCCGATGTTGCGGTTCAAACTGACCTTGAGACCCAATGCTTATTCTACAGTGCCAAATCAGGACTCCATCCAAATATAAGATGACATTATTTTTTGCTAACTTGATGTGATACCTTGAACAAATAACATTTTGCTTCTTAATAACTGAGTGAGAAAGTTCCTTCTTTTTTAAACTTTATTTAAAATGAGGATTATTAACAGTTCTGAATTGTTTTGAGGATTAAATGAGATAATGTATATAAAAACTGCCTAGGTAATTTTTTATAATAGATGGTACAAATGCTAATTTCTTCTCTATTGTCAGTTCAATACAACAAACATTGATTAAGCATCCATCTTGTGCCATATCTGTTTCTCAGCTCTTTATTTACATTGTCTTATTTAGCCCTTAAGCTCTTTTCTGTCTCCTGTTATTATATTGAGGGTTGAATTAATGTAATAGTTCTTTTCTTTCATGACAGAATTCTTCCTTAATCAAATAGGCATAATTATCCATAACTAAACAATTGCAGGAAAGAAGTGATGCTTTCAGAGAAATACAAAATGTTAGAATGAATCTGTGGTGTTATCCGTATTGGAATACAGCTGGAATAAGTCTGAGTCAAGACCAAATAGTCCTCTGCTCCTCCCAGAAGTTGCTTCCGGGACTATGACAGTACTCTTTTATCACCCCAGAGATGCTTTGGGTCCTATTTGAATGTTTCCTTTAAGTAAATTACTTCCTTTTCACCTTAGGTTTTAGACCCTTTGACAAGCCATCTGCCTCTTGAACTTTTTTCTCTTTATCACCAAAAGCTTACAGGCAATTGTTCAGATGGAGAACAAAAGCTTTTTCCAGTTTTGTAAGAGTGGGAAGACCTCTAGGGGTGATTCCATCTGCTTATTGGAATTCATTTGTTATGTTTGCCTGGTAGGCAGTATTTTACCAGAGACTCTGCTGGGGTTGACTGAAGAGGAGATAAAGACCAACAGTGGAGGTCTGCCACCATGGACTTTGCTATTGCCATCCTTGCCAGTATCAGTGAGGACTCTATAAAGAATTTGGGACTCATGTTGCTACTGGTTTTTTGGTATCTACATCTGTACAAATTTGCCATTTGCCCTTTGTTTTTCTGTTTGGTTGCTTTTCCAGGTTGCTGTTCAATCCAGTGAGTGGCTCATCATAATGCAGTTCAGCAGATTGTGTTAAGTGAACATTCAGTAATACATAAGATGTGAGAACCTGATACGACATAGTGAAAAAGCTTTTCAGTTTTGCTTTATGTTGGTTCTGTCACCTTGTATATATCATTTAATCTCTTTGAGCCACAGTTTCTTCGTCTCTGAAAATGGAGACATAAATACCTACCTTGCTGCCCAAGGTTATTATGAGGACTAAACAAGAGGATATCTAGGAAAGGACATTGCTTAGCACCAAGCATTAAGTTGTTGTTGTTGTTAAGTGCCGTTGAGTCGGTTCTGACCCATAGCGACCCTGTACAGGGTTTCCGAGGCTGTAAATCTTTACGGGAGCAGAGAGCCTCATCTTTTTCCTGTGAAGCGGCTTTCAAACTGCTGACCTTGCGGTTCACAGCCCGATTTGTAACCACTACGCTACCAGAGCTCCTTTCACAACTACATTACACTAACACAAAAACACACATGTTGCTTATATACATATATAGAGCTCTGGTAGCATAGTGGTTACGAATCGGGCTGCGAGCCACAAGGTCAGCAGTTCGAAACTACCAGCGGTTCTGCGGGAGAAAGATGAGGCAGTCTGCTCCCGTAAAGATTCACAGCCTTGGAAACCCTGTGTAGGGTAGCTATGAGTCGGAACCGACTCCACGGCACTTAACAACAACAACAACATACATGTTTACCAGAGCTCTGATAGCGTAGTGGTTACGAATCGGGCTGTGAAGCGCAAGGTCAGCAGTTCGAAACTGCCAGCCGTCTCGCAGGAGAAAGATGAGGCTCTCTGCTCCCGTGAAGATTTACAGCCTCGGAAACCCTGTACAGAGTCTCTATGGGTCGGAACTGACTCCACTGCACTTAACAACAACAACAGTATGCTCAAGCATTAAGTTGTTGTTGTTGGTGTTAGGTGCCATCGAGTCGGTACCGACCCATAGTGACTTTATGCACAGCAGAATGAAACACTGCCCTATCCATTGATGCTGCCACTTGGCTAATCCATCTTGTTGGGTCTTCCTCTTATTCTCTGACCCTCCACCTTACCAAACCCTTCTCCAGCAACTGGTCCCTCCTGACAATATATCCAAAGTATGAGAGACTAAGTTTGGCCATCTTGTCCTCTAAGAGGAGCACTCTGGATGCACACAGATCTATTGGTTCTTTTGGCAGCCCATGGCACTTTCAGTGTTCTCCTCCAACACCGTAACTCAAAGGCATCAATTCTTTTATGGTCTTCCTTATTCACTGTCCAGCTTTGCATGCATATGAGGTTATTGAAAATACCATGGCTTGGGTCAGGCGCACCTTAGTTCTCAAGCTGACATCTTTGTTCTTCAACACTTTAAAAAGGTCTTGTGCAGCAGATTTGCTTAATGCAATACGTCATTTGATTTCTTGACTGCTGCTTCTATGAGTATTGATAGTTGATCCAAGAAGAATGAAGTCCTTGACAACTTCAGTCTTTTCTCCATTGATCAGAATGTTGTTTATTGGTCCAGAGGTGAGGATTTTTTTTTACATTGAGATGTAATCCATACCGAAGGCTGTACTCTTTGATCTTCATCAGTAAATGTTTTAAGTCCTCTTCGCTTTCAGCAAGCAAGGTCGTATCATCTGCATATTGCAAGTTGTTAATGAGTCTTCCTCCAATCCTGATGCCACGTTTTTTTTCATAAGCATTAAGTAGGTGCTCAATATTTCCTTCTTTCTTTCCATCTCCTTAAGGACTGTACCTAGAGAAATTAAACATGTATATGTATGTATATAAACAACATGTGTGTTTTTGTGTTAGTTTAATGTAGCTGTGAAAGGAGCTCTGGTAGTGTAGTGGTTACGAGTTGGGCTGCCAACCGCAAGGCCAGCTGTTCGAAACTACCATCAGTTCTGTGGGAGACCGATGAGGTGTTCTGCTCCCGTAAAGATTTACAGCCTTGGAAACCCTGTATAGGGTCGCTATGAGTCAGAACCAACTCCACAGTACTTAATGACAACAAGAATAATGTAGCTGTAAGCAGGGGTTCTATGCCCAGCACCCAACACCAGGTGGAGCAGAGGCTGCACAGGAGGGGGTGCCACTGACTGTTGGGTTAGTGGGGACAGTGACTGCCCACGCCTCTGACTAACAGGGGAACAATGGAGAATGGTACCACCCTTGCTACCAACCTCCAGCAGCATCCTGTGCCTGCAGGCTGCTGCATCTACAGCCATTCCCAAGATGGCCATGCCACTCCAGGCCAGCCTACAGTCTGCCCATTTTTCTTCTCCTTCACTTCTCCTGTTCAGCATCCTTTCCAGATAGCACTCAATCCACATCTTTATTATAATCTCCGAAGTTCAGAGTTCTAGGATCACAATTTGTATCTGTTTCACTTGGTCTTCTGTGTCTTTGTTGCATTGTGTCGTCTCAGTACATCTACCTATGCCACTATTTTGCCCATGAAGTCTTTCTTTAAAACATCTGAGTCACCATGTTTTCTGTGCAGTCTCCCTGACTTCTGAAGGTGAGGTGCCATGGAATGAAAGGCATCCATTCTCTATAGTTTTATCTAGAATTGTGTGTCCACAGAAATTTAACTGTATTTTGTAGCATCAGTGTTAGTAGACTCATAATGATGGTGTTTCTTCATGCTTTTGTGATCTATTGGCTTTCTTACTTTAGTGCCTTCTTGGAAATACTCAAGTTTATCCGTATGTAGATACAGTCACAACAGATATCTTTGGAATGGAGGAATAAATGCAGGTATGATGTAGTATCTTGCCAGATGCAGCAAAATATATTTATTACACTTTTTGCCTTGATGAAGTTAATAGCCATCAGTAAAGACAAACCATTGGGTCTGGAAAGAGCTATTTATTTACAGGTTGATGACACAGGTTTGTCCAATCTGATATTCTAGTCGTTGAGAGACATTGACCAAGACATGCATAACCATTGTACTTGGGTTTTCTTTCAGATAACTTTTCATATGGATCTCCAAATCTCTCTACAATAGCTAACAACAACCGTTACTATGCTTTTTACATTTTTGTATTTGTTTAATTATTTTCCATCTTCTTGATGCTTGTATAGAAACAATAGAGAATATTGTTTTCCTTTCTTACTTTGTCACATTTCACCTAGTCTGGGTGGTGCTCCCAAATAACTAAAGTGAGCCTCTAGGGACACGTTAGTAGTAAAGTGTAAGGAATTAAAGACAATTATTTTGGTTTCAAAAGACCTTTTTAACTTCCAGGTTTACTGTGTGTTCCAGAAAGACAAGGTTACTGGATTGTAGAATTTCATACAAGAGAGGTATCATATTGAAACTTACAGTTTGTCAAGTAAAGTGCTTTCATCTACATCATCTCATTTTTATTTTAAGGTTCATAGTGATTCTGTACAGTAAATAGAGGGCAGGTAGGATTATTTCCAGTTTATAAATAAAACAATTTCAGATTCAAAGAGATTAATTGACTTGCTCAGGTCACATGGTTGATGGTAGAGCTGGGACCAATCTCAAGTTGTCTTACCTCAAGCTCCAGTGCTCTGTCTATTTTTTGTTCTATTTTTATGTAGCTTTCTACAGAGAGGGTCAAACTCATAAGATCAGAGTGCAATGCAAAGAAATACCCTGTAGTTCTCATTTGATTATTTTAGTACCACAGTGGGACATACAGTGTTGTTTGTCTCCCAGCTGGGGAAATTGAAACTCAGAGAGATTAAATAACTTGTCCAGGATCACACAGCAAATGAATAGTAGCAGTTTGGGGATTCTTTCTCTTCTTTTAACTCCAAATCATTCTCACTGATTTCAATGTGAGGTAATTCCTCCTTGAATCTGAATGAACTGCTAAAACAGATTATGTGCCGACTCTGGTAGCCTAGTGGTTACGAATCGGCCTGTGAACCACAAGGTCAACAGTTCGAAGCTACCAACTGCTCTGAGGGAGAAAGATAAGGCTTTCTGCTCCCGTAAAGACTTACAGTCTCGGAAACCCTGTACAGGGTCGCTGTGAGTCAGAACCGACTCCACGACACATAACAACAACAACAACAACATATGGATATTATATAACAGTGGTTTGAACTGTTAGTAAATAAGGTCAGCATTTCAAACCCACTAGCTGCTCCTCAGAAACCCTATGCAGGGTCACTATGAATCAGAATTGACTTGACAACACTTAGCAAAAAACATACTACCCTAAGATGAGAGATTACTGAGCTGAAGGGAAGGTTAAACAGCCTTAAAATATACCTGTAACCAAGACCTAAGAAAAACAAGTAACCAAATAGTATGTCTTCATTCTGGGCATAACAAAAATAACACTAATGTTATTTTTCACGAAAGGAAGCTTTACAGAAACAAATTATGAATGTTAAGTACCATTGAGTTGATTTTCTATATAGGGCTTCTGAGGAACAACAGCTGGTGAATTTGAACCACTGACCTTGCAGTTCAAACTTACCCTGTGGTCCAGTGCTTACCCTACAGCACCACACCAGGACTTCCAATTATGGATGAACACCCATCAGTATTAATTTGGGAACTGAAATGCATTGACTCAGAAGGGCAGCAGGACTCTGGAGAAGAGAAGGTATTAGGTGAGCCAGAGCAGCCAGGGGAGGCCTTATTGAGTGGGGGAGTATAGTGTGGTAAAATGAGAACCTTTGGACATCTTTCTCTGACTCTCCCAGTCAGAACTAGTGATTCCTTTTTTCTTAGTGCTTGTCACCTTGACCTAGAATTCTCTTGTTTCAGTGTCTTTCCCCCTACTAACTGGTGGACCCTGAAGCAGGGATTTGTTATAGTTTGCGTCTTTGTTTTTTTCAGCAGCCAGCTGATACCCTGGGCACAGAATTGGTATGTGGTACATGTTGATTATATTGAAAATCAGGATACAAGTGTTTTAGTCCCAGTTTCACCACTATGTGGTCTTGGGCAGGTCACTTCCAATTTTTGAAACTTTTCTTATCTGTAAAATATGGAGGCTGTTCTCATTGACTAGTGTCATAGCATTTATTTGATGTCAATTATGGTTCAAGTGAGATAGAAACTACATCAATAATTTGAAGAGGTACAGTTCAATAAAAAGAATTGCTAACTTGGTGAAAGGTGGTTGTTAGGTGCCATTGAGTCAGCAGCGATTCATAGCCCAAGAGAATGAAACACTGCCTGGTTCTGCACCAACCTCACAGTCGTTGCTACATTTGAGCCCATTGCTGTTGCCACTGTGCCCATCCATCTCGTTGGGGGGTCTTCCTCTTTTTCTCTGACCCTCCATTTTACCAAACATGATGTTCTTCTCCACAGAATGGTCCCTTCTGACAATTTGTATGAAGTATGTGAGATGAAATCTGACCATCCTGGCTTCCAGGAAGCATTCTGGCTGTACTTCTTCCAACACAGACTGGTTTGTTCTTTTGGCAGCCCATGGTACTTTGAATATTCTCCTCCAGCACCATAGCTCAGATGTATCAATTCTTCTACAGTCTTTCTTATTCACTGTCCAGATTTCGCATGTGTACGAGGTTACTGAAAATACCATGACTTGGGTCAGGCGCACCTTAGTCCTCAAACTGACATCTTTTCTCTTCAACACTTAAAAAAGGTCTTGTGCAGCAGATTTGCCTAATGCAATACGTCGTTTGATTTCTTGACTGTTGCTTCCTTGAGTGTTGATGTTTGATCCGAGCAAAATGAAGTTAAAGGTAATTAACTACTAAAAGATAGAAAAGAGAACTCTAATGCATAATATGTAGTAACTGTAGAAAATGACTACCACCTCCAGGCTGAAGGAAAAGTGAACATGGAAGGAATTTAGCAGCTTAGACAGCTCCACAGACCTTGAGGAGGATGTGTGGGTGTGGCAGACACCTGCTGCTTGTTGCTGTGATGAAAATTGGCTGGAGCCTGGTGTGGTGCTTCTGGTTAATGCACTGGGCTACAAGGTTGGTTGGAACCTCAAGGTCAGTAGTTCAAGCTCATCAGCTCTTCCTCAGAAACCCTATACAGGGTTGCTATGGGTTGGCACTTAACAACAATTCAACGGCACTTAACAACAAATAGTCTCAGAACCAGGAGAGCCACTATGTTGAATTCTTATGTACCAAGCTGATCTACTTCCTACCTTATAGTAAACAAGTGGAAAAAGGGAAAGTCCCGTCTTCCTCACCTAGCCATATAGTCTTCCTTTTTTTATAGAACCTGACATGAAGGCATCTGGAAATGGAAAAATGTACTCCACAGAGTCTAATCTGGTATCACAGAACAGGGCAATGAAGAATTTGTTTGACGCTGTAAGGCGAACTCTGTTGGTACAGTGGTTAAAATACTCAGCTGCTAACCAAAAGTTAGTGGTTCGAACCCACCAGTCATTCTACGTGAGAAAGATGTGGTATTCTGCTTCTATAAAGATTGTTGTTTTTAAGTGCTATTGAGTCAGTTCCTATTCATAGTGCCCTGTGTAGGGTTTCTGAGGAGTGGCTAACCTTTTGGATAGCAGTTCAGTGTGTATCCTATATCACCACACCAAGACTCTTCTGCAAAGATTGTTGTTGTTAAGTTCCATCGAGTTAGTTCTGACTCATAGTGACCCTGTATAGGATTTTCAAGGAGCAGCTAGTGAGTTTGAACTGCCTGCCACCTTGTGGTTCAAAGCAACCTTGCTGTCCACTGCTTTATTCCACAGTGCCACACCAAGACTCCACCTGTAAAAGATTATAGCCTTGGAAATTTTATGGGACAAGTCTGCTTTGCCCTGTAGGTACTGTAGGGTTGCTGTGAGTCAGAATTAACTTGAAGCAGTGGGTTTGGTTTGGTATATTGGAATTGTCTGTTTCAATATCTGTATTTCCCACTGTACTGTGAACTTGATGGTGTCTGAAGCCATGTCTGTTTTGTTTCTATCTATATTGATCCAAATAGGGTCTGACACTAAAGAGTTGTTCAGTAAATGTGGTTTTAATGAAAGAATGTTGCTAGTCTACGATAGGAAAATTTAAGTGTTTTTCTAGGTTGACTTAAGTCTGATTATTCTTGGAAGGGATGGGGGTTAGGACTAGGCATTCTCCCTAATAGCAGCTCTGTTATTCTATAGGTTAGAGCTTTATCAAATACCAATTGTTTTGTGCCTGTCATGTATATAAGCTGTGTTAGGTAGTAGAGTGAAGGCAGGGAAAACATTCTATTGTTACTATTTTTCTATTCTGTGAAATTAAACATTCTCTTTCCTAAAGTTTGACAATCTGAAATCTAGTGTAAGTACTTTAGTCACAAGCATAAGCCTCAGAGGACAGGTGTCTAACATATTATATGCCTTGTACTTAGTTCAGTTGATCTCCACACTCCATTATATTATTCAGATGGAGAAACTGAGGCCCAGAAAGGTTGAGGATTTGACCAAAGTTAATACAACTAGTAAGTAAAATAGTTTGGATATGAGCCCCAGGTTTGACTGTTCTAAATTTGAAAGGGCAATACTCTCACTTTCTTTCAGCTTATGAAGGTGAGCACAGTTAGCCAGTGGCAGAAATCTGTGGAATTGTTTTCTCTTTCTGGCCATCTAGAGTGGGACAAGTAACAGCAGAGTCAAATAGCATTTTCAAGGTTGCAGTGTTACTTGTTAAGTACTGTTGAGTCAGTTCTGACTCAGGTTTTCTGAGGAGCAGCTAGTGAGTTTGAACCGCCGACTGGGTGTGTGGTTCAAACCAATCTTGCTGTCCATTGCTTTATCCTACAGTGCCACACCAGAACGCCATTGGTCTTTTAAAAAGCCAGTTTGAACCTGAGTTTCAGACACTTGATTTGTGAAACAGTTGCTATCTGGCAGCAAGTATTAACTCATGTTTTAAAATCCCACATTAACAGTTCACAAAAGAATTTTGTAAATTAAACATTAAATCTCTCTTCTCTCGCTCTTCTAGGTTGGTTTCCTTTTCCTCAGGCTGAAGCTAGATAAACCATTTAATTATTATTAGGAAGCAAAATGTATGAGGTTAGTATGTTTGTCGCTTCTGGGCCAGCACATGCAAAGCCTCTTAAGTAAATTATTTAGATTTGGGAGTCAGTTATTCCTTAATCAGGTCATCAGTTGGGCAGAGTGTGGGAACCTTAATGCCAATCTTATTGCTTTAAAGGTCATAGTATTGCATATGGCCAGTGAGACATTTCCTAAAAGGCATTGGGTAAAGCCAGTAATGTTAGAATTTCCTTATCAAATCATTCAGCTGGTTATTTGTGATTATCTAGTGGGATAGCCACTGCGACTATTCTTGGCAGTTTGGTTCCATAATTATTGTAAGAAGTTGTTGAACAAACATCATTTTCTCATAGTTTCCCTTTGGCACTGTCATTGTCTAGGGAATCTTAGGGTAGTCAGTCGTTTTCCCCTCGACTTTCCTGACTGTTTACAGTGCTGCTTAACTGCTTTTAAGAAGTGATGACACTTATTCTGTGAAAGGAACTGAAAAAAAAAAAAAAAGTATGTCTCACTTATTTTTCACTGCATATTCATTGGAATTGAAATCTTAGTTTTGTGGTTTAGCAAGTAACAAGAAAGGCATTGAATGCAGGATAGTGCAATTAGTATAGACCGAACCACTTTGATAGAACCACCTGGGGCAAAACCCTATTCTACTGTTTAATAACTTAATAATTATTTATCCTTTCTGCGCCTCAGCTTCCTTCTCATTAAAATGACAGTAATTGTAAGTAATAATAATGACAGTAATAATGATACATGATTATGATTTTAGATACAGCTTCTCTGAGCTTCTATTTCTCTGTAAAATGTAGGCAATAATTCCTTAGCAATAAATAGGTTTGGTTTGAGAAAGAAATGAAACAATGTAAATTGAAATGTCTAGTGGAGTGCCTGTCACACAGCATTTGAATATGCTGAGTGCTAAATGGAGTCCTGGTGTGGTGCTGTGGGTTAATGCGCTCGACTGCAAAGTCGTTTGAACTGAAAAGTTGGTGGTTCAAGCTCACCAGCTCCTCCTAGGAAACCCTATACTGGGTCGCTATAGGTCAGAACCAACTCAATGGCACTTAACAACAACAAGTGCTAAATAGGGAGCCCTTGTGTGCAAATGGCTAAGCACTTGTCTGCTAACTGAAAGATTGGTAGTTTGAAAACACCCAGTGGCTGCATGAGAGAAAGGATCTGCTCCAGTAAAGATTACAACCTAGGGAACCGATAGAACAATTCTGCTGTTACATTGGGTTGCTGTGAGAAAGGATCAAATATACCGCACCTGTGGGATAAAACACTATACTGCAAGGTCTGTTTGAACTAAAAGTTTGGTGGTTCAAACTCACCAGCTGTTCCTTGGAAATCCTACAAAGGATTGCTATGAGTTGGAACTGACTTGGTGGCACGTAACAATAACAACAGCATCCATCAGTGCTAAGTAAGTGGCTAAGAGTTCCTGGGTGGCACAGATTGATTAATAACTCGACTACTAGCTGAAAGGTTAGCAGTTGGAACCCATCCAGAGAGCCTGGGAACAGATTTGAGATCAGCTTCTGAAAGATCACAGCCTTGAAAACCCTATGTTTGACCTATTGCAGAGATGGCTGCCAATGTCATGGAAGAATTGAGGAACCAGTTATTACATGGAAACTAATTTGTCATGTAAAGTTTCACCTGAAGTACAGTGCAATGTTTAAAAAAGAAACAACAACAACAACAAAAAACCCCACCCAAAACCTTATCAATTATTTCATCTCTGCACGCGGAAAGGCAGTCACCATTAGTTTGAATCAACTTGATGGCAACTAATGATACCAATGACTGATTTAGGAGATCTGAAAGATTCTGTGGGATGGGGCAGGTGTTAATAAACTGGTTGATTAATTCTTTTAGTGAAAACTCTTGTCATCATCTTTTAGGGACAGTTTTACTTGGTCTTTTCTACTCCCATCATGTCTCCAGATAGACAGTGGAAGTATTTCCCCTGGGAGTTGCCTTCCCAAGCTGTAGTCCTATTTCTTCTGTTCCAAGCTGTTCACTAGAAAGTGAATTGTGAAGGCTGGATTATGGTTCAAAACTTCTTGTACCTTGTATTTCTGGGTCCAGTCTCTTGAAGACAAGAAGGGGTTTGTCAAAAGCCTTTAAAGATGTGTGACCATCCTCTTATTTTGCTGTTTCTTTGGTATAAGCCAAGGGGGAGGTTACAGTGAAAAATGCTTTATAACCAGTAAACTGGATGTCTCTGCAAACGTAGCTTAAGATCTTGTTGTTTTAAATGCCATCAAGTCAGTTCTGACTCATAGTGACCCAATATAGGGTTTCTAAGGAACAGCTAGTGGCTTCGAATTGCCAACCTTACGGATAAGCACCTCCAATGCTTATCCTGCATTGTCACATGAGGATTTAACTTATGATCCTGGCAAGTATGAATTCCATTTAGTTCATTTCAAGGGTTTCATTTATCTTCCTTTTCTTACAGAATTATAGAATCCTTAGAGATCTTGAAAAGCTGAACACAGAAATTAGAGGACTTTGTTTAAAGTCATATGGTAAAACCAGACCTAAATTTCTTTGTAACACTCCTGTGAGATAAGCCAATTAGATATGCCTTGCATTTTTTGTTTTTTTATTTTTAACAGATCAAGGAAATTGGGGCCTTGTTCAGTCACTTAGTGAGTCAATAGTAGGGCCAGAACTCTTGACTCAGGAGTAACAAGGCCCTTGTACCAAGGGACTTCAAAAAGCTCGTAGAAAAATTCTATTATCTTTCAGTTAAGTTCTCCCACAATCTTTCTGAAGCCCTTATGTATTTTTAGGGTGCTAGTTTTCTGATCAAGGAGCTCTGTTGGGGCTGTGAGTTAGGCATTAGACTACTAACCACAGAGTTGGTGGTTCAAATCCACCAGGCACTCCTTGGGAAACTATGGAGTCCTGGTGTGGTGCTGTGGGTTAATACACCAGTCATTTGAACTGCAAGGTTGGTGGTTCAAGCTCACCAGCATCTCCTTGTAAACCCTAAACAGGGTTGGAACTGACTCGACAGCACTTAACAACAACAGTTTTCTGATCACCAGTAAGAACATTGCCTCTGTTGTGCTCCCTTCTCTCCTTTTTCCCCAGTTTAAAAGCTACTGGCTTTCTGTCCGTGATTACATGATTGATGCCTGCCTTGAATGCCAGATGGCTTACTGAGATAAGCTCAATTAGATAAAAAAGAATATAAAAAAAAACCCACCTTTATTGAGACATAATTTACATACCACAGATATATAAACTCAATACTTAAATTATATGTTATTAATTCTATAATTCAGTGGGTTTTTTAGTATATTCACAGGGTTGTCCAATCATCACCACTCTCTAATTTTAGAACATAACAAAAAGAAACTCTGTACATAACTGCTAATGTACACATTAGCAGTTATGCCCCATTTCCCTTTACACCCCAATTACTGGCAATCACTAATATACTTGTCTGACACTGACACTTGCTCTCCAGCATAGAGATGCTAAAGCAAATGGAAGACATGAGGAGAGGCACAAGAGCTGAACAGAAAATTTCAGAGATCAGCTTGAGAAGATAAAGCCAAATATTACAACAAAATGTACAAAGATCTGGAGTCAGAAAACCAAAAGGGAAGAACACGCTCAGCATTTTTCAGGCCAGGGGAACTGAAGAAAAAAATTCAAGCCTCGACTTTCGTTATTGAAGGCTTTTCTGAGCAAGTTATCGAATGATGCAGAAAGCATGGAAGGAATACACAGAGTCACTGTACCAAAAGGAAATGGCTGATGTCCAACCATTTCAAGAGGTAGCATATGATCAAGAGCCAATGATACTGAAGGAAGAAATCCAAGGTGCATTGAAGGAATTGGCAAAGAACAAGGCACCAGGAATTGATGGATAAAAAATTGATGGGATAAAAATCACTTTCAAGAAAGTGATGCAGCACAGGAGGCACTCACTCATCTATGCTAAGAAATTTGGAAGACAACTATCTGGCTAACTGATTGGAAGAGATCCGTAATTTGTGCCCATTCCAAAGAGAGGTGACCTAATGGAATGCGGAAATCATCGGACAATCTCTTTGATATTCCATGCAAATAAAGTTTTACTAAAGGTAATACAGAAATGGCTGCAAGCATATATTGATAGAGAACTTCCTGAGGTTCAAGACGGATTCAGAAGAGGCCGAGGAACGAGGGATATCATTGCTGATGTCTGATGGATCTTGGCTGAAAGCAGAGAATATCAGAAAGATGTTTACCTGCGCTTTATTGACTACGCAAAAGCTTTTGATTGTGTGGATCATGACAAGCTATGGACAACATTACGAAGTATGAGTATTTCGGAACGCTTAACTGTGCTCATGAGGAATCCGTACATGAGGCAGTTGTTCAAACAGAACATGGGAACACTGGATGGTTTAAAATTAAGAAAGGTGTGAGACAGGGTTGTATTCTTTCACCATACTTATTCAACTTGTATGCTGAGCAAATAATCCAAGAAGCTGGATTATATGAAGAAAAACGTGGCATCAGGTTTGGAGGAAGACTCATTAACAACCTGCAATATGCAGATGATACAACCTTGCTTGCTGAAAGTAAAGAGGACTTAAAATATTTACTGATGAAGATCAAAGACCACAGCCTTCGGTATGGAATGCATCTCACTGTAAAGAAAACGAAAATCCTCACCAACGGACCAATAAACAACATTCTTATCAATGGAGAAAAGATTGAAGTTATCAAGGACTTCATTCTTCTTGGATCAACTATCAACACTCATGGAAGCAGCAGTCAGGAAATCAAATGACATATTGCATTAGGCAAATATGCTGCACAAGACTTTTTAAAAAGTGTTGAAGAGCAAAGATGTCAGCTTGAGGACTAAGGTACACATGACCCAAGCCATGGTATTTTCAATAACCTCATATGCATGCGAAAGTTGCACAGTAAATAAGGAAGACCAAAGAAGAATTGATGCTTTTGAGTTATGGTACTGGGGGAGAATATTGAAAGTGCCATGGATTGCCCATAGAACGAACAGATCTGTGTTGGAAGAAGTGCAGCCAGTGTGCTTCTTCAAGGCCAAGATGGCCAAACTTCATCTCTCATACTTTGGACATAGCCAACACTAATATACTGCTAATTATGTGTCTGGTCAAGGAGCCCTGGTGGCACTGTAGGATAAGCAATGGGCTACTAACTACTAGATCAGTAGTTCAAACCTACCAGCCTTTCTGCTGCCATAAAGATTTATGGGAAACAGTGTCCAAACCCTCTCTAGGGTTGCTCTGAGTAAGAATGAACTCCATGGCAGTGGATATGTGTCAGGTAATGGTTTAAGCACTTTAAGGTGCTATTCTTGTTTTCACAGATAAGTAAACTGAAGCACAGATGAGCTAAATGACTTGCCAAAGCTTACACAGTAATTGGCACTCAGTCTGACTCCAGAATATTCACCCTTAAACAACCATGTGATTGCCTCTCTTTTGTGTGTATGTATTTTTCAAACCTAAGTGAGTTCACACTAATTTCAATTTGCAACTTGTTTTTATAATCTTCAAATATACCTTGGTGATTTCAGTGTCAACATACAGACTTTTCTCCTTTTTAATGGTGTGCAGTTTTCTGTATTTGTGTCACAGTTTATTAAACTTTTCCTTTTGAGACAGACATACTGATTGTTTTCATCTGATGCATTAGTGCACACCACTGATATATGTCCTACTCCTGTAAGTCAGTTCCTGACTGATAGTGACCCTTCTGTAGAGCAGTGCGCCATGGGGTTTGCTTTCTTTTTAAAAAAATAATTGCTTTCTTTCCTTTTTAAAAAAATTTAAATTGTGCTGAAATATAGTTGTTCATGAAGAATAATATAGTCAAAATACACTGAGTGATTCAGATGTGAAAATAATTATAAGGTAAAACCTGAAAATTAATTTTAAAGAAAATTATAGTTTATAGGATGTTGTAGGTACTTATAGATTATAGGGAGAACTATAGGTGTCATGGTGTGGTGCTGTGGGTTAATGTGACAGACTGCAAAGCCATTTGAACCGCAAGGTCGATGGTTCACGCTCACCAGCTGCTCCTCGGAAACCCTATACAGGGTTATTATAGGTCGGAATCGACTCGATGGCACTTAACAACAACATAGGAAGACAGATAAGGCTTTTTGCTCCCGTAAAGATTTACAGCCTCAGAAACCCTGTACAGGGTTGCTAAGAGTTGGAACCGACTCCACGGCACATAACAACAACAACGTAGGAAGACAGTACACAGAGGTCCTGTATGTCCTTTATTGCATTTCCTCCAATGTTTATGTCTTGCATCACTACAATAAAATATAAAATCTAGGAAGATAACATTGGTACAGTGTGAGTGTAACCACCACCACATTCCAGATATAGAATATTTCATCATTACAGAGATCTTCCTTGTACTGTCCCTTAATTCACTCTTACTCCCCCTTCCCCTACCACCAGTCCAGCTCTCTGGCAACTACTAATTTCTTTTCCATCCATGGTATATAAGTAGAATCATACAGGATGTGATATTTTAAGATTGGTAGTTTTCACTCAGCATAATGCCCTTGTGGTTCATCCAGATGGTTGTGTGTATCAATAATTTATTCCTTTTTGTTTAATGCTGAGTAGTATTTCATTGTCTGGGTGTACCTAAAATTAATTTAACTAAGAAATTGTCATGTGATGGTGGATGATAAGTATGTGTATGTGGACATGGTTGCTGAGCTGGCATTTGGGAAGGTGGAAGGTAAGTGTGTGTATGTGTGTATATTGTTGTTAAGTGCCATTGAATCATTTGCAATCCATAGCAACTCTGTATTAGGGTTTCCCAGGAGTGACTAGTGAGCTTGAACTGCCAACCTCGAGATTCAAACAGACTTTGCAGTTCAGCGCATTAACCCATAACACCACACCAGAACTCCATGTGTGATTAGAGGTGATGATAATGGTGTGAAACAGAAATTTACATTATAGGAAGACAATAAATAGTGACTAAATTGAACAAAATGCCGATATAAGTATGTTATTTAGAAATAAAGATAAAAATACTAAAAGAAACAGCTAAAAGTTAAACTGATTGCCTTTGGGAAGCAGAAATCAGGATAGGGTGGGGGGCTATTGCTTTGTAGTTATAAATCTTATTACTGAATTTGAATTAGAAAACTATGTACATGTTAACTTTTGTCAAAATAAAATTAGATTAAATTATAAAGTAATTATTTTGACACCTTTTCCCAAAAATGTGATATGAAGGGTTATTACCATACATGGAAATAAGACTCAGAAAAATAGGAACCTAAGGTTTAAAAATAAAAACCAGAGAAGGTGAGACTCCCAGCTTTGGCTCTCTGAGTCTTACCAATGCTTTTTCTGCTCCACCTTGCTTCAGAGTGTTTGCTGATAATGTTCATAAGCTGGAAAGCTTTTGCTCCTAACAGTGTCCTGTCAGTATTTATTAGCTAATACTGAGTCTGTTATGTGGGACACTGCAAAGTGCCTTACATAACAAACAAGAGTCCTAATGACCCAGTTCCTGAGTAGCTGATACTGGGACAATACAATTACCATATAACTACTTTCCCAAATGCCAGCTCAGCAACCATGTCCTTTTTTTTTTTTTTTTTTGTCTTGTAAAGGACTAGGGAAAACTCTTTCATAGGAATTACATGGCTCATACTTTGTACATGTTATTAGAAAGGACTAGTCTCTGGAGAAGGGTATTATGCTTAGTAGGTGGGTGGTCAGCAGAAAAGAGGAAGACACTAAACAAGATGGATTGACACAGTGGCTGCAACCATGGGCTGAAACATAACAGTTGTGAGGGTGGTACAAGACTGGGCAGTGTTTCTTTTGTTCCGTTGTACATATGGTGGCTATAAGTCGGAACAGACTTGACAGCACTTAACAACAACACAATAGTACATTTGCTCTTTTTCAGGAAGCCCTGGTGGCATGTTAAGTTAGGCATTGGGCTGCTAACTGCAAAGATCTGCAATTCAAACCTATCAGTCATTTTGCAGTCTGCTCCTGCAAAGATGTACGGTCTCAGAAACCCTAAATAGGGTCACTATGAGTCAGATAAACTTGATCGCAGTGGGTAGATACTGTTTTAATTTAAACATTGATTGTTGGCCTTTTCTGAAACACCTGTCAGAAGAGTGGTATGCCAGAGCTTCAGTTTGGAAATCAGAGAATTTGAATGCAACCTGTTGCTCCACTTTTTCCCTTCTCCTTTTAACAGAGTAGGATTCCTTTGTTTTAAGTTTTAGTTTCAACTAAATTTTAATTTCAACTAAATTTGTATCTCTTTGATACCTTCATTAGACTCTGTTGGTGGTAGCTGCTGCTAACTTGATTGATTCATGGTAGTCCCGGCTATGCAGAGTAGACTGCTCCATAGGGCTTTCACAGCTATGAAATTATGGAAACAGATAGCCAGTCCCAAGCTTTCATCTAGTAGTCAAGCACTTAACCTTTTATGCCATTCAGGGATGCCTCCTTTTGAACTCTAGTATTCCAAATGTTTTGTGTCCAGAGAGTCCTTTGGATCACTGCTGCAAATGATTATCATGCATCCATCGTGCATGAGAATTTTATTCTCAGTGAGGAATCCCATTGTCAAATGCTAGGGATTCACTCTCTGTCTTCATGTGCAAACTCCAAGATTCAAACCCAGAATGAAAGCCTCAGAATGAGTCAGTGTCACTCTGTCAACCATTAGGTTATCCCCCTTTCCATTGTTATTACCATTAAAGTAGTCCTATCCACAGGCATTAGCTGCAGGACCCTTAGGGTTTCTTTGCTTTTGGCTGTTTTATGGTGGTTTTATGCACTAATATCGTAGTTTTTAAATGGAATTAAGCACAAGCAGTTCTTTCTCCCACTGCCTCAGAGCAGATATGAGCAGAAACAAGAGCAGAATTTTATTTTTAATTCCTGTCATTCCTGAGCTCAGTGGAGAAGGTAGAGAAGAGAGGCTTTACCTGGTCAAGTACCCATGACCAAGGATAAGTAGGGGCAGATAGTATCTCAACTCTCTTGTCTCTGAGTAGCATTTCCTTCAGAGTTACCCAGGTATTGTAACAGCAGTACAGGGTTTGTGTCCTGTTATTGAGTCTGCCCTGGAGAGGAGGTCAAAAGACTCCTCCTTTGATGAGGCTAGCTTGATATGATTTTGGCTTTTACTAAGAGGAATCAACATCTATAGGTTAGGTTGCACATGTTGAACAAGTCACTAATCCTTTTAAGTTAGAGGACTAAAATTAGGCTTATTATTAAAATAATAGCACATATAATTACTGAAACTACTGCACCATAATACAATTACATCAGCTCATTTATAACTTTGGAATGTACTAGTTTCAACCAACGTAAGAGATAATTCTTCTTGACTAAAGGAAGAAAGTTGTGCTACAATGTAGTGTTCGTTTGGAGGTTCCAGGCCCCATGAAGCTGTTTTTTGGGAGCCATTATCAATAAACTCTTGATTATTGCTGTTCCCTTTGGGTTTTCTGACAGATGTTTGATAGTAGTGTGAAGTAATGTTTCTTCTTTTTCATTGGCTTGATACCTCATAAGAAAGGACAAAACATGGCTGTGTATGCAGGAAGCCACTGTGCTACTCAGAATTCTATAAAAGGAATAAGATTTTTAGACAAGGCATCCTTTGGTGACAGGCTTGTTCATTCTCCCCATTTAAGGATTATGATTTCAGTGAAACATTTTGAGATAACTGCTAAAGAAACTAGATCAAACAGTAATAGCAGGTATGATTTATGAAATACACCATTAATGAGGCAATGAGAAAGTCATTTATGTCTTTTTGTGTCCTGTAATTCTGAAGAGGTTAATTACAGGAAGACCTTCAAACCATAGATTCCAATGTCTTGGAAAAATCCCCATTTTTGTATTATGTGCTTATTAACTAAAACTAGTTTTATAGTATTCTACACAAGCACTTATTACATGAGTTCTTTTGTTTTATACCTGAAGTTATTTAAAACTAACTTTATGATAGTTTAAATTATAATTTTAAGAGGTGAATCTGCTGATATGCTATACATACTGATGTGTGGTTAACCCAGCGGTATTGTGGCTCTGTAACCCAACAGTATTATGGCTTTATAAGCACTGGTCTGCAAATTACAAGGTTGGTGGTTCAAACCCACTAGCCGACCCTCAGAAACCTTTTACAGGGTTGCTATGAGTCTGAACTGACTTGATGCCACTTAACAGCAACAACAACAGTACAATATTCAGGGCCAGGCACACAATAGGAGCTCATAACAAATATTTATTGAAAGCCTGGATGGACGAAGGAGCATCTTGAATTTTATTTTTCTTCATAGATGCTTTCTAGGGAGCATTCCAACAGAACCAGGCAAAAGCTACATGGCTGTTTTGACATAACTTTAGAAGTCATACAGCATCACTTCTGCTGTGTTTTGTTAGTTAG
The DNA here is from genome assembly GCF_000296735.1 of Chrysochloris asiatica. NCBI lineage: Eukaryota > Metazoa > Chordata > Mammalia > Afrosoricida > Chrysochloridae > Chrysochloris > Chrysochloris asiatica. Next base: position 8,733,212 of record NW_006408658.1, on the reverse strand, counting down.
AAGTAAGTCATAAGGACAGGCCAGTCCAGATTCAACGGGAGGAGAATTAGGCTACCTCTAAATGGTGCAGTGCAATATAAATCATACAGGAGAAGAGCATATGGGATGGAAGCTATTGTAACCTGCTTGGAAAATACAGTCTGTCACAAGAGAGTGTTCCTAGCTGAGTGCTGGGTATCTTCCCTGGGAAATGACTGCAGCTCTGATACAGACATATATGCTAAACCTTTCAGTATCCCCTTGTTCCTTTCGAATGACTGCCTCTTGGTCTATGTACAAGTTCCTCATGAGCATAATCCAGTTTTCTGGAATACCCATTCTTCACATTGTTATCCACAGCTTGTCATGATCCATACAGTTTAAAGCCTTTGCATAGTCAGTAAAGCACATGTAAACGTCTTTTCTGGTATCCTCTGCTTTTAGCCAAAATCCATCTGATGTCAATAATGATATCTCTAGTTCCATGTCCTCTTCCGAATCTGGCTTGGATTTCTGACAGTTTCTTGTCAATGTAATATTATAGTTATTTAAAAAATATTTTCAGCAAAATTTTACTTGTGTGTGATATTAATGATATTGTTTTAGAATTTCTGCATTCTGTTGGGTCACGTCTCTTTGGAATGTGCACAAATATGGATCTCTTCCAATTGATTGGCCGGGTAGCTATCTTGCAAATTTTTTGCCATAGATGAGTGGGTGCCTCCAGTGTGACATCAGTTTGTTGAAAGATTTCAGTGTGTATTACATCAATTCCTAGAGTCTTGTTTTTCGCCAATGCCTTCAGTGCACCTTGGACTCCTTCCTTCAATGCCATTGGTTCTTGATCATATGCTAACTCTTGAAATAGTTGAACACTGACCATTTCTTTTTGGTACAGTTATTTTATGTATTCCTTCCATTTTCTTTTGATAACTTTTTGCATCTTTCAAGATTTTGTGTATAGAATCCTTCAATATTGCAACTAAGGGAGTTGGCACTAATGTTACGAAACAAAATGTGTATAAATTATAGAATGGAAAATGAATTTACTATATAATTTTTTACCCAAACCACAATAAAAAAACAAAACAAAAGTACACTCCAGGTCATCTTAGGTATTTCAAAAAAGTAATTGGTATGCATAAATTAAGACCAGGGTTGTGAAATGTAACAGGTATTTCTGAGTTGTTAACTTTTTTTTATCTTTTACTCCCTTGAGAATTTAGAAGTATTTTGTTTGCTTGTTAGGATTGCATCAATAAAGAATTAATGGGTAAGAACAATCCATCATAATATATAGAGAACTAACCGCTTAAATAATATAGCATCAGTTTTTGTTTAACTTAGAAATCTGTGAATTGGAGTAGTAAAAAGCAGTGTTGTTATTGTTGTTAAGTGCTGTCAAGTCAATTCTGATTCATAGTGACCCTGTATAGGGTTTCCAAGGAGCAGCTGGTGGGTTTGAACTACCAACCTTGTGGTTCACAGTACAGTATTGATTCTCTAGCCACACACCTGGAGTCCATTTATAAGTATACTTGTAATAATTTGTTCAATGTTTGTCTTCTGTACTAGACCGTAAACTCCATGAGGGCAGGGATCATGTTTGCCTTGTTCATTGCTGCTTCTGTAACATCTAGCATATTACCAGGGGCATGTTATTGTTAGGTGCTGTCGAGTGTGTTCCAATTCAGTGACCCTGCATATAATGGTATGCAACACTGCCTGGTTCTGCACCATCCTCACAGTTTTTCCTGTTTGAGCCATTGTTGCAACCACTGGGTCATTCCATCACATTGAGGGCTTTGCTCTTTCACGTTGACTCATCATAATGAAGTATTTACTGTTCTTTATCAGTAAGTATTTGAAGTTCTCTTTTAGCAAATAAGGTTGTATCATTTGCATATTACAAGTTGTTAATGAGTCTTCTCCAATTCCAGTGCCACTTTTTCTTCATATAATCCAGTTTCTTGAATTGTTTGTTCAGCATACAGATTAAATAAGTATGGTGAAAGGATACAACCCTAGTGCACACCTTTCCTGTTTTTAAACCATTCATTACCCTCTTGTTCTGTTCTAACAACTGCCTCTTGGTCTATGTTGTATAGTCACAGTTAAACGTTCTGGAATACTCATTCTTCTCAATGCTATCTGTAGTTTATCTTGATCTATAGTTGAAAATCTTTGCATAGTCAGTAAAGTTAAAGCACAAGTGAACATTGTTTTTGGTATTTTCTATTTTCCACCAAGATCCAATCTCATATCAGCAATGCTATCCCTAGTTCCATGTCCTCTTCTGAATCTGACATGAATTTTTGGAAGTTCCCTGTCAGTGTATTGCTGTAATCATTTACTACTATGCTTATGAGTTCTGCCACAGAAGCACTAAGAACTCTGTTAGAAGATATGGACGTGGAAAAATATTATTATAGAAGTTTGTATAGAGCAGCTGTCTAGACAATGGGGAGAGGAATTTATATTTAAAAGTAAAACTTAATTGGGCTTAGAGTTTGGAATGTATTCATTGGAAATATGTTGTTATTAAGTGCCATTGAATTGGTTCCAACTCATAGTGACCCTGTATAGGGTTTCTGAGGAGTGGCTGGTGGGTTTGGACTGCTGACCTTATGGTTCGCAGTCCAGTACTTATTTTACAATGATGTTCAGTTCCAGCAATAATTTAAAAAAATTAAGATTATTGTGATAGTGAAGGTTTTATGTCAGTTTGACTGGGTGAGGATTCATAGTGGTTTGGCAGTTGAGATATTGCTCTCCCTTGATGTGATTTAATCCCACCACCACCCTGATCCAATTCATAGGTGATTCCCAAGGCTGTGGCATATAACACCTTTTATTTTACAAGAGATGAAAGGAGAGAGACTTGAGCAGAGAAAGGGACCAACTACTAACAAGATAGAAGAGCCAGGAGTGAAACTCCTAGATCTGAGGGAAGATTGTTGTTGTTGTTAGGTGCCATTGAGTTGGTTCCAACTTATAACAACCTTATGCACAACAGAACGAAACACTGCCCGATCCTGGCCCAACCTCACTATTGTTGCCACACTTGAGTCCATTAATGTTGCCACTTTGCCAATCCATTTCGCTGGTGGTCTTCCTCTTTTTCTCTGACCCTCCACCTTACCAAATATGATATCCTTCTCCAGCAACTGGTCCCTCCTGACAATACGTCCGAAGTATGAGAGACGAAGTTTGGCCATCCTGGCCTCCAAGGAGCACTCTGGCTGCCCTTCTTCCAACACAGATCAATTTGTTCTTTTGGTAGCCCATGGCACTTTCAGTATTCTTCTCCCAACACCATAACTCAAAAGCATCAATTTTTCTGTGGTCTTCCTTAACACTTGCCCAGCTTTCGCATGCATATGAAGTTATTGAAAATACCATGGCTTGGGTCAAGCGCACCTTAGTCCTCAAACTGACATCTTTGCTCTTCAACACTTTAAAAAGGTCTTGTGCTGCAGGTTTGCCTAATGCAGTATGTTGTTTGATTTCTTGACTGCTGCTTCCATTAGTGTTGATAGTTGGTCGAAGAAGAATGAAGTCCTTGACAACTTCAATATTTTCTCCATTGATAAGAATGTTGTTTATTGGTCCAGAGATGAGGATTTTTGTTTTCTTTACATTGAGAGCAGTGCCAAGATATATTATTGTTGTTGTTGTTAAGTGCCGTGGATCTATTCTGACCCATAATGACCCTATATAGGGTTTCCTGGGAGCTGTTGGCGAGCTTGAACTGCCAACCTTGCAGTTCAAATGGCTTTGCAAGATATATAGGGGAAGATTCATGCCACGATAGATAGAGATTTCTCTCCAAGGAACAGTGGACCTACAAATGCTGAAAGGAGACAAGAACCTTTACCCAGAGCTGACAAAGAGAAAGTCTTACCCAAGAGCCTGCACTCTGCATTTGGACTTCTAGCCTCAAAAACTGTGAGAGGATACATTTCTGGTTGTTAAAGGCATCCACTTGTGGTATTTCTTTGATGTTTGTGTTAATCTTTCTTGATAAGATTCGTTGCCTTATAGGTAAAATGTAGTGGTACAGAGAAGACCATTTTGGACACATGAAAGTGCTGTGTAGACCCAGGAATATGATTGTTCTTTGTTTTTAGAGAAATGGGCTACTGCTCCTTTGAAATTAGTTGCAATTTATCAGGCAAGCATCAGATTTGGTCTCACTTTTTTTTTTTTGCCCCAAAAGCAGTTTGTGTTATGACTGTTTTTTTTCAAATATTTAATTATTTAAACAACATCCAACAGATACTTGTGACTCCCATTTTAAGGGTTAGTAAACCAACGGTGCTGTGAGTTAATCCTCTGGACTGCAAGGTTGCTTTGAACCACAAGGTCAGCCATTAAAGCTCACCAGCCACTCCTCATAAACCCTATACAGGGTTGCTTTGATGTGGGACTGACTCAGTAGCACTTAACAACCAATCAAGGGCCAGTAAGTTAAATAACTTAACCAAGAGGTAAGTCTGAGAATAGATCTGAATTCACATATTCTAAATGTATTTCTTGTTTTACTTTTCTTATTCAGGACTGGCTGGACTGTTTGATAACAGATTAAACCCAGCATTTCAGTGTTTTAGTTTAATGAACAAAGATTTATCAGCTCTTGCTCATATGAGTTCCAGTGCAGGTCAGGTGACTTTCCAGAGTAATTGTCCTTGAAGATACTCAGGTATTTAGACTGCTTCATTCTTGTGAAGCCAACATTTCAACTTGAGACTACTATGGCACCTTTGCAGGAGAAAAAAGAGTTGGAGGTTGTGCGCCAGTTATTAAATACTTCTGCCTGGAGGTATACATGTCAGTGTTATTCACTGAATATTGGCAAAAGCAAGTAACATGGTGCTGCTTAACTGCAAGAGGTCTGGGAACTGTGGATGAGCTCATGCATATTCAGTGAAAAGCGACTACCTCTGCCAGACCACAATAAATGCTTCCCCAGGGAAATTAATTTTACAGAATACTTGTTTCCATTTAGCTTGCAGTAGAGATGCTGTTGTTAAGTGCTGTTGTGTTGATTCTGACTCATAGCAATCGTTTATAAGGTTTCCAAGGAGCATCTGATGAATTTGAACCACCAATCTTATGTTTCAAACCTTCTTTGTGGTCCAATGTATTATCCAACAGCGCCACAACAGGACCACAGTTTTATGCTGTAGGTCCCTTGACGTCAGGAATTAATGAGCTTTCTGTTTTTTAGTTCAATTCAATTAAACATTATTGAACACCTACAATTCCAGCCTTCAGTATGGATTTCACCTCATTGTAAAGAAAACAAAATTCCTCACAACTTGACCAATAAGCAATATCATGATAAATGGAGAAGAGATTGAAGTTTTCAAGGATTTCATTTTACTTGGATTCACAATCAATGCTAATGGGAGCAGCAGTCAATGAATCAAATGACATTTCCTTGGGTAAATTTGCAGAAGAACTCTTTAAAATGTTAAAGAGCAAAGATAACACTTTAAGACAAAGGTGAGCCTGACCCAAGCCTTTATAATTTTCAGTAGCTTCATATGCATGTGAAAGCGGGACAATGAGAAAGAAAGACCTGAGAAGAATTGATGCTTTTGAATTTGGTGAAGAGTATTGAATATACTATCATGAATGGCCAGAAGAATGTACACATCTATCTTGGAAGAAGAACAGCCAGAGTGCCTCTTGGAGGTGAAGATGGAGAGACTTTGTCTCATATACATTGGACATGTTATCAGGAGGGACCAATCTCTGAAAAAGGACATCATACTTGATAAAACAGAGCATCAGCAAAAAAGAGGAAGACTCTAAGGAGATGAATTGACACAGTGGCAGCAACAGTGGGTTCAAACGTAGAAACGAGTGTGAGGATGGTGTAGAACTGAGCAGTGTCTCTTTTGTCTCTATTGTATATACAGTTACTATGAGTCGGAGCAAGCTGGACAGCACCTAACAATTCCAGGCCTTGTTGTTGTTAAGTGACCTTGAGTTGGTTCAACTCCAACTCACAGTGACTCTGTATAGTGTTTACGAGGAGTGGCTGGTGGATTTGAACCATGAGTTTTGTCGTTAGTAGTCCAGTACTTATCCTACAGGACCACACCAGAACTCTAATATCTTAGTAAATAATAGCTTGTGAAATGTTGACAAATTGGTTCTGACTCTTAGCAATCTTGCATAGGGTTTCTAAGCAGTGGCTAGTGAGTTTGAACCACTAATCTTGTGGTCTAGCGCTTATTTTACAGGGCCACACCAGAACATTTAAAATTCTTTGAGAGCCATATAAAATAGTGGCTAAAAGCACAGATTTTAAGGTTTAGATTTCTGAGTCTGCCACTTACTAGCTTTTAGACCTTGTGCTTTATTGAGATATAATTCATATATCATAAAATGTATCTTATTATATAATTCATTGGGTTTTTAGTATATTCATAGAATTGAGCAACCGTCACCTCTGTCTAATTTTTTAACATTGTCATCATTCCCCAAAGAAATTCCATACCTATTAGAAGCCACTTCTCATTTTTCATTCTCCTGGAAACCTATTTTTTTTCTGTCTTGATTTGCCTGTTATTTCTCTCTGGATTTCCTTGATTTGAACAAATTATGTAACTTCTCTGTGCGTCGGTTTTCTCACCAATAAAGTGGAGATACCAACTACCTTGTCAGTTTGTTATGAGGATTAAATAAGTTAATTTAAAAGGCTTAGAATTGCACTTGACCTGTAGTAAATGCTATGTGTTTGTTAGGTAATTATTATTATTATCATCAACATGATGCTCATTACTTTGCTCCCTCTATAGCACTGAGCATAAGATTGGACCTTGGTAGACATATTCATCCAAACCCCTACTATGTCTTTGTATTGTTTGGGGATGGTGGTGGTTGTGTGCTTGGAATTGGTTCCAACTCATAGTGACCCTGTAGAGTGTTTCCAAGGCTTTAAATGTTTATGGAGCAGAATGCTTCATCTTTCTCCCACAGAGTGTTTGGTAGTTTCAAACCACTGAACTTGTGGTTAGAAGCCCATCTTGTCATCAGCTGTGCTACCAGGGCTCTTTATGCATTGTTTAGGGGATTTCAAAGACAGATTAAGTTCCTGCCCCTGTTCTCAAGGTGTTCACAGTCTCATCATAGCAGAGACAGAAAAGCAAGGGGGCTTCAAAATGTTCGTGGGAAAAGTGGAATTAAAATAGAATGAAGTTTTCCACGAACTTTTGAAGCACCCTCATTTAAGAAGAGAAGTACAATAAAATTTAGGACTCAGTGCCTTACTGAATATGAGTGTAGCATAATTATGATACAGGAGCAGGAAGGAAAAGGAATTCACACTGAGTAGCTGCTCTGTGCCTCTCATTTATCATATTTAATTCTCAGGATACCCTGGTAGGTAGAGATTTTTAGCCACATTATTATAGATGAAAAAACTGAGACTAAGAGATATGTTGAGTAAC
>NW_006408658.1:8681079-8722593 GCF_000296735.1 Chrysochloris asiatica | reverse complement strand
AAACAAACATATTTTCATTGGCTGAGTTTTGAGACTTATTACATGGTTTGAAAAATTCAACTCCTATCAGTGCCCTGCTGTCCTTGCTTCCCATTACCTACTCTGGGAAGAAAAAACCTGAAAAGATCTAAGATGTAGCCTTGGCTCTAGGCAAGATGGACTTTGCCCCATTTGGCTTTGTCCATTGTATATATTGCCAGGCTCCTGACTAGTACCTCTCCCTGCTGGACCGCGAGGTTCCTTTGTGTGGGATGGGACCTTAGGACCTGAATGAAGGGTTGTGGACAGCTTCTTGAATGAGAAGTGTTGCTGTGATTAACCATGACCTCCTAGCAGCAGATGCATTCATCATCTGGCTTCAACTTTCTTACACCTCCCCCCTTCCTTCTCCTCTTGCTTTCATTTGGATCTGGCAGTCACAAAGCCGCTTCCATTGAATCCAGCAACTTTCTTTTAGTTACATTAGTCTCCCCTTTTGGTTTGCTGCATGAATGAGCTAGTACTGTGGTTATTTTCCACAGAATATACAAGTTGGTAAGGTCCTTAAAAACCATGAATCTAACCCGTACTCATTTCACAGAGGAGGAAAGCTAAGGCCTGATAAAGGAAAGTTGGTTACTCAACTTGCACAGATTTTGTGGTAGAAATGAGACCAGGACTCCAATGCCTTGACTCCAGGCCAGTTTTTCCCCATCAAGCTCTGCTACGATCTCTTTTCCCATAAAGATGATATACTTTAGAGGGCATAGATCATGTCTTGGTATACCTTATTTTAGGTATAACCTCTAAGAATTGTTTAATTAGTAGTTGTTATCTGGCTTTGCATATGAAGGATGTGTTGCCTCCTTGCATGAGCTAGGGAGATTTAGGTGGGAATCTTGGCTAGGAAACGATGGAGGGTGTAGAGTTCCAACTTCAGTGCACCTTGGACTTCTTCCTTTAATATCAATGGCTCTTGATCATATGCTACCTCTTGAAATGGTTGAACATCAACCATTTCTTTTTAGTACATTGACTCTGTGTATTCCTTCTATCTTATTTTGATGCATTCTGCGTCATTCAGTATTTTGCCCTTTGAAATGTTCTATTCAGCTCTTCTACTGCCTCATTTCTTCCATTTGCTTTAGCACCTCTGTGCTGGAGAGAGCAAGTTTCAGAGTCTCTTCTGACATCCATTTTGATCTTTTTCTTGTTTCTTGTGTTCTTAATGACCACTGAAGGCATTGGCAAACAACAAACCTCTTGGATTTGATGGAATACAAATTGAAATCTTTAAATAAACTGATGTGGCAATGGAGGCACTCACTTATCTATGCCAAGAAATTTGGAAGATAGCTACCTGGCCAACTGATTGGAAGACATCCATATTTGTGCCCATTCCAAAGAGACATGACCCAGCAGAATGTGGAAATCATCAGGTAATATCACACAAGTAAAGTTTTGCTGAAGATAATTATAAAATGGTTGCAACAGTACACTGACAGGGAAGTGCCAGAGATACGAGTCAGATTCAGGCGAGGACGTGGAACTAAAGATATCATTGCTGACATCAGATGCATCTTGGCTGAAAGCAAGATGTTACCTGTGCTTTATTGACTGTGCAAAGGCTTTCAATTGTATGGATCATGACAAGCAATGGATAACATTGTGGAGAATGAGTATTTAACACTTAATTGTGCTCATGAGAAATCTGTACGTACACCAAGAGGCATTTGTTTGAACAGAACAAGGGAACGTTTGAATGGTTTAAAATTAGGAAAGGTGTATGCAAGGGTTGTATTCTTTCACCATACTTATTTCATCTGTATGCTCAACAAATAATTCGAAGCTGGATTATATGAAGAAGAGCGTGGCATCAGGGTTGGAGGAAGACCCATTAACAGCCTGCTATGTGCAGATGATATAACCTTGCTTGCTGAAAGTGAAGAAGACTTAAAGTATGAAGATCAAAGCTATAGCCTTCGGTATAGGTTGCACCTCAATGTAAAGAAAACAACAATCCTCACACTTGGACCAATAAATAACATCAATGTAAATGGAGAACGGATTGAAGTTGTCAAGGACTTCATTTTGCTCAGATCAATTATCAACACTCATGGAAGCAGCAGTTAAGAGTTCAAACAACATATTGCATTAAGCAGATCTGTTGCATAAGACCTCTGTAAAGTGTTAAAGAGCAAAGATGTCAGTTTGAGAACTAAGGTGTGCCTGACCCAAGCCATGGTATTTCCAGTAACCTCATGTGCATGTGATAGTTGGACACTGAATAAAGAAGACTGCAGAAGAATTGATGCATTTGAGTTATGGTGTTGGGAGAGAATATTAAAAGTACCATGGACTGCCAAAAGAACTAACCAATCTGTGTTGGAAGAAGTATACCCAGAATGCTTCTTAGAAGGCAGGATGGCCAGACTTCACCGCTTATGTTTCGGCAAATTGTCAGGAGGGACCATTCCCTAGAGAAGGATATCATGATTGTGAGGTTGGCGCAGGACCAGGCAGTGTTTCGTTATATTGTGCAATAAGGTCACTAAGAGTAGCTACTGACTTGACAGCACCTAACAACAAGGGTTCCAACTCAGCTCTCCTGGGCCCAAATCTTTCTACTATAGTATAACTGGATTGGTATGATCTGAGTAGGGGTAGAACAGTACAAAGCAAAGCTGCAGAGGCAGTGAATGTTGGCTGCCCCGGCAGAAAATTAACTAGACTGGTCAGAGCTGAGACGGAATTAAGTAATGCTGGGGCGGAGGCTGTAAGACAGTGGTAGATGTTAGAAAAAAAAAGATGAGAAGACTTCAGAGTCAAAGAGGAGAGAGAGAGAGATCACTTTGATGTGGGCCTTTTAGAGAAAGCCTCTTGGAGATGGAAATGTTGAGCTGGGCATGAAGGACTGTTTTGAACTTACAGGAATGACACAGGTTTATGGAAGAAAGTGGAAAGCCAAGTACCTGTCCATTTTGGCTAGAACATTGTCAAAAGGTGAGGAGTGTTAGAGGGTAGAGGTTAAGACTAGGTTGTAAAGAGCCTAGAATTGTAGATTTGAAGATTTAATTTTTATTTCCATTAACACCACTGGCGATGTGTTCCCTCTTCAAAGAGAGATTGTGTCTCTGGACTTTGTTGCTGATATTTCACTTTAATAAACTTAATATATGCAGCTTTCAGTATTCTTGAGCAGCCTCAGAGGTTCATAAAATGTAATAATTTCTCATTTTCCTGAGGCGAGCATTTGAAAAGTAGTGGATGGGTGTTACTTAGTTAAGGAATGCCTCCTACTTAGTGGCCACCATGAATGTTCTACAGTTAGTGGATTTGTAAATTTACAGATTCTTAAACTCTCTCTGGGGAATTGCTTGTAAATGATAAGATTCTTAATGTATTCCTTTTGTACATAACTTTGTTCTCAAGTCCACAGTCAGCCTAGTCATGGGTTCTGATTCCCAGCTTTGCCCCTTGGCTTACCTGTGTGACTTTGGTAAGCTTCTTAACCTCTCTGGTCCTTAGTTCTTGAATCCATAATGACAATAATGCTTGAGTAGATCATGTCTAAAGGCTCTTCTAGTTGGCATTTTAGGATTCTGTATATATGAGACAGATCTTTTCTTTAACGTTCTTCATATGCACAGGGTTAAAACATAATCAAAACATAATTATGCCATTGACTGCACACCTGTTGGCTTATTTCAAACATGTGCCTAAAACGGTTTCTATTGGTGATTCTACTACTCTGGCTTTCGGCTTCTTGTGTCCTGTCCTTTTTTCTGCCCTCTGCTGCTTTTATGTCCTGACTCTACTTCTTGTCATCTTGTAGAATAACACACAGGCCCAGAGACACCATTGTATTCTAGTGGTGGTGGTGATTGTGTGCCATGGAGTCAGTTCCTTGACCCTACATAGGGTTACCTTGGCTATTGTAATCCTATAGTATCAGAAAAAAAACAAAAGTAAACACAACCAGCTGCTTCAGTTTCATTTAGCCTTCCCGAAGCTATAGATTATCTCAATTCCTGCACAGGCAGTCCTGGGAAAAGCCTGTTCTGAAGGGTTTGAAGGAGGAGGCATGGCACTTTTGTCCCAAGTTGCTAGAAAAACCTCACTTTTCCTATCAGTTTCAAGTACACAGCTTGCATTTCCACTCCTAATCTTGCTGTGTATTAAAGCTGTTTGAAAGTAGGCAAGAATTAGAAAAAAGAGAGCTGTAAGCAACTGTTGTTGTTGTTGTTGTGATGTGGAGTCAGTTCCGACTCATAGCAACCCTATACAGGGTTTCCAAGGCTGTGAATCTTTATAGGAACAGAAAGGCTCATCTTTCTCCTGTGAAACAGCTGTTAGTTTCGAACTACTGACCATGAGGTTTGTGCGATTCGTAACCACTATGCTACCAGAGATCCTTTGTAAGCAACTATGTTGTTGTTAAGTGCCATCTAGTTCATTCCAACTCATAGCTACCCTGGATAGGGTTTCCAAGGAGCAGCTGATGGGTTTGAGCTGCTGAGTTTGTGGTTAGCAGTCCATTTCTTATCCTACAATGCCACATCAGGATTCCATACCAAGACTATAGTTAAAGTTATTTAAGACAACTCCGCTTTGAACAAGTTTTTCCTTATTGTTATTAATCTGCCCCCATAATTTTAGATGTGAGTGATAGAAATAATCATTTCAAGTATTTTCATAGCACTTTAAATTTCAGAACCTTTCCGCCCTATATAATATCTTCAAAAACAACCTGGAGATGACGATGATAGCAACAGTGGACACAAACCTAACAACAATTGTGAGGATTTTGCAGGGCAGGGCAGTGTTTCATTCTGTTTGGTTAGGGTGGCTATGAGTCAGAACTGACTCAAGGACACCTAACAACCACCACCACCAGACACTGCGCTAAGTGTTTATTTCATTTAATTTTTCATCAGCTGTATAGGAGTGATATTATCCAAATGAAGAGACTGATGCCCAAAGAGATGAATTAACAAGTCCAAGGTCACACAGTGAATATGTGGTGAAGCTATGATTTGAATCCAACTGTAGGATAAGCCTGGCTCCTAAGCTGATTCTCTTAACCGCTAAGGTATGGACATCATATCTTCATTTACACATGAGCAAGCTGAGACTGCTGAGAGGTTATAACTTGCCAGTCATCACATGGCACTTATATGGTAGATATATTATTGCTAGATGTCCCTGAATCAAATTTTATTTATAGCAACTCCAGGTGACAGAGTAGAACTACCCTGTAGGGTTTCCTAGACTTTAATCCTATAGGACTAGATCTTCAGGTCTGTCTTCTGGAAAGCCGCCAATATTGGGTTCTCATTTAAGCACGTTGTGACACCAGGGCTCTATTGGTAGATACAGACTTAGATTTTTATCATTTGACTTAAAATGTCTCTCCTTGGTGGTTTGTATTCTTTTTTTTTTTTTTAGGTGAATTTAAAAAAATGTTTTATTGTGAATGATGTGATAGTTTACATGGGAGAACAGTGGCTTTACATTCATCCTATTGTATATCATTTCCTTGTCATGGTTACAGTCCCCTCCATGAATCATCAACCAACCAAAGTGTACACCCTGCAAGCCTGTCCCCAGTTGTCATCACACAGCCTCTCTCCCTCTCTGTGTCTAAAGTCTCCAGCCGCTCCATCTCTCCACGTCATCATCTCCGCCTCTATCTCTGGTGTCACTGCTTCTCTGTGTAGGGTCCACTCTCTACTCTTCTCCCTTGGTGGTCCCAGGGACCTCTGCTTCTAGACTGCAAAGTTAATCACTCCCCTCCTTTTGCTCACAATCAGTCCTGATGACAGTTATTCACCATTGTATCACAAGAGAGCCATCCGTGTCTCCTTTCATCAACCCCACCTAGACAGATTGGTTACTACTCAGTGGAGAGTCTACCTTCCCCACACCCTCTGGATCTAGGCTCCCTCTTGAAAGCTTGTAAGCCAGTCACTTCTTGCCTTTGTTACCACCCCCCCCACACCCCATTTTGGGTAGCCAATGTCCAAGTTGCCCATCCCAATCTATTCTGTGTATGGAGGGGGTGGGAATGATCCTTGCTGTAAAGATTCGTTCCCTCTTTTGAGCTACACACATAGGTGTAGGTCAAGTTCATCAAATTGTATCAGATTACTCTTTTTTCCTTTTCTTTCCTCTTCTGGTTGAGCGCTGATCATCCAGTCATTGAAGCCATGTCAAGTGGATATTATCTGCAGTTGTGGGTGTATTCATTTTTATTTTTAACTGTCTTAGTCTTGGTATGGTACTGTAAGATAAGCACTCAACCACAGGGTCGGTTTGAACATCAAGGTTGGCGGTTCAAACTCACCAACTGCTCATTTGGAAACCCTATACAGGGTTGCTATGAGTCAGACATGATTTGATGGCACTTAACTGTTCTTTAGTAAGATAAACTTCCTCGCATTCCTTCAGATTTGTCGTCGTATGATTTACAAGTAAATTATTTTAAGTCTTATTGGAGATGCAAAGAAAGCTAAGAATCAGAAACTAATGTTCAGATTAAAACAAACAAACAAACAAAAAAAAACCACAACAAAAAACAACACATTTGTACAATTAGAGATACTCCTACCAGGTAGAAAGTGGGAAAAATACCATGAATGGGCAGTTCAGTTTCAGAATGATTTAAATAAGGAAAAGAGCAGTGTGAGCTACAATTTCTTAGGGATGGTTTTATATTGTTCTGTTTTGAAGTTTTAAAAGTATAGCATAGATAATAAGAGAGCCATAGTTTTCTTAAGTGTGGTATTTCCTTCTCCCCCCTTTAAACTACAGAAACTTAAGAGCCAATTTTGGTTTTTAGTAGGAACACAACTGGAAATTTTTATTATATATGAGTGAAAAAATGTTATATACATGAGCAAAAAGAAAGACATATGAAACTTAATGAATTTATCTATTTGGTAAATTTGTATTTTCAGTGCCTAACTCCTGGTTATTGATGTGGCACTGTAAGATAAGCACTGGACTGCTAACCCCAAAGTTGGTGGTACAAACCTAATACAGGGTTGCTATGAGTTGGAACCAACTCTGCAGCACTTAACAGCAACAACAACACAACTTACTGTTGATACTCAATAAATGTATTTTGAATGAGTAAATGTTTATTGTTGTTAAGTGCCATCAAGTTGGTACTTACTCGTAATGACCTCTATGCATAATAGAATGAAGCACTGCCTAGTCCTTTGCCAACCTCACAGTCAGTCATTGCTACATTTGAGCCCATTGCTGCTGCCACTGTGCCAATCCATCTAGTTGGGGGTCTTCCTCTTTTTTTCCAACCCTATACTTTCTCAAATATGATATCCTTCTCCAGGGACTGGTCCCTCCTGACATTGTGTCTAAAGTATGATAGGCTAAGTCTAGCCATCCTGGTTTGCAGGAAGCTTTTTGGCTGCACTTCTTCCAACACAGATCTATTTGTTCTGTTGATAATCCATGGCACTTTTACTATTCTCCTCCAACACCCTAGTTTAAATGCATCAATTCTTCTATGGTCTTCCTTATTCACTGTCTAACTTTCACATATTTATGAGGTTATTGAAAGTACCATGACTTGGGTCAGGCTCACCTTAGTCCTCAGACTGACATCTTTGCTCTTGAACACTTTAAGGAGATATTGTACAGCACATTTGCCTAATGCAATACATTGTTTAAATTCTTGACTGCTTAAGTGAGTGAATTTTGGGTCTGAGTTTGAAGGTACATGAGTACTGTTTCATTTTAACATGTTGTTAAGAGCTATCAGTCGATTCCAACTCATGGGTTTGAACTGCTGACCTTTCAGTTACTTATCCTACAGTACCACATCAACATTATTATTAATATAGTATGTTTTAAAGGACTGGAGATGGACCCTTTAGAAAATATCTAGTCTAGCGTCTAATAACTGATGATGGCACTGGGGCCTAGTGAGGGGAAGTGCATTTTCTAGTAAGTTTTAGTGGAAGACTGGAGTCTCTTGATTCTGGCAGTGCTAATCATTTTCTGGAAAAAAATTCCAATATTTTCATAGAGATTTCACGAGTATGGTTAAAACATACAGAGAAATATTGTTGAAAGTATTTTGAATTACTGACTTCTTTACAGATAAAGAAAGGACATGAGGTTTCATTTCACAAATCCCTTTCCTGTATTTCTGTTTATTTTGTGTATCAAGGTTAGATTAAAGGTTTAGTAGATTGAACCTACCTTTGATCACAGTTTCCCTTCAGTGTTCCCATCTAGCAGAGCTTTTTCCTCAACGGCCTGGCTAGAAGCAGTGGCCTTTATTTCTGATGTACAATTTACCTTCTTCCTGATGTTTGAGGCTTGTTGGTTTTTAAAAATGCCTGTTTTCTGTGCTCAACCTGGAGCTTAATATTGAGGTCCTGGTGTGGAGCTGCTTAAGAATGGACTGGTGAAAGTGGACATAATCAGACTGGACAAGGTGAGTTAATGGCCTGTGCCATTTCGATCTTGATGTGTCGCTGTAAGATCAGCACTGGACTGCGAACCACACGGTCAGCAGTTCAAACTCACCAGATGGTCATACCAGGGTCATGGTAAGTTGGAGCCAACTTAACAGCACTTAATAACAACAGAGAGTTTGTCTAGTCATATTGAATTGATAAATTTCAGCACTAGAAGGGGAAATTGTCATGAAAAGGATTGTTGGCTCACTGCAGAAAGGTATGGAGGTCAAATAGGATCTAGTAGTGGAGAAGTGTTTGGAATTAGTCCTCTAGGCTCATTTATTAACCATACGATTGATCTTGGATGGTTTCCTTAGATTGAACCTCAATACTGTAGTAATACCAAATACCCCCCAGCCCCCCAAAAAACAACTCATTGCTGTCGAGCAGATTTTAATTCATAGCAACCCTAAAGTACAGAGTATAACTGCCCCATAGAGTTTCCAAGACTGTGATCTTTACTAAGCAGACTGTCAAATCTCTCCTGCAGAGCACCTGGGGAGTTTGAACCACTGATCTTTTGGTTAGCAGCTGAGTGCTTAACTACTGTACCACTAAGTGTGCCAGGTTCCTTCCTGGGGCATTAAATTCTACCCTAAATATCTGCATGGCATGTTCCCTTTCCTTCTTCAGATCTCTTTTCAGGTATCACCATTTGAGTGAGACTTTTCCTGCTTGCTCTCTTAAAAATTGTCCTGGCAGTCCGTATCCCTTTACCTTGCTTTATTTTTCTCTACACTGATTAGAAACATTTTTATGCTATTTGTTCATTGTCTCACTTTCCATTCATAAGAACAAAAAAATACAGCTATTAATGTAACAGTTAATACTTACATATCAGGCAGGCACTGTTCTAAGTACTTTGCATATATTAACTAATTTAATTCTTACAGAAACTTTATTAGACAGTAATAGTTTTATCCTCATTTTACAGAATAAAAAAACGGAGGCATCAAAATGTAAAATGATTTTCAGGAAAACACATAGGTGATTAGCAGTGAAGCTGTAATGTGAACCTAAGCTCTCTGACTTCAGATTTTTGCTCTTAACTTTTGTAAGCTTGATAGCAGGGATGTTGGTTTTGTTCATTGCTATAGGACTCCTAGTGTGGCACTGTGGGTTAATGTGCTGGACTGCAAGGTTGGTTTGAACCACAAGGTTGGAGGTTCAAGCTCACCAACCACTCCTTGGAAACCCTCTACAAGGGTTTCTGTGAGTCAGAACCTACTGGACAGCACTTAACAATAACAACAATAGGACTCCTGGTGTGTAACTGTAATATCAGCACTGGACTGCACATTACAAGGTTGGCAGTTGAAACTCACCAGCTGCTCTTCAGAGATTCTATACAGGGTTGCTATGAGTCGGAACTGATTTGACTAGATCCGTGGCATTTAACAACAACAGTATCCCCATTAGAGTCCTGATGTGGCCCTGCAGGGTAATGCCCTGGACTGAAGGTAGGATTGAACCGCAAGGTCGGTGGTTCAAACCCATTAGCTGCTCCTCAAAAATCCTATACAGGGTCACTATGAGTTGGAACTGACCCGATGGCACTGAACAACAACATATCCCAATTACCTAAATAGTACCTGGCACATAATAAACAACTAACTTTTGTTAAATGAGTAAGTGATTGAATGAATTCTCACATTTGACTTTTTCAGGAAAAGGTTAAATGGAATAGTGTGAGTTTTTGCTTTGGCCTGGCTTTCTCTTCTGGGGACTCTACTTTTGTTCTGCTCCTACATTGTTCAACATTGTAGTCTCGAGCCAAGTCTATCTAAAGGCACCTCTAATGAAGGTAGTGTGCTTTGAGAAATTAGCCATTGGAAATCCTATGGAGCATGGTTCTACTCTGGTACACGTGGGGCTGCCATGAGTTGGAATCAACTGAATGGCAATTGGTAGCTACATTTCAAGTGCTCGGTAGTCACATGCAGCTAATGGCTATTGCATTGGATAGCACAGCCCACAGTTCAAGAAGAAGCAACTAGTAAGAATGAAGAGATAGGAATTGGGTCATGGAAGATTCAAGATGCCAAAATAAGGCTTCAACTTTATTTTAAAGCCAGCAGTTTTTAAATTTGAACATATATCAGAAATACTTGGGGAGGGGGTGTCCTTTCAAATTCAGATCCGACAAGGTCTGATTTCATAGATTTGGTGTGGGGCCTAAAGAATCAATGTTTTAACTAAGTGCCCCAGGTGATTCTGGTAGTGGTTAGTGGTGAGTGGCCTGCCAAGGTGGAAAAGGAGGAGGCCTGGATCACTTCAGCTACATTATTCTTTATTGGGTTATTTTTGACATCACATGGTTTCCAGTTTGTTTTATGTGATGTCTATACCATTAAGCCTCAAATTAAACAGGTGCTTCCCTGGGGAGTCTTAACAGAGTCCTGAAATTACCCTCTCTCCCATTTCCTGAGTCTTTAGCTTCTAATACAATCTCCTTCCTTCTAAAACTGCTTCCATGGTTGAAAAATAGAAAATAAAGAAATTTGTGTTTTATACTACCATTTGTATAAGAATGAGGGATTAAGCAAAATGTATTTGTATCTATATTATTTGTTTTGAAATGTATAGGCTAATATGAATATTATAGAAATAGACATATTGGACGATTGGAACTTAACAAATGAAAGCAGAAGGAAGACTTTACAATCTACTTTTCAAGTACTTGACATTTAAACCTTGTGATTGCGTCCTCTATTAAAAATCTAATACATATGTATAATAAAGTACATAAGATAAGTATGTGCTTTCTCAGTGTTGTTGTCTGCTGGATAGGAATCTTACTTCTTCACTCTTCAACACCCCAGTTTGTTTCCAGCTTCATCACAATAAAACTCTTCCTGATTCTTTGTCCAGGCCTGCAGCCCAGAGTGTCCAGGGGCCTTTGTATCTAACAAGGATGGTTCTGCCAGATTTTTCTGAGCCGTTTTCAAACTAGTTTGAACCCTAGGGCTCTTGATAAAATACAAATTCTGATTCTGTATATCTAGGGTGGAAAGGCAAATTCTCAGCAGGGGGCTGAACCAGAATGAACCAGTTGGGAGCCCTACCTGAAACAAAGGACTTGACCTGGTCATCAGTCTCAACTGTTTGGAATGCTGAAATTTCTGATGCAGAGCCTTAGACCTCCCACTGCAAGGGCCCAGTTGTCTGAAAAGAATAGTAAACAGAGGCAATCTCTTGTTTTATGGGTAGAAGAGTGACTTTTTCACATCAGGTTAGTGGGTTGAGCCCTGAGTGTGAAGTACAGTCTGGATTTGTTATTGATTTGCTTTGTGACTTTGAGCAAATCACTTGGTTTCTGTTTTTATAATTTGCAAAATGGAGGAGTTGTAGTAAATGATCTTTGAGATTCTTCCAAGTTATAATGTTCTTTGGTTCAATTTAGTTAAACTGTGGGTTAATGCGCCAGACTGCAAAGCCGTTTGAACTGCAAGGTCAGCGGTTCAAGCTCACAAGTCACTCCTCGGAAACCCTATACAGGGTCACTATGGGTCAGAACCAACTCAACGGCATTTAACAACAACATAAGCATACCTTGTTTTATTGTATTTTGCTTTATTGTGCTTCACAGAGCATACCATAGTTTTTTTTAATTTGGTAACAAATTGAAGGTTTGTGGCAGTCCTACGTCCACTATGTGCTTATATAAGTTTGTATCTCTGTGTCACACTTTGGTAATTATCACAACATTTCAAACTTTTTCATAGTGCTATCGCACACTTTGTGTGCTGGTGTGAATGCACTGGACAGCAAGGTCAATTTGAATCATAAGGTCAACAGTTCATCAGCTGCTCCTCAGAAACTCAATACAGGGTCCCTATAAGTCAGAACTGACTCAGTGACACTTAACAACAACAACAACAAATTGCACACGTAATAGACAACAGTATAGCATAAGCATAAACTATAAGGGAAACAAAAAATTTGTGTCACTCCCTTTATTAATTCACTTTATTGTAGTGGTTTGGAACTGAACCTACAACATCTCTGAGGTATACGGGTGTGTACTTATGTGTTCTGGTGTAGACATGTGTGCAATTCCATAGTTAGCCAGACACCCTAGGCTTTTACCAGACTCATAGCCCAGGAAGGAAGCAGTCACATAAACAACTAGGTCTTTTAACTTGAAGCAGGCCTGGCATGGGGATGTCAGTAAGCGTGGTAGAAACAGAGGACAGACTCAGTAGTTGAAGCTAGAGGGATCTGCAGAACTTCATATAGAGAAGGGGTGGGGAATATCCAGGCTGTGGGCTGAATAAGGCCCTCCAAATAATTGGTTCTGACCCTGCCAAGGCAACCACAGTTCCAGCCATCACTTTGTTGTTGCTGTTTTGTGTTATGGAGTTGGTTCCGACTCATAGCGACCCTGTACAGGGTTTCCAAAGCTGTAAATCTTTATGGGAGCAGAAAGCTGGTAGTTTCCAGTTGCTGACCCTGAGGTTCACAGCCCGATTCATAACCACTACGCTACCAGAGCTCCTTAGTCACTTCAGGGGTGAGTTAATTAAATGTTTGACCAGATTTAACAGGTTAATTTTTAAGTGGATAATTTTGTATGGCCTGCGAATAATGTTATAAATTTTGGCAGATGAAAGGTTTCCCACCCCTGATGTTGATGTAGAGGGCAGTTTGAGTCTTTGGAACTGTCCTCACCTGTTCTGTTTTCTTTACCTTCTCCATCTCCTATGAGTCTCCAAGTCTATTCCCTTCTTACATTGCCACAGTTTTCACAAAAACAACAAAAATACAAACTAGCAAACCTAAAAATGCATACCCAGAGTCAAAGTGATCCTTCCTCCCCTTCTTTGAACTCGCATGACAGCTGTATTGATGGCCAAGTTACCTGTAAAATTCCCTTAACCTAGTGTAAAAATTATTATCTGAATTACAAATTCAAACTGCTTATCTCATTTTGCCTATAACCAGGACTTTAAGCTCTGAGTGTTGGGGTTATCTCTTCTGCTACTAGACTTTGTGTCTCATAAGTGTATCTTATTCTCTCAACATCTATGCCTTTAACCGATGATCCACAGTAGAATGTTATTAAACATTTTAAACGAAGGTTTTTGCTCTGATATGGATGGCATGTTTGCTTATTTATTCAGGATGTGAGGTGCTATCTTCTTGTTAGTTATTAATTTAAATATGTAACCATCTTTTTGTCTTTCTTGATTCTTCTTTCTTGCCTCAACTTTCTTCTTGTCCCTCAGAAGTATAATGAATATTATGACATGATGGAAGGAACACTGGGCTCAGAGTATGAGGAGTTGGGATAAAGTTACTTCTCTTCTTTGAGGTGCTTTGTTGTTGTTAGGTATAGTCAAGGTCGAGTTGCTTCCATCTCATAGTGACCCTGTGTAGGGTTTCTGAGGAGTGGCTGGTGAGGTGAGTTTGTTCTTCAGACCTTGTGGTTGGCAGTCCATTGTTTATCCTATGGTGCCACACCAGAAGTGCATTAAAAACTCAAAAAGTGCTCTTTTAATATTTTTTTTTTTTGGCTTTTAGCAGTTTTAATTTATCAAATATTCACAAAGTACCTGTGATGTGCTAAGTCCTGTTCTAGGAGATAAGAGGAATAAAAGGATCTGACATGGCCTTTGCTCACAAATTGGACAGTCAGGCATGAACACAAAGGAATCAAGGGAGTGAACAAAAGGAGTGGTGGTAGAAAAGAATTGGGGGACATACTTACTTGAATATGGGACTTGCCAGCTTGTTAGGGTTTTGTTTGGGGACTTGTCATGCCCTGTGAAGATCCTATCTATGATATCTTTTCTTGTTGAGTGCAGCTGTAGGGGAAAAGATCTGAGCCCCAGATACGAGATGAAATCTGAGAGAGGGTTATTGTTCTCTTGTGACAGCAATAAAAGTGTAGTACAGGAGAACAAATAAGAAACTGAAGTTCAAAACTCGGTGTCACTTAATGATATGCTCCCTTGATCATTTTATATAATATTGCTGAATATTATTATGTTTAAATAGCCTGTTCAGTTTAACAAAATGAACAGAGAGTGTACTCTATGTTATCTGGATTCTGAGGTCACAGAAGTGAAAAAGATAGTCCCTCAGGAATTCCCAAGCCAGGGAGAATTGTGCCATTTAAGAGCATGATATAGAAGCTATGCAAGAGCTATACAAGCATAAAGGCCTCCACCATGATGATGATCAAACATTAACAAGTTTGCTTTCTATTAAATGGTATTACCATAGTAACCTTTCATCGTATTTCCTTTTTGTTTGTGATTCTCCTCTCTAAGGGCTATTTTCTCCTCTCACATTATCCCCTAACCTCCTACTCTTCCCAGATGAAAGTTGTGTATGTGCTTCCAGGAACAACTGGTTCCTGAAGGTGAAGAATTGTTTGTTGTTGTTGTTGTTAGGTGCCATTCAGTTGGTTGTGACTCATAGCGACCCCATGCACAACAGAATGAAACAATTTGGTCCTGTGCCATACTCACAGCCATTGTCATGGTTGAGCCCATTGTTGCAGCCACTGTGTCGGCCTTTTTTGTTGAGGGCCTTCCTCTTTTTAATTGACCCTATACTTTATCAGGGGTAATGTCCTTCTTCAGGGACTGGTCCCTCCTGATAACACCCTAAGTGGGTGAGATGAGGAAATGGAGAACATCAGTGAAGTCATCTGGGATTAACAGTAGGCAGTTACTAAGAGTTTTCATTACTCATGATTTGTGTCTTCTGAGTCACAGAACAAGGGATGAAGGTTTGAACGAAAGTGAGAGTAAACTGGAAGAAGATCAAGGCAAAGAGAATAGCAAGTACACATCCTTGGACATGTTTCAAGGAACAGCAGGGAGCTAGTATGGCTCAAGTGATGGAATAAGGGTGAGAGTAATAGAAGAAATCAGAAGGCTGGGGTGGAAGAAGATCTTGTTGGGCTTCTGTTGTTATGTGCCATCATGTTGGTTCTGACTCATAGCAGCTCTGTATAGAGTTTCTAAGGCTAGAAATCTTTATGGGAGCTTTTGGACTTCTAGACTTGCTCTTTTTGCTGAGTGAGATAGGAAATCATCAAGGTTTTAGGTAGAGTGACTTGATGTGACTTTCATTGAATAACTCTGATTACTGTGTTGAGACTAGCTAGAAAAAGGTGAAACAAAAGGTAAAGAGAACAGTTAGGAAGCAGTTGCATTAATCCAAGTGGGAGATGATGTTGGTTTACAGTAAGATGGTGAAAGTGGAGATGGTGAGAACTGATTGAATTCTGTGTATATTTTAGAGGTAGAGCCCAAAAGATTTGTTGAACTAGTTGTAAGGTGTGAGAAAAGGGAAGGCAAGAATGACACCAAGATTATATATAGATAGATATATATTTTTATGGTTGGAGTTGCTATTAGCTGCAGTGGGGAAGAACCTAGGGTTAAACAGATTTGAGATGAGGGATGAGTGAATATAAAAATCCAGATGGTATTAAGAGTAATGAATTAAAGGTTGAGAAGGAAGTTAGGATAGGCGATGAAATGTGGTTAGGATCAGTAGATTAAAAGTCCTGATAGACTGAAAAAGTATTATAAAGGAAAGTACTATAGTGAATGAACTGGAAATGAGGTGGCAGTTGGAGAATGAGAAGTTTCAGATTAAGATTATTGTTAATTATTGATGACAAGGTCAAGGGTATAACCATGGAAATGAAGAGATTTAGGATGAAGTCAAGATTGGTAGAGGAGAGAGGGGAATTCAAATAACAAAGAGGCCAGAGTGTTGTAATCTTTTTTTTTTTTAATTTAAATAATCTTTTTTATTGAAGTTAATTGACAGTGTGAGGGAGAAAAATTCACGGTTAATACCAAAGAGCTGAAAGCCTGGCACATACAGCTTTAGATTTGCTGCCACTCACAAAACTCTTTAGATTTTATTCAGGGTTTACAGAAATAGGGTCTTGTACTTAACAAGTCCTGTTGTGGCGCTGTGGGTTAATGTACCAGACTGCAGAGCCTTTTGAACTGCGAGATTGGCTGTTCAAGCTTACCAGCGTCTCCTTGGAAACCCTATACAGGGTTGCTATGGGTTGGAACCAACTCAAAGGCACTTAACAACAACAGCAATTTAACAAGCTAATGATAACAGGATGTGATAATCTAAACTTGAATTTTAAACCACTGTAAAGAGTTACATACCCTTGTTGTTTTTGTTGTTGTTAAGTGCCGTCGAGTCCGTTCCAACCCATAGCGACCCTGTACAGGGTTTCTGAGGCTGTAAATCTTTAAGGGAGCAGAACGCCTCATCTTTCTCCCTCTGAGTGGCTGGTAGTTTCGAACTGCTGGCCTTAAGGTTCGCAGCCCGATTCGTAACCACTACGCTACCAGAGCTCCTTTACATACCCTTAGCTAATGTTATAATTTTGTATTACTTAGGTGCAAGTTCTTTAAAGAGTCATCCGAGTAACATGGATTTGGGAGACTTTATAACACTTGCTATCTCTTGCTGCTGAATAGCCATCATAAATTTTTCTGTCACATAGCCATATCTTTTCTAAGTTCATTTTGCTCACTATTCAGAAGATTTATTTCATAATTCTTCTCCATTTCCTCCATACTCCTTACAAACTGTTCATAGAACTGTTTTAACTGCTCTGAACAATTCTACATTGTTGAAAAATCTTTTGTTGCTGTCTAACATATTAGTTAGTTTTTCTTCTTGCTCCTCAGTTTTCTGTGCAACCATATCCCACTGCTGAAACAAAGTCAGAAACTGCTGAGAGTATTCCTGGCTAAGTTTCTTCTGTCTTTCCTCTTGTTGTGTTTTCAATTTTCTGGTTATTGCTTTCAAAAGAAGCCTTGGTATACAGTTCTAATCTTTTTTTTCTTTGCAAGAAGTGCCTTGGTAATGTCAGCTCCAAATGTTCTGTTCTTCAAACCCGCACCCACCCACCCCCACCCCGATCTTCTTCAACCATTCCTGTGGAAGACCAATTGATAAATGCCTATCAATTGCTGGAGCCTTTCCTTCTAGAAAATCCTCCTTGGAACCATTCAGATTCTTCTTCTTGACATTCTTAAACTTGTAGGCATGGATAATTTGCTCTTCTGTGGTGTGCTTCACAGATTTTCCTATATGCTTTCTTCCAGAAGGTACCATCATAGATGTTTTCTTTGATATGTGCTTCATTTCCACAATGCTCTTCTCTGTAATCACTTTTTATGTAGTTACTGATATTACCAAGAATTATTCCAAAAGTACTATTGGTGAGAATAACAGTGAGCCAGGAACCACAATCTTTAAGACCTAAGAGAGAGTACTGGAAAGTAGTAAATGGTTGCTACAAGGAGGACTGCTAGTAAAGTCAAGATTCAAAACTGGATGTTTAATACGGTGGAGGATCTGAAAGCAACAGTGAGGTTCAGGACCCAGTGGTAAGTGGGAAGTGAGAAAAAGAACAGCCCCATTTGAGAGGGCTGCAGAGGAAACATCATCAGGGAGAATCAGATTTCAGTTACAGCAAGAAGATGAGGGGGACAGTCACAGAAAAGGTTGAATATATAGAGGGTTTTGCTATAACCTTAAATTCCAGAGGTTACAAGGGAAAAGATCAGGAGATAAAGAAAGGAGAGAGATGTGGGTCAGAAAATGTAGCCTCAGAGATGAGAGATGGCTTGGATGTCCTCACAGAAAAAAAAGTAAACACCATCCCCAAATTCTCCTGAGATCTTTTCTAATGGTAGTGAGATTATTCATACTTTTATTCACATTAGTCTTCCAATGACATTTAGAATAAGATATGATTGCTGGTTAAAAAAATAGTTTATGGCTCATCAAAATGTGGATAATAGAGGTTTATTAGCAAATGTTAGAAATACACTATTTTGAAATATGAAACCTTTATAGATGCATTGTAAAAACCAGATAGATGCACACTTGTTCTTCTGCAAAAAAAGTGTATTTAGCAATACCAAAGCAGATCAGTAGCTTGTTCTAAGCATTGATTATCTGTATTCAAACATTGGTACCACATTATCTTTTTTATTGAGGGTCATTTTCTCTCATAATGAACATGTTGGAATTTCTTTTCCAAGTAACAGGATGCTCCATCTAAATGATCTATTTGGAAATAGTGCTAGATTTCAAATCAATTCTGAAATCTCAACAGCAGTGGAGTGGAAAAAAAAAAAAAATCCTACAGTAAACTTTCATTTTATCTTGAGAAGATAATAAACGTTGGTCAGACTTGTAGTTTGTCATCATCTTTATCTGAAATGGAAAACCTGGAATGTTATTAAAAACCAACATTTTGAGTCTCCAATAACTGCAAGACTGCTTGCCTAAACTTTGATCAGTCAATTAACATTGCATTACAAATAATGAAACCCCTCTCCTCTTCCCAGCACCTTAACTTTGTATCTAGTACTGTACAGTAAGTACTTTCATATATACTCTCTTGATCTTCAGAATAGCCTTGAGAGGTAGGTAGATACGGAGATTGTTTCTAAGGTACTTGCTACTGATAGATCAGGGACAGAGATGTGTGTCTTGACCAACTTGGAACCTCTCTGGCCATGAATGCTGTGTGGAAAGCCAAAAGCAGGAAGTAGATTTCAAGAATGGAGCCATTGGCTGCTCTGAAGTCAATATAGATCCCACAGCGGAATGTTCGATGGCACTTAACAACAACAACAAGCGGAATGTTGTTAAGTGTTGTCAAGCTGGTTCCAACTCATAGTGACCCTGTATATGGTTTCTGAGGAGCAGCTGGTGGATTTGAACTGCTGACCTTGTGGTTCACAGTCTAGTACTGATCCTACAGAACTACACCAGAATAACAAAAAATCCCAAACCCATTGCCATCAAGTGGATGTTTACTCATACTGACCTTATAGGACAGAGTGGAAGTTAGAACTGTCCATGAGATTTCCAAGGCTGTTGTGTTGTAGGATAAGCACTGACATGCTAACCACAAGGCGGTGGTAAAAAACCACCAGCCACTTCTTGGAAGCCCTATACAGGGTAGCTATGAATTGGAATCAAATCAGTAGCACCTAACAACAAACAGCAACAACAGTCTGTACAGAAACAGACTGTCACATCTTTCTCCCGCAGAGCAGCCCAACAGTTAGCTGCTGCACCACTAGAGCTCTTCTTAGCAGAGACCCACTTTATCCCAGAAGTAGAGTAGTTGAGATCTTAACCACTGACATGCTCTTGGGGCCCAGTTTGGCTTCAGAACAGTAGAAGGGCATCTGAACAAAGTAAGGAGACTGATCACACCATCTCCAGTTTGATGGATTAATTTCTAGATGTCTGTATGTTGTCTCCAATTCATGACCAACTTGTGTATGTTGTTAAATACTGTTGAGTCGGTTCCTACTCATAGCGACCCTATACAAGGTTTCTGAGGGACAGCTGGTGGGTTTGAACTGTCGATCTTGTGGTCCAGTGCTTATCCTACAATGCCAGTAGCTGAACAAAATGTTGGCTGGTCCTGTGCTTGCTTTATGATCATTAGTATGTTTGAGTCTTTTTTTATTGCAGCCATTGTGTTATTCTATCTCACTGTGGATATCCCTCAATTTTGCCAAAAATGATGTTCTTTTCTAGCAATGGCCTTTCCTGATTATGTCTCCAGAGTAAGTGAGCTGAAGTCTCACTATCCTCGCTTCTAAGAAGCATTCCAGTTGTATTTCTTCCAAGAACATTTATCTTTATTAGCTATGTTATATGAACTGACTTAGTTGTCCCCAGAGATTTTCTAACCCAGTAAACCAATCCTGTGTGGTATTTGGATATGTCTGTGTCTGTGAGTCCCTGTAACTGTGCCCCCTATATGCTTTGCCACATATATGAATATATTTGTAACACACACAAACTTATATCCAAATCCCTACATATATACCTGTCATGCATATTCATGTACTTACATATATCTTCTTCACACATATATGCATACATATCTACCTATGTAACAACAATGATTTTTTGGTTATTATTACTGTTACTGCAAAATTGTATGTTACAGCCTTTGCCAGAATTATCTCTTTGTCGTGTGTCCTTCTTAATATCTTTACCTTGGTCATGTTGTGTAGATTTCATCCATATTTGGTATTGCCTTTCCTATCTCCCCAAATAGCAAATGAAGCAAGGTCTGTGGTTCGAGTACACCAGCCACCTCGCAGGAGAAAGATGAGGTTTTCTGTTCCTCAAGATTTACAGCCCCAGAAACCCTATACAGGGTCACTATGATTCAGTGCTAACTTGATGACACTTAACAACTCTCTAGAAAGGGATTTTCTCTCCTTTCCTCTCTCATCCTTGTTGTTGTTGTTAAGTGCCATCGAGTCGATTCCAACCCATGGTGACCCACCCTGCATAGAGTTTCCAGTGTGTAGCTGGTGAGCTTGAACCACTGACCTTGCAGTTCAAATGGCTTTGCAGTTTGATGCATTAACGCACAGCACCACACCAGGACTCCTTGGTAACCATCAAAGCTCATATCTTTCTGTGTGTATATACCTCATCTTAACTTTTTATAATAGTGAGAACATATAATATTATACTTTTGTGATTGACATATTTCACGTAGCATAATGCCTTCCAGATTCATCCATGTTATGTTCTGTAGACATTATCCTTTATGTTGTTGTTGTTATTAAGTACCATAGAATTGGTTCTGACTCATAGCAACCCTGTATAGGATTTCCAGGGAGCAGCTTGAGGTTAGCAGTCCAGTGTTTATCCTGCAGTGCCACACCACAATTTATCCATTCATCTGTTGACAGGCATTTAGGTTATATCCATTTTTTTGCTATTATAAATAAGGCTTCAGTGAACATAGGGTGTCCTTTTACTCTTTTAAGGATCTTTAATTATCCTTTTGGAGTCCTGGTGTAATACTGTGGAATAATACACTGGACTGCAAAGTCAGTTTGAACCACAAGGCTGGCAGTTCAAAATTCACCAGCCACTCCTCTGAAACTCTATATGGGTTCACTATAAGTTGGAACCAATTTGATGGCACTTCTTAATAATAACAACAGTTATCCTTCTAAAACTCTAAGCCTGGGAAAGGGGCAATCCAGAGCCCTGATGGTTATTATAGGTCTGGAGTATTGAATACTCTATATGATTAAGTTGTTTTAAATTAAATAATGATGAATCCATCATTTAATTGTTTACATGTACTCAGGCCAAACATACATATATTATCAAATTTTATTCTCCCAATAATCTCAGGATGTAGATACTACTAGGATTCCCACTCTACAGAAGAGGAAACTGAGATTAACTAAGCTATCCAAGACCTCATAGCTTTTGTGACTTTAAAACCTAGGTTTTTAATTACTATACCAAATTTCTAGGTAGAATTTTGTACATGTTTCTTCCCCAGGAAAGGTGATGACTTTGGAAATTTTCCAATCTAATGGGTCTTATGGGTTTGTTTCACAGAACTGACATATTCTTGTTGAATACCTTAACTGAATGTGTTCTTCAACAAATAGTTACATTTCATTCTTATTGCTGTTAAATGCTGTCCAGTTGGTTCTGACTCATAAGCGACTCTGTATCAGGTTTCCGAGGAGCTGCTGGTGAGCTTGAACCGCTGACTTTGCAGTTCAAACGGCCTTGCAGTTTGGCGCATTAACCCACAGCGCCACACCAGGACTCCTACATTTCATTAGATTCCCTTATATCTTATGTTTTGTGACATTTTAAATGCTAAGGGAAGATCTATAACCAGAAAAAGGTTAGGGGAAAGAGGTGCTTTACTAGGACAGTATTGTCATATAGCTCATTTGTTCATTTGTCTATCTTTCTATCTGGAGAATGGCACTAATGTGACGTAGTAGAAAGGCTCCCTTCTAAAGTCAGCAGACCTGGGTTTTCAACAAGACTTGTCCATGACCCTGGCTTGCTGTGTATTTTTAGGGTAGTTCTGTCCCTTCTTTAGTCCTCTTTTTTCTCTTCTAAAAAAATCAAACAGTTACGTACTGTGACTGTATACCCAAATCCATTGCCATCCAATTGATTCCAACTCATAGTGACCCTATTTTTGTTGTTAAGTTCCATCGAGTCTGTTCCAACTCACAGTGACCCTGTATAGAGTTTCCAAGGAGTGGCTGGTGAGCTTGAAGCATGACCTTGAAGTTCAAACTGACCTTGAAGTCCAGTACATTAACCCGCAGCCCCACACCAGGACTCCATAGTGACCTTATAGAGTCCTCATTAATTAGCTCTCTGCAATTAGATGTGATAGGTAGTGCTTTTGAAAGGGAGCCACCATTATTTTTGCACTGTGCTACTGGTCTTACCTAAGAAAATAGAATCACGTTTATATATTTGCATTGGAAATCTAACTTCTTGTAAGTAACCATTAAAGAAAGAATGTAAGGATTGTTTATGGTCTCCCTTGAAATATCTGATCATTATTTCTTGTATTTTGAGATATTGTAGCAAGGCTGTTTGCAGGAATCTAGTAGATTAATATCAAATTGTAACTTTTCTCCAGAGGTGTGTGATATTTTAAAGTTACTCGATGGTACAATTTTGACACTGTGATATTTAATCAATTTATTCAACAGATACTTTCTGAGGTCTACCATGTATATGACTTTGTGCTTGGTTATAGGGATAAAACTCTGATCAAGAAAAATCTTTGCTCCTGTAGGTTTTACATTCAGGTATGGGATAGAATTATGTTACATTATGGTACATACTACCAGAAAAAATAATACCTGATTGAACTCTGAAAGAAAAGTAGGAATAATACAGACTAAGATGAAGGGTATAATGATGATGGGTAGTATTTCAGACCAAGAGAACAGCATTATATACAAATTCAGAGACAAGGGAACTAAAAAAGAAAAAATCAAGGGCACTGGATTACAGAATATGAAGCTGGTGAATGTTATTTTGAAATTATAATCATTTTAGGTATCACATCTGGATTATGAAGTATGATATCCTGGAAAAGACACTGGAGTTTTTTTCTCTGATTCCCTGATTCTGTTTACTTGTTACAAAATAGTTATTTTTAACTATTACATTCTTTTAATATAATTATAAAAGTGCTACACAGATGAAAGTCTTACTTGACCCTTCTGCCAACAAAATAACATGTTTTCTTGGTTTCAAGTACTTGGTTCCAGTATAGCATCTTACATTCTAGTCAGTCCTATACTTAACTGTCTCCCCACAAAAAGATGAATTCTTCTAAAAACGGCAGATACCTGGCACATATATAAGTACTTGTGCAGTTTAGTGAAAAATTGGATTCTATATTAAGGGAGCGTCCATTTAAAATTTGTTTGCCCTTGGGGGGAAAAAAATCCCGAGAAGACAATTTTGCATTATTTGCAAGCATCTGACTTTAAAGACAGTTTTGCTGGGTCTTTGATTACTTAAAAAGCCATTTTCTTAAGGCTATTTCAATGGGGTAAATGTCCTGGTGGTTGAAATGTGACATTTTGCAGATGCGTGTCTTATTTTTAAGTAGACACAAAAACTGGTTGTTGAGTTTATGTATAAAAAGATCCACCTCGTTGAGGGTCTTCCTCTTTTTCTCTGACCCGCCACCTTACCAAACATGATATCCTTCTCCAGTGACTGATCCCTCTTGACAATGTGTCTGAAGTAAATTGTCAAAAGTATGAGAGACGAAGTTTAGCCATCCTGGCCTCCAAGGAGCACTCTGGCTGCACTTAGTCATGCTCAATCTAGCTTTTTGAGATCCTACAGCTGAATGGATACAATTAAGAAATGGAGTCAGGACACAGAATGATAGCATTCTTACTATGTTTCTTCTCAGATTCTATGTTCCAGCCTTGCAGAACTACTCTTATTTTCTGTGAATGTACTTTGCTCACTCATGGCATAATTCACAAATGGCCTTTCCTTTCCCTTCTACCTGTGTAGGTTTTTGTCATCTTTGAAAACATAGATCAAATAATATATCCTTTTGAAACCTTCTTTATTCTCCACTCAATTAAATAGAATCAGGCTTAGCTACATATAACAGACTTTGGACATATTGTCCAGAGGGAACAGTCACTGGAGAAGGATGTCATGCTGGGTAAGGTGGAGGGTCAGAGAAAAAGAGGAAAACACCCCCAGCGAGATGGACTGGCCAGGTGACATCACTGATGGACTCAAGTGTGGCAGCGGTGGTGAGGTTGGTCCAGGATCGGACATTGTTTCATTCTGCTGTGCATGCAGTCGCTATGGGTCGGTTCCAACTCAATGGCACCTGACAACAATATAACAGAAATCCAAAATAACAATGATTTTAAAAATCTAGCATTTTATTCTCTCGTGTAATAGAAGTACAGAGGTTGATCGTCCTGGTCTAAAATGGTTGTACCATGAAGCTATCAAAGACCCAGATCCTTTTGCCATTCTTAGTTTGAAGATTCCATGCTCTAGATCACTTTCTGGAAAACAAGGTTGCTGAGGTCTAACCATCATGTACTAATTCTAGACATCAGGAAAGAACAGAGGGGAAGGGTATACAAAAAGAAAGAACTCCTCTCCAAGCTAGCAGTTTCCTGTCAGCAATCTTTCCAGAAGCTCTACCTAGTATTTTAGTTCCATCTCATAGTGTAGAACTAATCATGCCAGGGAGCTTGGGAAATAGAAATGTTTTAGTTGAACATATTGCCAAGTAGTGACAGTCTCTGCATCCCTTCTGAAATATTACTTCCCCATCCCACCCCAAGTTAATTTCTTTCTTATTTCTAGCACTCAGTATAACAGTACTATATTGCTATTGACATTTACCCTGCCAGAGCCCTGGTGTCAATGTAGGATAAGCACTGGACTGCTAACGTCAAGGTCAGCAGTTCAAATCCATCAGTCGCTCCATGGGAAAAAGATGAGGCTTTCTGCCCCCATACAGACTCACAACCTCTGAAACCCTGTACAAGGTCGCTATGAATTAGAACTAATTCTAAAGCAGTGGGTTTGGTTTTTTGGTTTGTTTCATATTGCTACTAATGGTCCGTTTCCATATCTGTGTTTCTTACCAGACTATAAATTGGGGCAGAAATTGTGTTCTATCTCTGAATCCATAGTACTTGCTCAGGAGCCTGACAGAGGAGATACCAATTTGTATGTTCAAGTATAAAATGAGGGTGTTGAGCTGAATGATTTAGTCCCTTTTCATTTGTAAAAGAAATCTGTAACTATTTCTTTTTCAACTTTTGTGAGTTGAATGAAGGTTAACAGACAAGATCATCAGTTTTACATCCAACAAATTATATACTTTGTTTCATCTCAGTGATTATAATCCCCTCCCTGCAACAAGTTATTTTATTTCCTCAACAGTGGCATCTCTTTTACATCTTATTTTTACAATTGAAGAAAGCAAAAATGTAAAACAAAAGATAGATATTAATTTGAATGTCCTAAGGGCATATTCTGCAAGCCTGCAAGCCTGCAAGCCAGCCTCCTGCCCAAAGGCACACAGCCGCACTCTGTCCATGGGCCTAGAACCCAAAGAGGCTCTATCTCTCCTTGCCATTGCCTCTGCCACTGTCTCTGCTGTCACGGGCTTTTCTAGATAGGATCTCATGCTCTACTCATGCTCTTCCTTCTTGATGATCCTGAGATCCTCTGCTCCTGAAATGAAAGATGAATCCCCCCTTTTAGTTATACATCTTCTACAATTATAGTTGTGACAATCATCCCACCTTTCAGGTATACATCTTGTACAATTATAGTTGTGACAATCAAAATAAATCTTGCTAACAGTTACAGTTGCATCACAAAATGCTGTCAGCATCATCCTCTATCCGGTTTCACCAGGTCCATATGGAGAAAAGGAAAATTATTCATTGGGGATTTTATCTTACCCACCTTGCTCTGAAACCAAACACACTCATGAAAGCTTATAAGCCAACCACTTTGTGCCTTTATATGTTATGTTTAGTGCTATCGAGTTGGGTCTGACCCATAGCGACCCTGTATAGGGTTTCCAAGGAGCAGCTGGTGAGCCTGAACTGCTGACCTTGAATTTCAAACTGACATTGCAGTCCAGTGCATTAACACACAGCACCACACCAGGACTTCCTTGTGCCTTTGTAGCCCCCTATTTTTGATAGCGGAGTCCTGGTGTGGTGCTGTGGGTTAATACGCAGGACTGCAAAGTCAGTTTGAATCACAAGGTCGGCGGCTCAGGCTTACTAGCTGTTCCTCAGAAACCCTATACAGGGTAGCTATTGGGATGGAACAAACTCAGTGGTACTTAACAACAGTAACAACATGTTTGATAGCCAATATCTAGATTGCTCCTCTCTATCAACCCAGTGCACTGAGGAAATAAGTTTGTTCCTTGATGTGAAGAATCCTTCCATTCCAGTTGGAATTTCGAGCAACTACATTAATGCACCAGATTGCAAAGCCATTTGAACTGCAAGGTTGGCGGTTCAAGCTCACCAGCTGCTCCTTGGAAACTCTATACAGGGTCACTATGGGTCAGAACCAATTCGATAGCACTTAACAACAACATCTAAAAACAAAGGTCCAGTTTATCAAATTATAGCAATTTACACTTGCTCACAGTATCAAGCATCTTTATCTTCATCTGGTTGAATTCTGGTCAGTTAGCCATCCAAGCTAGGTCAAATGGGTACTAGCTGCAAGTTTGGAAGTTCACGCATCTCTCCCTGTACTTCAGATCAGCTGGCTGCGTCAGTCTCAGCTCTAGTCCGCAGTGGCTAGGTCAGTGCCCATGGGCTCAGGATTTTACACATCTTCCTAAACTTTAGACTGGTCAGCCCCTTCTCTCTCTCATCTCGAGGTCAACAGGTATCAAGGGAACATGGCCAAACTTAGCCCATGTCTTCACTGCTGTGTTTTCCCCCACTACTACTCACAAGTAGACACAAATGGTCACCAGCAAGCATACTAGACTGCTGTGGTGGGGTTCCCTTTGAGTTTCAGTCTTAGAAGGGGCTAACTATTTCTTAAATCATCAATTTATGTATGAGATATGGCATATATAATATATCTGCTTTACATGTACAATTCGGTAATTTTTAGTAAATGATGAAGTAAAGGAGCTGAACAGAAGATCTCAAAGGTGACTTGAGAAGACAAAGTAAAATATTATTAAATGTGCAAAGACCTAGAGTTTGAAAACCAAAAGGGAAGAACATACTTGACATTACTCAAGCTGAGAGAACTGAAGAAAAAATTCAAGCCTTGAATTGCTATACTGAAGGATTCTTCTGTGGGCAAAATATTGGATGACACAGGAAGCAATAAAAGAAGATGAAAAGAATGTACAGAGTAATTGTAGTTAAAAATAACTGGTTGGCATGCAACCATTTTCAGAGGTGTGGTATATGATCAAGAACTGATGCTATTGAAAGGGAAAATTCCAACTGCACTGAAGGCGTTGTTGTTAAGTGCCTTTGAGTCAGTACCGACTCATAGCAACCCTGTGCACAACAGAATGAAATACTGCTGTTCCTGTGCCAACCTCACAGTTGCGGCTACCCTTGAGTCCATTGCTGCTGTCATTGTGCCAGTCCATCTCCTTTGGGGTCTTTCTCTTTTTGCTGTCCATCCACTTTACCAAGCATGATGTCCTTCTCACGGGGGAAGTTCCCTTCTGATAATATGTCCAAAGTATCAGAGACAAAGTCTCGCCATCCTGGCATCTAAGGAGCATTCTGGTAGTACTTCTAATATAATTTTGTTTGTTCTTTTAATATTATCCTCCAATACCATAACTCAAATGCTTCAATTCTTCTATGTTCTTATTTATTCATTGTCTAACTGTAATGAGGTTATTGAAAATACCATGGCTTGGAGCATCTGCACTTTAGTCCCCAAACTGGTATCTTTGCTCTTGAACACTTAAAGAGGTCTTGTGCAGCAGATTTGCCTAATGCAATATGTTGTTTGATTTCTTGACTGCTGGTTTCATGAGTGTTGATGGTTGATCTGAGCAAAATGAAGTCTTTGACAACATCAATCGTTTCTCCACTTATCTTGATGGTATTTATTGGTCCAGTAGTGAGGATTTTTGTTTTCTTTACATTGAGGTGCAACCCATACCAAGGGCTGTGGTCTTTGGTCTTTATCAGTATTTTAAGTCCTCTTCGTTTTCAGCAAGCAAGATGGTATCATCTCCATTTTGCAGGTTGCTAATGAGTCTTCCTCTGATCCTCATGCCGTGTTCTTCTTTATGTAATCCAGTTTCTTGAATTATTTGCTCAACATACAGTTTATATAAGTATGGTGAAAGAATACAACCCTTTTGCACACCCTTCCTAATTATAAACCATTCAGTGTTCCCATGTTTTGCTCGAACCACTGCCTCTTAGTCTATGTACAAGTTCTCCATGAGCATAGTTAAGTGTTCCAGAATTCCCATTCTCTGCAACGTTGTATGAAGTTTATCATGATACACACAATTGACAGCTTTTGCATAGTCAATAAAGCACAGGTAAGCATCCTTCTCGTATTCTCTGCTTCCAGCCAAAATCCACCTGACATCAGCAGTGATAATCCGTCATACCACATCTGTGTCTGAATACAATTTGAACCTCTGGTAGTTCTCTTCCCAATGTACTATTGTAGCAGTTTTAAAAAATTATCTTTAGCAAAATTTTAGTTGCATGCGTTATTAATGATATAGTCTGATG
The DNA here is from genome assembly GCF_000296735.1 of Chrysochloris asiatica. NCBI lineage: Eukaryota > Metazoa > Chordata > Mammalia > Afrosoricida > Chrysochloridae > Chrysochloris > Chrysochloris asiatica. The sequence goes on along the minus strand of NW_006408658.1, from coordinate 8,693,507 downwards.
ATTTCTGCATTCCCTTGGGTCACCTCCCTTTGGGGTATAAATATGGATCTCTTCCAATCAGTTGGTCAGGTAGATATCATCCAAACTTCTTGACATAGATGAGTGAGTGCTTCCAGGGCTTCACTGGTTTGTTGAAAGATTTCAATTTGTGTTCCACAATTTCCTAGAGCCTTTTTCTTTGCCAGTGCCTTCAGTGCACCTTGGACTTCCTCCTTCAGTGTCATTGACTCTTGATCATATGCTACCTCTTCAAATGGTTGAACATCGACCATTTCTTTTTGGTACAATGACTCTGTGTTTCTTCCATCTTCTTTTGATGCTTTCTGCATCATTCAGTATTTTGCTCATAGAATCCTTCAATATTTCAAATCAAGGCTTGAATTTTTCCTTCAGTTCCCTTAGTGTGAGGAATGCTGAGCATGTTCCTTCCTTTTTGTTTTCTGACTCAAGGTCTTTACACATTTCGTTATAGTATTTGACTTTGTCCTCTTGATCTTCCCTTTGATTTTTTCTATTCAGCTCTTTTACCTCCTCATTTCATTCATTTGCTTTAGTATCTCTACAGTGGAGAACAAGTTTCAGAGTTTTCTTCTGACATGCTTTTGGTCTTTTTCGTCTTTCATATCTTCTTAATGACCTTTTTTTTTGTTTTTTTCTTGTATGATGTTCTTGATGTCATCCTGTAACTTTCTGGTCTTTGGACATTAGTGTCTAATTCATCAAATCTGTTCTCTGAATTCCGTTGGGATATATTCAAAGTCATATTTTGGTTCTTGTAGATTTTTAAAATTTTTCTTTAGCTTCAGCCTGAACTTGCATATGAGCAATTGATAGTCTGTTCAGTAGTCTGCTCCTGGCCTTGTTTTGGCTGATGATATGAAGCTTTTCCACTTTCTTTTCCCACAGATGCAGTCAGTTTGATTTCTGTGTATTCCATTTGGTGAGATCCATGTGTATAGTCATTTTTATGTTGCTTTAAAAAGGTATTTGCAGTGAGGAAGTCATTGGTCTTGCAAAATTCTATTATGTGACCTCCAGCATTGATTCTGTCACTAAGGCCATGGTTTCCAACATCTATACAATCTTATATAGATAGATCTTAAAAGGAACATAATTCTCAAGGCAGGTATTTCTGTATTAAGCTAAGCAGTTATTTGGTGTGAAAAAAACTTAAGGGGATATTTTTGGCTTAAGGTTTAAAGAGTATCTCAGGGCAATAATGCTTGTTTTTAAATTTTTTATTGTGAATTGAGTAAATATTTACAGAGAAGGTCATCAGTTTTACATTCAACAAATCAGATGCTGCTGTGCTTTATGTCAATGACTGCAATGCCTTCTCCATGTAACAACAGTTATCCAGCTTTCTCCCTATGGTTCCTAATTCCATTCTTACATTCGTAATTCTGTTCTTACGTTTGCATCCCTTCTTAACTGTAACGTTAGGTAAATGTTGCCAGGGCAATACTTTCAGGGGTTCATCCAGCCTACATGGCTCCAGAAAGCATGGGTTCCATGATTATTTGAAATTCTGATCCACATTTTACCCTTTTTTAACAGTGTTCTTCTATAGCATCTTTGATCAAAATATTCAGTAATCTTTGTTGTTGTTTATTGTTAAGTGCTGCCGAGTTAGTTCCAACCCATAGTGACCCTGTATAGGATTTCTGAGGAGCAGCTTGTGCGTTTGAACTGTTGACCCTGTGGTTCAAACTGATTGTATGGGTCAGTGCATTATCCTGCAGTGCAACACCAGGATACGGTAATTGTAGCCAGAGACAATTCAGTTATTCTGGCCTCATGGCAAAGAAGGCAGTTGTTCATGGAGGCATTGAGCTGCATGTTCCATTTCCTCCAGTCGTTCCTGTCTTTCCTTCTTCCTCTAGTATTCAGGTAAATAGAGAACATTTGCAAGCTCTTAAGAGTCTAGGCACTAGTCAACGAACTAGGAAGTAGAATGGAAGCAGCAAACACACTAAGCCAAGTAACCAGCTATCCCATGAAACTATGACTCTAAACCTGCATACCCAGAAATGAAATTCCATGAGGTGTTTGTCCTACAAAAGCAGTATCATAAGCTACTCTCTCATGTCTTTTGAAGTGCCAGCATTTTAAATTCAGTGATAGTGTATATATTTTATCTTTAACGATCATGCTTTTGGTGTTGTGTCTAAGAACTCTTTGCATAACCCAACATTAAAGATTTTCTCTGTCTTCTTCTAAAAGTTTTCATAGTATTAGCCTTACAATTAATCCTTTGATCTATTTTGAGTTAATTTTTGGATATGATAAAGGTGGATGTTGTTAGGTACTGTTGAGTCTCATAGTGACTTCATATGATAGAATAGAACTGCCCATATAGTTTTCTAGGCTGTAATCTGTATAGGAGTAGTTCCTAGGTGTTTTTCCTGTGGACTCACTGGGTGGGTTCTAACCACTAGCTTATCAGTTAGCAGCTACATGCCACCAGGAATTCTGTGATGTGAGGTAGGTATTTAACATCTTTGTGCATGTGATACCCAGTTGTCTTAGTACCATTTGTTGAAAAGACTGTTGTTTTCCCATTGAAATGTCTTGGCATCTTTATAAAAAATTAGTTTGACCGTAAAAATGGATTTATTTATTTCTGGACTCTCAATTCTGTTTCACTGATTTGTATGTTTATCCTTATGCCAGTGTTACACTTGCTGGGTTGTTGTAATTTTATAATATATTTTGAAATTGGGACCTGTAAGTCCTTCAACTTTATCTCTAAAATTTTTTGGTTTTTAGTATTTCCATATAAATGTTATGATCAGTGTGTCATTTTGTGCAAAAATAGCTTACTTGCATCCTGATAAGGATCACTTTTATTCTCTAGGTTAGTTTCAGGAGAATTGCCATCTTAACAGTATTGAGTTTTCTGATTGATAAATATTGAAGTTTTCCAAGTACAAGTCTTGCACTTTTTAGTTAAATTCATATTTAAGTGTCTTATTCTCTTTGATGTCATTGTGAATAGAATTGTTATTATAATTTTATTTTTTTAGATTATTAATGTATAAGAAATAAAATAAAAATTTATATATTGGTCTTATATCTTAGAACATTTTTTTTTAATTTCATTTATTAGTATAGTCATTTTTAGGTGAGGGTTTGAAATATATCAATAACAAAACATTTGTCAAGTTAATCACTTTCATATGTTCCGTTCAGGGATATTAAATATGTCCATCATGCTATTCCTACATCCTGAATTTGTCAGCATGTCTAACAAAAGCTCAGTGCCCACTGATTATCTGTTTTTTGTTTTTAATTGAGTTATTTGTCTTTTATTATAGAGCCGTAAGAATTATTTACATATTCTGGATACATTCTAGATACATTCATATATATGATTTGCAAATAGTTTGTCCTGTTTTGTGTGCTATCTTTTCTCTTTCGTTATGGTGTCTTTAAAGAGCCCTGCTAGCATAGTGAATTGAACGTTGGGCTACTAACCACGGTTCAAGCCCACCAGTTGCTCCATGGAAGAAAGGTTATCTGCTCCCGAGAAGATGTATAGTCTTGAAAACAGGGTCGCTGTTAGTTAGAACCTATTATATAGGGTTGCTTATGATTTGAAACTGATTCAATGGCACACAGCAACAGTGAAGACATGAAGTTTTGAAATAGAATTTAACTATTTTTTTCTTTAATTGCTTGTGCTTTTGGTGTCATATCTAAGAATCCATTACCGAATCCAAGATCATGAAGGTTTATACTTAGGTTTTCTTCTTTCTTCTAAGAGTTTCGTAGTTTTAGCTCTTACATTTAGGTCTTCAATCTCTCTTAGGGCTAGTCTTGACATTGTCTCTTACTTCCTTTGTGGCCTTGGATCATTCATTTGCCTTTTCGTAACCTCAGTTTTTCATCTGTAAAATGGGAGTCAGCTGAGATTTAGCTTAAATTTTAAGGTTGCTTTCAGCTCAAAAATTTTTATATGTGACTCATGAAATGATAAAATAGATGGAAAAGCACTTTGGAAAATATAAGATGCATTCCAAGTTTAGTGGAATGTTGATCTTTCTAAGATGTATTCTTTTGAATGAAAATGATGCTTCTGAATAAAATGTACTTATGAATAAATAGGAGTCCTGGTGTGATGCTGTGGGTTAATATACCGGACTTCAAGTTCGTTTTGAGCCTCAAGGTCATAAGTTCAAGCTCACCAGCTGCTCCTTGGAAACCCTATACAGGGTCATTATGAGTCAGAACCGACTTGACGACACTTAACAACAACAACAAATGAATGAATAGCATCATATGATAAATTTTTGATTAAACTGAAAATTCACTCAGATGCACTAGCCACATTTAAGAACTTAATAGTTTCATGTGGCTAGTGGCTACTGTATATATTATTTCCACTATTGTAGAAAGTTATATTAGCCATCATGTCTCTAGAGTCTCCATCTGGAAGAAGATGAAAATACAGGAAATGTACAGTCCAGTTTATTTTTATGATTAATATGCCTTTTCTCACCAATTCCTTTTAATCTCATCTGGAATAATAACAATGATCACTTACTGTAGCAGGGTACACCCACCCATAACACCCTTACTACAACAATAAATAAATCAGTGTTTGCCAGGGATACTGAAGGAAGGGCATTAACTACAAAGTGGTATGAAGGAATTCTTTGGGGTGATGAAAATATTTTATATCATAATTGCGGTGAGTTTTGTACAACTGTATACACATATTAGGGCTCATAGAACTGTAAACTTAAAAAGGGTCAGTGTTATATGCAATTTTAGCTAAGTATTCCAACTAAGAAAAAAAATCCTTACAATTCTACCAAGTAGGTGTTCTTGTTTTTTATTTTGTGGTTAGAGACTCAGTAAGGTTAGGGGACTCTCCTATTGTCCTGTAGTTGATGTGTGGCATTTCCAGGATTTGAACCTTAATCTGCCAAATCATAGAACTGGTGTTCTTTCATTTTTAGTCTGTCTCTGAAACTGTTAACAGTATGTAGATTCTGTTGTGAAAAGCTGACCTTCCCTTAGAAGTCTGCTTGTCTTTTAGCAGTTCCCCAGAAGTGGCTATCACAGTCTTATAATAAAATTTGAATCCTTGGCAGATCTCATTCCTGTCAGTCATTAGTTAGGATTGGAATTGATAGTGTTCTGGAGTGCAGCCCCAGGCATGATCTCCTTCTGTGGCTGTGGCCCTCATTTTGGAGCAGCAGGAGACCATTTTCAAAGCTGATGAGTTTCTTTGGTTATGAAAAGCAATTTCATCTTTGTCCAATCAGCAACGCAGAGTGCTTTCTCAGTAGGAGAGTTTACAGGGCTGGTTGTACAGCTTAGCACTTTTTTCCTCTCTCAGTCTTATTAGGCAGGTAACTGGTTGCCGGGAGAAGAGATCAAAGGGAGGCAAAGTGTACAGACAGCCTTCTGTGATCATTGTATCATCATATATATTTTCATGCCATTTTATTGTTTATAATGTATTTTAGCATTTGTGTTCTCTCTTTCTTTCGTTACTCTGTGAGGTGAGTACTAATATTTAGAGACACAGTGTTGACTGACTGTTGAATAACTGGCTGTAAGAATGTGCTTTCCCTTCAGTTGAGCCGAAACAGGTTCCTTCTTTTAATTTTAGTCCCCAAATTGTTCTAATACCAGTTTGTCAATTGATGCCAGTTTAAACTAGCTTATTGCCTTGGGGTGGGTGGTTTGCCAGGGTACTACAAGCTAGAACTTCTGGAAATGTACTACACTTGTGGTACATTTCCAGAAGTTTTATCTTCTAAACTTGACCAGTTGTATTTTAGCTTTTGCCTGTTTGAGTGCCCAGCTTCCTCTTAAAAACTCAATGTTTCTCCACCTCTTATTCCAGAACCCTGGGCAGACTAATTAATTGCAGAACAGTATTGATTGCCTGTCTTCAACATTTGCCTTGTTTCCTATTTTAAGGTGCTATAGGAGAAGTTAATGACCCCCCAAATTGCCCATCTATCATGTGAGCCTAGTTAGGAAGGAATTGTTTGATTTTTATGGAGTGTAAATAATATAACTAGAGACATGTTTTCAAACATGTGTAAGCCTCTGTGTGTCAGAAATGACTCCTAAAACAAGATGGGACAAATTGACTGGCTAATAGAGTTTAATGATGGATTTTTCCATTAATCAGAATGGAAATGGAGAATGTTCTTCATTAAGATGATTAACAGAGCACTTGTACAGGTTATACCTATTTCAGATTTCCAAGATTTTTTTTTTCTTTCCTTTGAATAAATTTGGAAAGAGTTCCTGGATATGTTTCCATGTTTGTATGAAAGTAATCAATGACAATAAATTCACAATTTTCAGAGCTTTTAATAACTGGTAGCTTGTCATGATGCAGGTGTGAAGGACAGGTGAGACGTTTGCTGCTCTCTTTCTCCAGTGTGTGTGTTCATTACCAGGTTCCTGGGCTCCTGCTGTGAGCAATACAGGCATGCCTTTTCTCTGCTCTTAAACTAGCATTATTAGAGCTACAAGGGGACTAAGAGATCCTAGACAAATTCTTTCATTTTACACCAGCACATTGAAGTCCAGAGAGGGAAGCTTACTAATGCCACATAAAATGCTAGCAGCAGAACTCTGTGGCATATTAAAACTACTACTGAACCGAAAGTCAAAAGACCTGGGTTGACAATAGACAAGTTATTGTACCACTCTGCTTCTCGTATTTTTACCTGTCAAATGGGAAAAGCATCTAGAATAGGGCCAATTACAAAACAAAACAAAAATAGTTTTCCTCACTATACCATGATAGTGCTTCTCTTTGAGCATAAACTGGTGATCCGAGGGGAAGCTGATGTTTGGGAGGATGAGTAACCAATAATCAATGCTGTTTTCTTTATTTTCTCTGTAGGATCCTCAGTCTTCCACAATGAACCCTGTTTACAGCCCCGTGCAGCCTGGGGCTCCCTATGGCAACCCTAAGAACATGGCGTACACAGGTGAGTGATGTGAGAATGACTTTCACTTTGAGAAATGGTGGTTAAGTGTGTTACCAAACAACTTGGTGACATAAAACTCTGGTAAAGCTTGGATATTTGGTGGTTTGGTATCTAGTGGAGATGGAAACAACATTCTTGAGACCAAGACTATTGAATTGTTAGGGGAAGGAAGGAAAACATATTAATGAGTACCTACCTTGGGATTGGCCTTGTATTTGGCAATTTCATACACTTTATTTCACTTTAACCCTGAAGCACTTCTACACGATGTAGCTCCATTTGTCAGAAGAGGAATATGTAGTTACAGTAAAAAGCCACAAAACAAAAGGTAAATACACACTTGAACCCAACCCTCCTAATTCTGCAGGTGGTTATTTTTCCTGAACTGTATACCACATTATTTCCTACTTCTCTTATTTATATTGCCCCATGTTTGGAATACCCTTGTCCCTTGACAGCTTTACCTTATTTTTGTAGAACTCAGCTCTGAGCTCAGGAAGCACTTTTCTAAGCAACATTGTCTTCCTTACTTGACCTTAAGCAAATTTTTTATCTCTGAGAGCCATAGTGAGTTTTCTTCCCTCAGGTATAAAATGAAGATAATAATGTTACCCTATTTCATAGGACTGCTGTAAGGATTAAATATGCTAGTGTACGGTTCTCACTATGAGTGTTAGCAATGAGTAAGTGCTTAATGATGGCTATTATTTACAGATAACTTAAGGTGGTAGGATTATAGCATTGGAAGTGAATGCAAAAAATGTATACAAATTGTCTAGCATTGTGCTTGGTGCATACATCTTCAAGAGTACAAGGGAGCTTCTAAAAGTTCATGAAAAATACTATTATCTTTCAGTTCCATTCTTCCAAACTTTTTGAAGTCCCTTGTGTTTAAATCTAAGGTGAAAGTAGCACTATAGACACATGGAGGTAAGAAGATGCCATCAGGGTGTGGTGAATAATTGAGATTAACTGGATAAAGACTAGTAACGGTGGTGAGGTGAAGCACTGACAGCTAGCCACATGGTTGGCTGTTCAAACCTATCCAGAGGCTCCTTGGAAAATAGGACCAGTGATTGACTTCTGAAAAGTCACAGTTTTGAAAGCCCTGTGGGGCAGTTCTGCTCTCTACATATGGGACTGCCAGGAGTTGGAACCAATTAATGGCAACTAACAACAATCCACCACTCTGTGTCAGTTTGCCGTAATGTGGTGGCTTGCATGTTGCTGTGATGGTGGATACTATGCCACTAATGTTTTAAATATCATCTGAGTCACCTATGATAAAGGTTTCAGTGGAGCTTCCAGACTGAGACAGATTAGGAAGAAGGAAAGGCAGACTACTTCTGAATGTTTAGCCACTGAAAACTTTATGAATAGAGGGAACCTAGACCCAGAGGGCCTGGAGGAAGGTAGAATCTCCAGTGAGTAGTATTCAATCTGACTAGGAGGGGTGATGCAATGAAATGCAGATGGGTCTCTTGTGATACAATAGTGAATAATTGTTATCAGGACTGACTGTGAGGGTTGGAAATGTAAAGGTAAACGTTTTATAGCAAGGAGGGGAGTGATTGACTTTTCAGTCTAGGAGCAGAGGTCCCTGGGACCATCAAGGGAGAAGAGCAGAGAGCGGGACCCTACCCAGAGAAGCAGTGATGCCTGAAATGGAGCCAGAGATGATGATGTGGAGCTATGGAGCAGCTGGAGACTCTAGACCAGAGAGGGAGAGCGACTGTGTGCTGAAGACCTGGGGGTCACGGGGGAAGGATTGCATGGAGGGGATTGTAACCATGGCAATGAGGTGATATACGATAGAATGAATGTAAAACTGATGTTCTCCCATGTATACTGTCACATAATTCACAATAAATCATTTAAGAAAAAAAAAAACAAAACTTTATGAATAGCAGGATAACATTGTCAGATACAGTACCAGAACATTAAAACATGAATAATAGCAGAACATTATCAGATATCATGCTGGAAGATGAGCCCCTCACATTGGAATGCACTCACAGTACTACTGGAGAGAAGCTGCTTCTCAAAGTAAAGTTGACTGTTTTAAGGCTAAATGAGTAAAGCTTTTGGGACCTTTGTTGATAGGGCACAACTCAAAATGAGGCGAGATAACTTCAAACATCCATTAATAATCGGATCATTGAATGTATAAAGTATGGATCTAGGAAAAATGTTAAATTACCAAAAAATGAAATGGAATGCATAAAGATTGATATCCTAAGCATTAGTGAACTGAAATGGACTAGGATTGGTCATTTTGAATCAGACAGTCATATGGTTTATTATGCAGGGAACAACAAATTCAAAAGAAATTGCATTGCGTTTATCATAGAAAAGAACATTTCAAGACCTTTCTGAAGTCCACTGCTGTCTGTGATAGAATAATATCTATACCTACAAGGAAGACCAGTTAATATCACTATTATTCTGTTAACACACCAAAGCCAGTGATGATTAAATGGAGGAATTCTAGCGACTTTTTCAGTCTGAAATTGATTGATAAAACATGCAATCAAGGTGCTTTGATAAATACTGGTAATTGGAATGCAAAAGTAAGAAATGAAGAGGAATTATCAGTAGTTGGAAAATATGGCCTTGGTGATAGAAATGATGCTGGATATTGCATGATATCATTTTTTAAAAATACATGTTCTTTTTTTTTTTAATTTAATGTGAATTGAGTGATAGTTTACATGGGAGAGCATCGGTTTTGCATACATCCTGTTGCATTTTGTTTCATTGCAATGATTACAATTCCATCCATGCATCATCATTTAACAGTGTTTGCTTCTATTCCCTGTTTTTTTTTTGTTTGTTTGTTTGGTTTTGTTTTTGATGTACACAAAAACACTCAACAGTATCAGAGGTGGGGATTGATGGGCGGATAAGGTAGAGGTGCAGTGAAGATCTCCATCAACAATAACACAGAATACCAGGCGAAGCGGGTTCAGGGGAGAGCTTCAAAACTCTGAACCACATATGTAGGACTATTTTAAAAGTTTGAAAGCTTATATAGCTAGTGGAACTTGTAGCAGAAGCAAGAAATCTTGAACTTTCGAATCTGCTGGGCTCAGCGGCCCAGAGCCGACAACTTGGGCGAGACCAAACAGCAAGACTAAGCAGGGATGCAAGCAGACCCACCATGGACTATAACGCCTGGGGGAACCTCAGAGACAAAGATGGACAATATTGTTGTTTTATTCCAATTTCTTTTGGTATTTGTTCATTGGCCTCTTGCTGTCTGCGCACCTCCATCCTGGTGACTCAAGGGGGTGCCTGAGCGAGTGGACACCCCCATCCCCACCACCACTGGAGGGTTCTTCTTCCATGTATGTGCACAGATCCTCTCAGCATTTAAAGGGGCAGTCTCTGCGTAAAACCAAATAGCAGTGTAAAATGGCCATAGTCGGCCCTGAACTGTTTATTAATAGGGTAAAGGACAGAACAGGGATTGTGGAATGGGAGAGAGACTAAAATCAGGATAGGCCAAAAATCAAATCCTACAGTACAGCATAACAACCAACAGTGGCATCTTGAAATTTATCAGGTGGCCTTGAAGGCAAGAAGCGGAAAGAGGATATTAAAGTCATACTCATATTAGGCTACAGGTTTTTTTTTTCTCTCTCTCCTCTCCCTTTTGTGCGATTATAGGCTACAGTATCCAATCTGTTGTTTTTTTGTTTTTGTTTTTTTGTTTTTTTTTGGGGGGGGTTACCCCTTTTACCTTTAGGGGGCACTTTCTATCCCTATATTACCCAAGAAGAGACAGCAATTGCTGCCATATAGTCCAGCTACAATCATACCCTATAAAACCCCACATATAAAACCCCACAATCCAGGCAAGAACAAGTACTAACAGCCATATACCAGGGAGGCAGACAACACCTGTGAAAGTTACTCTGAAATAAGCAATAAGAAGAGTGAAAATGGAAGCCTACCTCTTGATCACACCTACCTGGAGGCAATAAGAAAGTATAAAAAATACCAAAACACACACTCAATTAAGTATTAAAGCCACAGGTAATTACTGAACATGTCCAAGGTAAAAAGAGATGACCATATCAGCACATGTCCAGAAACAAGATAAAATGTCTGAGACAAATGACCTCGAGGTAGACCTAGACTCCATTATGGAAGGAGGGCAGGCCTTGGAAATGCTTGAGAAGGAATTCAGAAAAATGATTATAAAATGTTTCAAAACACTTTACAATGGAGTTGAGAAAAATAAGGAAGTCAGGAAAAGCACTACAGGAACAATCAAATAAGGTAGATACACATCATTGGAAACAATTCAAAATCTACAGAAAAAGGTCCAAACAATTAATAGAATGTCAGAAATGGACAATACACTGAAAGGGCAAAGGAGTAGAATTGAAGAGATAGAAGCCAGAACTAGTGAGCTAGAAGATAAATATTTCAGCACTACTAAGATAAAAGAGCAAGCCGAAAAAAGGATTAAAAAATCTGAAGAAGACCTAAGATTCATGTTGGACAACATGAAGAGGAATAACTTAAGAATTATCAGCATTCCGGAACAGGAAAAATTACACAAGTCCACAGAGGAGATAGTTGAAAAGCTTCTGGAAGAAAAGTTTCATAACATATTGAAAAGAAGAAAGATAAGCATTCAAGAAACTCAACGAACCCCAGGAAGGATAGACCCTAAAAGAAAATCACCAAGACATAATAATAAAGCTCTCCAAAATCAAAGATAAGGACAGAATCCTGATAGCAGCTAGGGAAAAGAGAAGTGTAATAGAGCAAATCAGATTAAGCTCGGATCTCTCAACAGAAATCATGCAGGGAAGAAGGCAATGGTGAAACATATATAAAATCCTGAAAGAAAAAAACTGCCAACCAAGAATCCTTTTATCCAACAAAGCTATCAATCAAATACGATGGTGTAATCAAAACATTCCAGGATAAACAGAAGCTAAGAGATTTTGCCAAAGCCAACCCTCTACTACAAAGCATCCTAAAGGGAGTTCTGTGGACTGAGAACCAACAAGAACAGACAACAACCAGAGATTGACATACATGGCAGCACTTCTCGAAACTCATTTGACAAATGAAAGAGCCGAGAACAGAACAAAACTATAAGAACAAATTCAGAGGATCTGGGAGGTCAGTATATGATCAAAACAATTACAGTGTGAAAGGTAAACACATAGGAACAGAGATCCAGATGGTGAGAAGGTCAGCTAGATTACAGGATAAAATTGACTGCACTAAATGGGGGGGGAAGTTAATGGAATATAAGGTAACCTCAAAGAAAATTAACACTTCACAATATACCAAGAAAATGCAAATCCAAGAAGAACATGGAAACATTAAAACTATGAGGAAACTGACAAGAAAGAGCAAAAAACAAAAACAAAAACAAAATCATGAACTCAGCACGGGAAGTCACACAGAACAAAGAAAGAAGCAAACATAATGACA
>NW_006408658.1:8673524-8677047 GCF_000296735.1 Chrysochloris asiatica | reverse complement strand
GATAAGGGGAAGTGAGGGAAAAACAGCGGTAGACTTATGTGAACCTGGATGGAGACCTGGTTGGCCAGCAGTATGGCAAGACCTGGGGACTCCTGGGCCCAGAGACAGTGACACAGCCACAGATGACTAGAGTGGAGAGTGAAGCGTCCATCTGATAAGAAGTGAGGGCAGATGCACAAGAACACCCACACTTGCAGATAATACCCACTTGACCTGGCTTCAATGACTGAATGATCAGAATTCGACTAGAAAAGAAGAAAGTAGAGGAAAAAAAGAGTAATCTGATACAATTTGGTGAACTTGACCTATACCTATGGATGCAGTAACTCAAAAGAGGGAACACCTCTTTACAGCGAGGATCATTCCCACCCCCTGGGTACACAGGGTAGATAGGGATGGGCAACTTAGACATTGGCTACCTTCCCTCAGAGCTGGCAGAATGTCTGCCCCAAGAGTAAGCATTTAGAATTTGATTTGAACTTCTAGTCTCCTAACAAGTGAGACAATACATTTCTGTTTGTTCAAGTAAAAAAACAAAAACAAAAAGAATATATAATAATTTAAATAACCAAAGGGCACATTCTGCAAGCCAGCCTCCTGTCCACCAGAACACAGCCTTTATCTTTCCATGGGTCTTAGAGCCCTCAGCTGCTCTATCTCTCCACGCCATCACCTCTGCCTCCATCTCTTGTGTGCTGCTTTTGTGGTTAGGGTCCCATGTTCCATGTATGCTTTTCTCTCTTGATGGTCTTAGGGTCCTCTGTGCCCTTATAACCCCACCCCTACCCCCCACCCCGCATTTTTGGTAACCAATGTCTAAGTTGCCAATCCCTGTCAACCCTGTATACTGAGGAAATAAGCTTGATCCTTGATGTGAAGACTCCTTCCCTCTCTGTTGGCAGTTTGAGTCAAGTTTATCACATTATAACTATTTTACTTACTTCCTTTATCACATTTCTTTATCTTCCTCTAGTTGAGCTCTGGTCATCAAGCCATATTAAGTACTGCAGAGTTGGTTCTGTTGTTATTAAGTTATTAAGTTGTTATTAAGTACTGCGGAGTTGGTTCTGACTCATAGTGACCCTGCATAGGGTTTCCGAGGCTGTAAATCTTTACAGGAGCAGAACGCCTCATCTTTCTCCCACGGAACCGCTGGTAGTTTTGAATTGCCAACCTTCAGGTTAGCAGCCTGATTCATAACTATATGCAAGTTTGTGCATTCTTGTACATCACCCCCCATTGCATATCAGCTGTACACCTTCACTCTCAGCTCTAACCCTCCATGGCTAGGTGTCCATGAGCTCAGCAGTTCCCAGATCTCCCCAACCTTTGGACCAATCAGCCTTCCTTGTTCTCTCTCATCTCGAGGTCGACAGGAGTCTATGGAACGAGGTTGATCTCAGCCCATTATCTTCATTACTGGCTTTCCCCCACTTCCGCTCACATGTAGACCAACCAGTCCTTGTAGAAGAACATCGTGTTTGGTAAAAATGAAGGATCAGGGAAAAAAGGAAGACCCCTCAGTATGATGGATTGGCATAGTGGCAGCAGCAGCAATGATCTTAAGGGTAACAATTGTGAGGATTGCTCGGGACCAGTCACCATTTTTTTCAGTAGTACCCAGGGTTACTATGAGTCAGAGTTGACTCGACGGCACCTAACACCAACAATAATACTGTGTAAATATCCCTCCTACACTGGAGAGATCTCAGAGAACTCCTTGTCTTGATGTTTCCAAATTGTGTAATATAAGAAGACTCCTTGGGTGAGGGGGGAGTGCTTTTGAGATTCCTCAAACAGTTCATTTGATTTAAAATAAAATAAAAATAAAAAACACATATTTTTAAAGAATTATTTTTATAAAGCATGCACACAATAAAGATAATTAATGTGTTAAGTTTCTAAGGATTCATGTTAATTTTTTTAAAGACCACCTCCATTAACAGCTGCTTATGTTGTATAAATCATGGTTTTCTCAGTACTGTGCAACCCGTATAATAGAAAAATATTGGAAGTTGAGCTCAATATGACTGCAGCCATCATCCTTAACTTTGAATTTCACGTGTTTTGTTCATCACAACAGTTTCTTTGTCCTTTCTATTTAACCTGATAAGTAAATATTTTCTGTTTGAACTTCTACTGAATATTGTATTATTACTAATCATTGGACATTAAGTCATACCCCAATTGCTCAGGGAACCTCTTGCTTTCCCCCTTCCCAGTTCATGGTGTTCTAGGAAACTAATTCCTTTGTCAGAGAGAGCTGAGCTGCTTTGGCAAACAGAACCTAGGGAGTCCTGTGGGACTATGGTTTCCAGTTTGCTATGATCCTTCATCCTTGACCAAGTTTTGCTAAATTTGACACGAAAGAAAACAGTTGTACTTAACCTATTGATTTGCACAAAGAGTTGTTGTTGTTGTTGTTAAGTGCCATCGAGTCGGTTCTGACCCATAGAGACCCTGTACAGGGTTTCCAAGGCTGCAAATCTTTACGGGAGCAGAAAGCCTCATCTTTCTCCCGCGGAGCAGCTGGTAGTTTCAAACTGCTGACCTTAAGGTTCACAGCCCGATTCGTAACCACTACGCTACCAGAGCTCCTTTGCACAAAGAGTAGACTGTGTGATATACTAGAAAGGGAACAGACCTTGTTTATGTTTGGTACAGCTTAGTAAATATATTTCGATTGATTGCATGAACAACTGCAAAAAAAAAAAATGGCATCAACTATCCCTCCCACAGCAGGGTTCAATAATTCATTGGAATAGCCACACAGAACTCAGACACCGCACTCACAGTTAATGGGTTTTTTTTTTAGGGAAGTTGGAGTCCTGGTGTGGTGCTGTGGATTGATGCACTGCACTACAAAGTCGGTTTGAACTGCAAAGTTGCCAGTTCAGGCTCATCAGTAGCTCCTTGGTAAGCCTATCAAGGGTCGCTATGGGTTGGAATCTACTCAACAACAACACATTAGGGAAGTTAACAGGTTATAGTGCAGAATCAGAAACTGCTCAGGATACAGGGTTTTGGTAAGGACTGCTTCTTCTCTGTCATGCCTTTACATAGGCAGGCCTCTCTCTTTCCCTCAGCTCTTGGCTTGGCCTTTGCCCTGCTCAGGCAGTGTTACAAAACTCATACTGCTGATAAATGCAAAAGGGAATTCCACTCCCCTACTTTAGTGGTGTTGTGTGTTAGGGCTAGGAAGTTCAGTGCTCTGCCTCATGGCTCTGGCTCTTGGTTCTATGACTGCTGCTCCTCTCTGTCATTCTTCTGGTATCACAGCTTTCTGTCCCTAGTCCAAGGAAGTTCACTGCACAGGCATCTTAGGGTCTAAAGTATATCCTGTCACTCCTGGCTTCCTTGGTGATGACTCATTTTAACCCAGCAGGAGGGCAAAATTGACCAATCACAATTAACCCTGTTTAACCATTGCTACAAGGAGCTCTGGTAGTGTAGTGGTTACGAATCGGGCTGTGAACCTTAAGGTCAGCAGTTTGAAACTACCAGCTGCTCCGCGGGAGAAAGA
>NW_006408658.1:8670963-8672279 GCF_000296735.1 Chrysochloris asiatica | reverse complement strand
CTCCCGTAAAGATTTGCACCCTTGGAAACCCTGTACAGGGTCTCTATGGGTCGGAACCGACCCAACGGCACTTAGCAACAACAACAACAATAACCATTGCTACAACTGAATCATATAATCCATCAGCATCGCCCCCCACCTTCTCTTACCCAGATCCATCAGGAACAAGTAGTTTGGTGGGAGTTTACAAAGACTGCAGCCAGAAGAGACATCGAATAATTTAGTGCATTGCAGCAACCGAAACGAAACCACTCACTGCCACCTAGTCAGTTTTGACTCATAGTGGCCTCTTAGTTGGAAGTCCTATGCAGGGTTGCTTTGGGTCAGAACCAACTCAATGGGACTTAACAACAGTACTAACCCATAGAATGTTTAAGACTGTAAATCTTTATGGAAGCTGACTGCCACATTGCCACATCTTTCTCCCCTGGAATCATTGGGTGAATTGGAACTATCAGTCTTTAGGTTAACAGCCAACTGCTTTAACTACGTGCCACAAGGCATCTTGACTGAACAACCAAACCAAAACCAAACCCACTGCCATCAAGCCAATTCTCTCCTAGAGACCCTATGTAGATAGGGTTTCTGAGGCTGTAAATCTTGATGGCAGCCTCATTTTTCTCCTGCTAAATGGCTGGATGGTTTGAATTGCCAGCCTTGTAGTTAGCAGTCTAGTACTTATCCTACAGTGCCACCAGGGCTCCTTGAATGAACAACATCCAAGTTCAAATCCCAACTCTGCCAGGTAATAATAGCTGTTTGAATTTGGACAGATTGTTTTAACCTCCCCAAACTTAATATCTTTTCTAAGCTGGGATAATACCTATTTCAGTGATGAGAATTAAATGAGGTAATTAGTATTCCTCCAGAGGAGAGAGGATTGATAATATTCCTTGGTGATTAGCAGAAAAAAAAGACAGTCTGTCGAACTGTTTTAAGTTAGTTTCTCTGCTAGAGATTGTAGGACCACACAGGTAGTATAAATTCCACACAAGCCGTATAAATTCAGACTTCACAAAGGGTAGGGTTTCAAATTCTTAGGGAAATTTTTTCCTTCTTCATGTTTCAAACCCAAGCTTTCTGTCTCCTTGTAATTTTGAGGTGGGTGGGTGGGAACAATAAAACAAGCTGACACTATAATTCCTTGAAGATCACAGCACTTTATACAGGGGAGTTTGAGTTTCAGGTCTTGGTCTCTCCAGGGTGCAACGTCTCATCTCTCACCCCCTCCTACCCACTAAATTCTATTAGATTCTGACTCATAGCAACCCTATAGGATAGAGTAGAACTGCCTCAGAGGCTTTCCATGTCTGTCT
>NW_006408658.1:8636138-8669618 GCF_000296735.1 Chrysochloris asiatica | reverse complement strand
CGAGGGTGTAAATCCTTACGGGAGTAGAAAGCCTCATCTTTCTCCCGCGGAGCAGCTGGTAGTTTCGAACTGCTGACCTTAAGGTTTGCAGCTCGATTCAAGTCTCATTGTTAAGTGCTGTCAAGTCAGTTCCAATTCATAGCATCCCTGTGTAGGGTCTCCAAGGAGCAGCTGGTGAGTTTGAACCATCGACTTTGTGGTTTAAACCAACCTTGCGGTCTAGTGCTTTATCTTATACCACCACTCCAGGACTCCGTAAGCTTTTCATAGTACTCTTTTATTTTTTACAGATAACGAAACTAGTGGTTTATTTCAGGTCATATGACTTGGCCAATATGTGTTGCTTCTAAAGGATGAGCTAATATTTGAACCCAGATCTTCATTATTTCAAAGTGTATATGCTTTCTTTTATAGCAAGCTGATCTATCTTAAAATATGTATTCCTTTCACTAATCCCTGTGATGAACTGGACTGTTGCTTCAGTTAAGAAGATTTGAGAGCCTTCCCTATTAGGAAGGAGCTAGACGTCTGCTCCTGGACAACAGGTGGTGGAGTGGGGAGGGGGTGGTCAAAAGAAGCAAAAGTGAAGAATCAAATACATTTTAATAAATGCCATCTGCTTCAGGGATGGGATGGTGGTCACAGAGAACAGAGGAGTCATGATTTGAAATTCTTTCGAAAGTCTAGATGGGAAATAAATACAGCTGTACAATATAGAGGAGCCTTGTTCTGCTGGTGCAGTGGTTAAGCTCTGGGCTGCTAATTGAAGAGTCTGAGGTAGGAACCCACCAGCTGCTACACAGGAGAAAGATGTAGCTATCTGTTTCCATAAAGATTACAACTTTGGAAACCCTCTGTGGTAGTTCTGCTCTGTCCTGTAGGATTGCTATGAGTCAGAATCAATCTGAGGGCAACAGATTTTGCTTTTGTTTTTTATATAATTTAACACCCCTGAGTCTTGGTGTGGTGCTGTGGGTTAATGCGCTGGACTGCAAAGTCATTGGAACCACAAAGTCAGCGGTTCAAGCTCACCAGCCGCTCCTCGGAAACCCTATGCAGGGTTGCTGTGGGTCAGAACTGACTCAATAGCACTTAACAACAACAAAAACAACACCACCACCCCTGATACTACCCTTCTTCAAGCTTTCTCTTTTTAGTTTTTCATTGATACAACTTTATTATTTCTGTTGATTTTTTTCCTTTCTTCTTCACCTGTTTCTGAATCTCAGTTTCTTTTCAGATTTTCTTCCTACACTCATCCATTAAAAGTTGTTGTTGCTCAATGGTCGAGCCTTGGCCCTGTCTTCTTCATCCTTAGCTTCAGTTACTTTCTGTAGGTTGATGATTTGTAAACTCTTATTTGCAACAAATTTTTCTCTTGAGGTTCAGATTAGTTTATCTAGCTGTCTTCTGAACATCTCCATAAATGCCTCATACTTTTCTCAGACTCATTATCTTATCTTTGCATGTAACCCATTTTTCCCTTTATTAGTTGTGATTGGTACCAACATCCACCTATTCCCGCGAATCAGAATTGTGGGAGTTATCCTTGACACCCCTTTGTCTTATGTCTTCTGTATCTAATCTCTAAGTCGTCTTATTCTTTCTATTTTTGTCTTTAACCTCCTTTATTCATAGACCTTTCTTCCCTGTGCCTACCAACCTTATCTCTCAAGACATTATCATTCTTTCTGGGACTATTTAATTTGCCCCTAATTGGTTTTTCT
Organism: Chrysochloris asiatica; assembly: GCF_000296735.1. Classification (NCBI taxonomy): domain Eukaryota; kingdom Metazoa; phylum Chordata; class Mammalia; order Afrosoricida; family Chrysochloridae; genus Chrysochloris; species Chrysochloris asiatica. Next base: position 8,667,891 of record NW_006408658.1, on the reverse strand, counting down.
GACTTCTGCCACATACTGTTTTCACAGTCCATTCTTTACATAATAGTAATTTTTTTTTTTTTTAACTTGTGATCACATCACAAAACCTTCAATGATTCTTAAATAGCCTTTGGAAAAAATCCTTAACTTGCTATAGGAGATATTTATGACCTAACTATGTATATATTTGTAATCTATCTTGTAATACACTAATTTATTCATATCCTGCTAAAGCTGGTGGCTGGTGTTATGTTTTTATTTAGAGCTATAGTTGGTTCCAGATTCCTGGTGTGGTACTATATGATAAGCACTCGACCATAAGGTCGGTTTGAACCTCAAGGTCGGAAGTTCAAACTTGGCACTTGCTCCTTGGAAACCCTCCTATAAAGGATCACTATGAGTCAGAGGAGCCCCGGTGTGGTGCTATGGGATTAAGCACTGGACTGTAAGGTCAGTTTGAACCACAAGGTAGGTGGTTCAAACTCACCAGCCACTCCTTGGAAACCCTATACAGGGTCTCTATGAGTTAGAACTGACACGTGGCATTTAACAACAAAAACAGCATGAGTGGGAACCTATTCAGTGTTACTTAACAACAATAATAGTTGGCCTAGGGTTATGATAACTTAAAGTGCCAGAGGTCCTGGGTCAAAGCCCCAAATGGACCACTTCCTTTGTATCTTTTAGAGTCCTGGAGTGGCATTGTAAGACAAGCACTGGGCTGCTAACTGCAAGGTCCATGGTTCAAACACTCCAGCCACTCCTTGGAGACCATATAAGGGGTCACTTTGAGTCAGAACCAACTCAAAGGTGCATCATAACAAAATAAGATTATTAGAGATCAAGTCCAACCCTCTTCTTTTATAGATGAGGAACCTAAGATTTAGTAAATACATAAGGAAAGCATTTATTCAGATTCATAATGATTTCTATGTCTGGTTTACTTCTGACTCTAGTCCCCAGCCTGGCACCTGGTATACTATGAATATTAAGTATTTTTCAGATAAATGGACATTAGACAAATGTCAAAGCTGAAAGTAAAATCTAGGACTTTGGCAAGACTTCTGTTTAGATTCCATTTAAACACGGTAATTTCCCACCTCTCTGACCTTCATTTATAAAATAAGGGTAATAGTAACTACCTACGTCATAGTGTTTTTATAATTATTTGACATCGTATGTGTACAGCATCTGCTGTGTAATTAGGCTTTTAATAGTCATTGTTTTGTTAACTGATTATTATTTTATCTCTGATATATAGCACAGGAACTTAAACAGAGTAGATGGTTAGGAAGTTTTTTTCAGAAATTATTGGGTGTAAAAAAATATATAACAAAACATTTGCTAACTAATTATTTTTTACATCTACAGTTAGAAAGGAGCCCTGATGATACAGTGGTTAAATGCTTGGCTGCTAACTAATAGATACACGGTTCAAATCCACCTGCTGCTCCATGTGAGAAAGATGTGGCAATCTGCTTTGTTAAAGATTATTGTTGTTGTTGTTGTTGTTAACTAGTTGCCACTGAGTCAGTTCCAACTCATAGTGACCCTGTGTAGGATTTCTGAGGAACGGACCATGCTGTGCAACCATCACCATTAACAGAAAATCAGTGCTTCCTAAGCAGTGCTTATCCTTTCTTCTCTCCCTCCTAACCTTGGTAACAACTAATAAACTTTAGTCTTTGTACATTCACCTATTCTCCATATTTTCTATAAATGGCATCATAAAATATTTGTCTTTTTGTGGCTGACTTTTTTCCATTCAGTATGTTTTCTAGATTCATCCATGTTTTAACATGTGTCAGGACTTAATTTCTTTTTATAACTTGAATATTATTCTGTTGTATATAAATACCACATTTTACCCATTTATTTGTTGACAGGCATTTAGGTTGTTTCTATCTTTTGGCTATTGTGAAAAGTGCTGCAGTTATCACTGTTGTACAAGTTTCTGTTTACATTCCTGTTTTCAGCTCTCTGGGGTGTATACCCAGGATTAGGATTCCTGGGTCATATGGTATTTCTGTGTTTAAACGTTTAGAGGAACTACGAAACTGTTTTTTGCAGTAGCTGTACTACATTCTTATCAGCAATGAATGAGGGCTCCAGTTTTTCTACATTCTTAACAATGCTTACTTTCCTTGTTTTAAGTCATATCCGTCTTGTTATTGTTGAGTGCTATTGAGTTGGTTTCTATTCATAGTGACCCTGTATGGGTTTTGAGGAATGGCTGGGAGTTTGAACCATTGTCCTTAGGGTTAACATTCCTGTGCTTATCCTACAGTGCTACACCAGGATTCTTAAATCTATCCTGTTTGTTGTTGTGTGCTGTTGAGTTGGAGCTGACTCATAGCTACCCTTTATAGGGTTTCTGAGCGTGACTGGTGGGTTTGAATTACAGACCTTTTAGTTAATAGTCCAATGCTTATCGTACAGCATTGCACCAGGGTCTAGTGGGAGTCATATGCTATCTCCTCATGGTTGTGATTAACATCTTCCTGGTGTGGCATTGTGGAATCAGCATTGGACTATGAACCACAAGGTTGGCGGTTCAAACTCACCAGGTGTTCCTCAGAAACCCTATACAGGGTGTCTATGAATTGGAACCAACTTGACAGCACTTAACAACAACAGTGACTAATGGTCTGCGGTCATACCACCTCGAATGTGCCTGATCTCGTTTGATCTTGGAAGCTAAGCAGTTTCGGGCCTCAGTAGTACTTGGATGGGAGACCACCTGGGAAAACTGGGTGCTGTTTGGAGTTCTGGTATGGCACTGTAAGATAAGTACTGGCCTGCTGAGTTGACCGTGATGATGCCAATAGAGTAAAGCCTTTGGAACCTTCATTTGCTGATAAGGCACAGCTCAAAATGAAGAGAAACAGCTGTAAACATCTGTTAATATTCAGAACGTGGGATGTACAAAGTATCAATCTGGGAAAATTGGAACCTGTCAAAAATGAAATGAAACTCATAAACATTGATATCCTAGGCATTAGTGAACTGAAATGGACTAGCAGTGGCCATTTAGAATCTGAATATCACAGGAGGAATGGTGTCACATTCATTATCAAAAAGAACATATCAAGATCTGTCTTGAAGTACAGTGCTCTCTGTGATAGGATAATACCCATACGCCTATAAGGAAGACCGATGAATACCACTATTATTCAAATATTCACACCAACCACTAAAACCAATGAAGATGAATTTGAAAAATTCTACTAACTTCTTTGTCTGAAATTGATAAAACATTCAATAAAGATGTATGGATAATTACTGGAGCTTGGAATGCGAAAGTTGCAAACAGAGGAAGGATCAGAAGTTGGAAAATATGGCCTCAGTGATAGAATTGATGCTGGAGATAGCATGATAGAATTTTGCAAGACCAATGACTTGTTCATTGCAAATACCTTTTTTAAACAACATAAAAGGCGACTATACACATGGACCTCACCAGATGCAATATACAGGAATCAAATTGACTACATCTGTGGAAAAAGATGGTGGGAAAGTTCCGTATCAACAGCCAAAACAAGGCCAGGGGCCGACTGTGGAACAAACCATCAATTGCTCATAATGCAAGTTCAGGCTGAAGCTGAAGAAAATGAAAACAAGTCCACAAGAGCCAAAATATGACCTTGAACATATTCCACCTAAATTTAGACATCATCTGAAGAACAGATTTGATGCATTGGACACTAAAGACAGATGACCAGAAGAGTTGTGGAATGACATCAAGAACATCATACAGGAAGAAAGCAAAAAAGGCCATTAAGAAAACAGGAAACGACCAAAATGGATGCCAGAAGAGACTCTGAAACTTGCTCCAGTGTAGAGATGCTAAAGCTAATGGAAGAAATGAGGAGGTAAAAGAGCTGAATAAAAAATTTCAGAAGTCAGCTCAAGAACACAAAGTCAAATATTATAACAAAATTGTGGACTTAGAACGTCAAATGGGAGGAACTTGCTTAGTATTCCTCAAGCTGAGGGAACTGAAGAAAAAATTCAAGCCTCAACTTGAAATATTTAAAGATTCTATGGGTAAAACATTGAGTGATGCAGAAAGCATCAAAAGAAGATGGAAGAATACACAGAGTCACTGTACTAGAGAGAGAGAGAGAGAGAGAGAGAGATGATCAATGTTCAGCCATCTTGAAAAATTAGCATGTGATCAAGAGCCAATGATACTGAAGGAAGAAGTTCGAGCTGGACTGAAGGCAATTGGCAAAGAAAAAGGCTCCAAGAACTGATGAAATACAGAGTGAAATCTTTCAACAAACTGATGCAGCACTGAAGGCACTCATCTATGCCAAGAAATCTGGAAGACAGCTACCTAACCAACTGGCTGAGAGAGATATTTATTTGTATCTATTCCAATGAGAGGTGACTCATTGGAATGTGGAAATCATCCAACAATGCCATTAATATCCCATGTAAGCAAAATTTTGCTGCAGATAACTTGAAAATGGCTGCGACCATACATTAACAGAGAACTTCCAGAGGCTCAGAAGAGGCCGAGGAATGAGGAATATCATTGCTGACGTCATATGGATCTTGATTTAAAGCAGAGAATGCCAGAAAGATGTTTGCCTGTGCTTTATTGACTATGCACAGGCTTTCGATGGTGTGGATCATGAGAAGCTATGGACAACATTGCGAAGTTAAGTATTCCTAAACACTTAATTATGCACATTAGTAACCTGGACATAGACTAAGAGGCAGTTATTTGAACAGAACAAGGGAACACCAAATGGTTTAAAATTAGGAAAGGTGTGCACCAGGGTTGTGTTCTTTCACCATACTTATTCAATCTATATGCTGAGCAAATAATCTGAGAAGCCGGATTATATGAGGAAAACGTGGCATCAGGATTGGAGGAAGACTCATTGCAACTTGCAATATGCAAATGATACAACCTTGCTTGCTGAAAGTGAAGAGGACTTCAAATACTTAACTGATGAAGATCTAAGACCACAACGTTTGATATGGGTTGCACCTAAATGTAAAGAAAACAAAATCCCTCACCACTGGACCAATAAGTAACATCATGATAAATGGAGAAAAGATTGAAGTTGTCAAAGACTTAATTTTGCTCAGATCAACCATCAATACTCATGGAAGTAGCAGTCAAGAAATCAAATGACGGTATTGCACTAGGCAAATCTGCTGCACAAGAGTGTTCAAGAGCAAAGATGTCAGCTTGAGGACTAGGGTGCACCTCACCCAAGCCAAACTCATATGCATGTGAAAGTTGGACAGTGAACGAGGAAGACCGTGGAAGAATTGATGCATTTGTGTTATGGTGTTAAAGGAGAATATGAAAAAGTACTATGGAGTACCAAAAGAACAAACCAATTTGTGTTGAAAGAAATACAGCCAGAGTACACCCTGGAAGCCAGAATGACCAGACTTTGTCTCATAATTTGGACATGTTGTCAGGAGGGACCAGTCCCTGGAGAAGGATATCATATTTGGTAAAATGGAGGGTAGAAGAAAAAGAAGACCCCCAACAAAATGGATTGACAAAATGGCAGCAGCGATGGGCTTAAGTGTAGCAACAATTGTGAGGTTGGCACAGGACCAGGCAATGTTATGTTCTGTTGTGCATAGGGTCACTATGAGTAGGTACTGACTCAATGGCACATAACAACAACAATCTAACTGCAAGATCGGCAGTTCAAACCCACCAGCTACTCCTTAGAACTAACTCCATTGCACTTAATCACAACAACACCTAATAACATTGACTATCTTTTCATGTGCTTGTTGACATTAAATACACCTTTAAAAAAATATTTTTTTATTCAAGTCCTTTGCCTATTTTTTAATTGCATTGTTTGAGTTTTTGTTGGTAGATGCTCAGTGGGAAGAAAGGGAAGGAGGGAAAGAAAGACAGGGAAGAATTTGGGAATTTAATAAGTGAAGGAAGCCCCAGCAGAGAAGTATGAGATGGGGTTCAGAAAAACTGAACTGGCTGCCTTTGCTCAGGCAAGTAGAGCCCAAGATAGGTAACTGCTATGGGAGAGATTGTTCTTGCTTTGTAGGTGATGAAATGAGGCTCAGAAAATTTCTTTCGCATTGTATGTTGTGACTGGTCAACCACTCTTGATGGACCAGATAGAAACACCTTGAACAACGAGATTTTTCTGCTTATAAGTCATGAAAACAACAGGCAGGGGGACCTCTTCCTTTTCATGCTTGGTTTGCAGTAACTTTGTTTTTATATATAGAGAGAACAGTGATTGTCAAAGTCTCTGACAATTCTTTTGAGCTTCTTATATATCCTACAAGCCTGTGCTACTTCCCCCCCCCCCCTTGGTCGTCAGCACACAACCCCTCTCCCTCTTTGAGTCTAAAGTCCCCAGCTGCTCCATCTCTCCACGTCATCGTCTATGCCTCCATCTTAGGCATCACTGCTACTCTGGGTAAGGTCCCACTTTCCGCTCTTCTCCCTTGATGGTCCCAGGGACCTCTGCTCCTAGACTGCAAAGTTAATCACTCCCCTCCTTGCTACAAAACGTCTACCTTTACATTCCCAACCCTCACAATCAGTCCTGATAACAATTTTCACTATTATATCACAAGAGACCTATCAGCCCTGCCTAGACAGATTGGATACTACTCAGTTGGAGATTCTACCTTCCTCCATGCCCTCTGGATCTAGGTTCCTTCTTAAAAGCTTGTAAGCCAGTCTTTTCTTGCCTTCAGTTTTATTTATTTTTGAAGACACACCCACAGTGACTGTGTGTTCTTCATGTATAAGGGGGCTCCCTTCCTTAACTAGCACAGATATGTAAGAAGGGAAAAGACAGACATGAGTATATGGAGACAATTACAGTACCTGGTGTGGCACTGTGGGTTAATGTGCTGGACTGCAAAGTCAGTTTGAACTGCCAGGTCAGAGGTTCAAGCTCACCAGCTGCTTCTTGAAAACCATATACATGGTTGCTATAGGTTAGAACCGACTCAACAGCACTTAACAACAAACAACAAGACTACACTGAGAACAGTCAGAGGGATGCGTCACTATATTCCAAGAGCTTAGCACAAAAACGGATATGCACATTGCTGGGGAAGTATGGTGGGAGTGGGATAGGGGCCAGAACCCCAATTAGAGGTTGGCATCAGTTTAGGCTTCTAAGCAGGGAAGCGTGGAACTACATCTTGAACCACAAGGAATTCCAAGTTCCAAGGTTGATAGTGCTACCAATGACCATGAAACACTGGGCAAGTCTTCCCTGCCCTTTCACTTTCCTATTAATTATTCATCAATTTCCCTTTTCTAACATTTTGTGAGGTGATTTATATATTTTTGTTGATCTCTTTTCTCATAAATCAATGAACTCATTGATTTAATTCATTTCTTTTGCCTCTTGCATGCATATGTTGATACCTTTTCTTGGAATCTTTGGTGTTAGTGAAAGGTTCAGAAAGAGAGGTGATGAGGGGAACTCAGTGCCCTTCCTCAGAGCCCTCTCTTGTTGTAGTAGCGGCTCTGTTATCTCAGGACTTGCCCCAGAGCTTCTGACATTGTAGGGCAAGATTACTAGGAAGCCATGAAAGTCTTTTCACAAGTATCCTCCTGTAAAAGGCCAGCTGTAGCCACTACCAGTGAGGAGTTTCTGTTCCCTGCTATTAAGCTTATGCATTTTAATTACATTTTCTATTAACTACTTACAGTTACTCATTGGCAATATAATTTTTGTGGCATGGAATATAGCAGAAAATTTGTGAGAAATTGGTAAAAGAATTGGAATACCTTTTGGAGAAACTGTATATAGGTTCTTATTCAAAATGACTTCAGTTATTATGATGGACAACCTATACCTACCTCGTCACTATGCTGGAGAGCCTGTACTTGAAATCACAAGACCTGAGTTTGGCACCTTGCTCTAAAACTTGAACAAACTTACCTCTGAGGAGAACTGGTAGCACTGTAGAATAAGTACTTGACTGCTAACCCCACCGCCCTGCTACTCCACAGGGGAGATAAAGCCTCAGAATTGACTCAGTGGCAGTGAGTTTTCCTCAGTAAAGTAAGAATAGCAATACATGTGCTGCCATTTGTTTGTGAGACTATAAAGAGAGATAATTGGTCTATACCAAAAAAACAGCTAACCAAACTTACTGCCATGGAGTTGCTTCCAACTCACAGTGACCCTGTATTAGGTCTTTGTTGTTGTTATGTGCTGTGGAGTTGGTTTCAACTCATAGCAACCCTGTACAGGGTTTCTGAGGTTGTAAATCTTTACAGGAGCAGAAAGCCTCATCTTTCTCCCACAGAACAGCTGGTAGTTTTGAACTGCTGACCCTGAGGTTTGCAGCCCGATTTGTAACCACTACTCTACTAGAGCTCAAGGCTGTTAATCTTCATGAGAGTAGAAAACTGCACAGTTTGAACTACTGACCTTGACCTCAGCAGTCCAGTGCTTATCCTACTGAGCCACCTGGTCCCCTTAATTGGCCTGTAAGAGTTTTGTAAATGAGGCAAAGCTAGTCATGGGTGGAGCTGAGTCAGTGATTGTTTTTATTGTGGAGGTTAACTGCTTGGGCAGGTGGAGGCCCCAGTCCAAGTGGTTGACGAGATTAGAATTTGCCTAGTGTTTCTTCTCTGTTTTGAAGAGAACTGTCCCTGATACTTGAGGGCAGAATTGGCTAGATTCCTAGTTCCAGTACCCATAGAGTCTTCTTCGGCAGTAACTGAGAAGCCTAGAGCAGCTTAGAAAAAAAGGATGCTTGGTTAAGTGAACCCTCCTTATGCAGACACTGTTTCTGCAGTGACGGGCTGATAATAACAGCTGTTGATTCTTGGTAATAGGAGCTTCGGTGGCACAGTAATTAAATCACTCAACTGCTAACTGAAAGGCTGGCATTTCAAACTTTCTAAAAGTTCTGGGGAAGATGGGAAAGTTCTGTCATACCCTACAAAGTCACTATGAATCTGAAATGGCTGTACATCACTGTCAGTGGATTTTTATTCTTAATGGTTCAGTACCCATTATGGACCATGCTTAGTGTTTTGCAAACGTTCCTACTCAAATGTACCTAATATTAGAGGAGAATGAATTCATCTATGGGTCCTTGAAGGATAATCCAGAGCAGCTACTCAAGGTTAAAGTTTATTTAAAGTCTATGTCATGTTGTCATAGTCCTGGTGTGGCGCTGTGGGTTAATGTGCTAGACTACAAGGTTGATTTGGACTACAAGGTTGGCAGTTCAAGCTTACCAGTCACTCCTTGGAAACCCTATACAGGGTTGCTATAGGTCAGTAACAATTTGATGACACTTAGCAACAATAACAATGTTATATCTTCAAATTTTATATGAATTTTACCATAAAGCACCATTATACGTATATAGTTATACTTTTTTTGTGTGTGTGGTAAAACAAATATTTTAAATTATTTACTGTCTTGTAAAATGAATACTCCAGGAAGATGAACCATATTTATTTAGTGCTTTCATGTACCCTCCAGCATATTGCTAATACCCATGGGGTACTTGTACCCTGTTTGAGAATTAATGTTATCATTATTTTACTTCATCTTTATTATCTGAAGTTTTAATAGCTGTAGACACAAGTCAAGAAAGATGAAAACAGAGTCAGGAAACAGTAGAGCCAGAATTAAATCTAAGTTTGGATGACTCCATGTTCTTAATGACTGAGCTACATGTAATCTATATTATTTACGCCTTACAATATTTCTGTAATACCCATAGTTCTTGCAGGTAGTCATTATGTCTTCAATGCATAACACTGCTTACTCTAAAGAAAACTTTCAGTTAATACTGGTTTGCTGAATGAATGATCCAGTCCCTAATAATGAAGCCTTTTCACAGGTTCATAAGTCACTGGTAATTTGACCAGAGTTTGAAATAGACTTTTTGGTGATTCCACACCGAAAATGATATTTGTAGGGAAACCTGGGTAAACAAGACAAGGTTGCCCAAGAGCTCCTATGCCTGACCTCCTTCCCAGACACCTGAGAGCTTAAGGAATCAGTATCTCAACTCACCTCTAACCCATTTAATCCACTTAAGTTTACCATGATGAGACTGTCTGCTCCCCTAATTGTTTACAGTCTCAGAAACCTATATAGGATTGCATGGCAATTTGGGTTGACAAGGTACCATGATTCAGATCTATCTGTTTTTTGTTTTTTATTTCTCCTCGCCCTTCCCCCATCTCCAGTGTATACTCACATCACATACTCTTCTTCACCATTGTACCCATTCACCCCGATCATCACTGTGGTGAGCCATAGGTATATTGTAGAAAAAGCTTGAAAACTGCTCTGTAAAAATTTTTTTTTTCTTCTTAATAGCAGCTGATGATGGTGTGTACGTAAATCCCCATTGCAAACTTGCCCTATTTTCTAGATTATACTGCATGGAGTTTCTAAGAGCCTTCTTCTGAATTCAAAAAATCTTTTTAACGTTTTATAAAAAGCTACACACAGAGTCAGCTCTGAACTTTGAACTATAAGGTCATCAGTTCAAACCCACCAGTTGCTTCTTAGAAACCCTATACAGGATTAATATGAATTGGAACCAACTCAAATGCACATAACAACAGCAAGAAACATTGCACAGTGTCCTGAAGCCTTTGGAATCTGGTCCTTAAAGAAAAACCTGTAAAACCCTATTGACGTTTAAATTTGTTTGGTTGGTTTTTTAAAAAATGATTAAATAAATACTGATAATGAGGTGACTTCTGATATAGTGAACCTCATCTTAGGGATGAAGAAACTTTCCTAGCATCTTCAGGTGCCAAATACGGGTTTCCAAAATCTTTGTGCTGCTTGATTTAATTTTATAGCAGTGAATTCAAAAGTATAATTGAATCTAGGAACTTGTTAAGAAATGAAGGTTCTTTGGCCCCATCCGAGACCTTCTGACTCAGAAACTCTGGGGATAGATCCCAGCACTGTTTTCACAGGCCCTCCAGATGATCCTGGTGCACAGACCTGCTATTTTGTAAATGTTCAATAAATAGTTTCTCTTTTCTCCCAATTCTGTGAGCTTGTTTAGCAATCTTGCCATCATGAATGTCATAATTTCTCTGAAAAATGCCCTTTGAGCTCCAAATAGCAGAGTTCATGTGTCAACTATAGGTGGTTGACCTCTTTCTAGACAGATTGGGAGATCTATGAGCAGGCAACCTAAATCCTGGACATGGGGATGAAAGCTATACTTCCTAGCAGAATGAGCAACAGACCTGTCTTTTTTCTTGCACATCTTAAGAAAACTAAGTAACTGGCCCTAAAAATTGTCTTCAAAAGGACTCATGTTGGGTGAGGTCAAAAGTGTGATTACTTGAAAATTGCTCAGCTGGTGGGGAAGATACTTGAATTTAAGTGTCTAAATCAGATTGTTGCTATTAACTGCTCTCAGCAGGAGAAGAGGCAGAAAAATCAATATTCCATGGTCTGTGTTTAAGCTACAAAGCCACACTTCTTGTTCTTCCAAAGGTCTCTGACTTTCAGGGAGAAATTTGGGCCTCCTCTTTAGGATAAGCATTATACTAGTAACTGCCAAGTTGGTAGTTCTAATCCACCAGCCACTCCTTGAAAACCCTATACAGGGTCTCGATGAGTCAGAACCAACTCAACAGCATATATCAACAGCAGCAACAATGTTATTGTACAAGTACTATCACGATTGTAAATTGTAAAGGAGCTTTGGTAGCGTAGTGGTTTTGAATCGGGCTGCAAACCATAAGGTCAGCAGTTCGAAACTACCACTGTTCCGCAGGAGAAAGATGAGGCTTTCTGCTCCTGTAAAGATTTATAGCCTCAGAAATCCTGTACCAGGGTCGCAATGAGTTGGAACCGACTCCACAGCACATAACAACATCACGATTGTAAGTTTATGCTGAGTTTGTTGAACTCTGTTTTCTGTACACTTGCATGGCAGGAGGTCTGGAATCATGAGATAGGTAAGGGTGGACACAGAGCCAAGACATGACTGCAGACCTTTCTTCCTGAGTTGGAGAACTGGTTATTATTATCGTCTCAACTCTGCAAAGTTACTATTTTGGTCCTATTTTACATGAGATAGTTGAAGCTCAGTGATTGGAAATAACTTGACTGAATTCATATAGTTTGACTATGATAAAACTTGTAACTTGTATCAAACCTAACATTAAATGTAAAATCCATGCTCCATATTCTGCACTGAAAGGTTAGTCAGCGGAGAAAATGGCTGTTTGCTGGTATATCTGTCTTGGGAAAACCACAAGACTTGGTGACTATGAAGGGAGGGAAACTGGGAAAACAAATTTGGGCAGTGAAAGCCCAGGCAAAGATCTTCATCTAGGGCATATCAGGGCTAAGAGAATCATAGCTTACTTAGGTGGTCATCAGATCCACCAAATGGGCAGAGTATTTAAGCACAGTGGGAATGAAATTTGTTAAGGACTTCAGAAAAGTCAGTTATGGGAATATCCAGGAGGGACCCCTGATCTACCCTGGGAGAAGGAGGTTGGTCAAGGAAGACTTTTCTAAGACATGGAAGTGAAGTGAAGGGTGTGAAGGAAGTACGACTGAAGTGCCGAGAACAATCTGAACAAAGATTTGGACACAAAATTGTCAAATGAAGTGTGCTAAACAGTGTGTGTTTGGTGTTGGTGAAGTATAAAATGTTAAACCAGGACTGACAAAAGAAGAAGTTGGGCATTTAGATGCATAGGAGCCAAACTTGAAGAGCCCTAATATCATGTTAAGAAGTTTAGAATTATATCTGTAGCTGTGGAAGCCACCAGAGATTTTTAGGCCATGCTAACTAGATTGACATGTTTCAAAGGTCCCTCTGTATGCAGTGAGGAGGATGACTTGGAGAGAAAAATTGTAGGTTAAAAGACCACTTGTTGAGTGCCATCGAGTTGGTTCTGGCCCGTAGCAACCTTGTATAGGGTTTCTGAGGAGCAACTGGTGAGTTTGAACTACTGACCTTGTGGTTCGAACCACCTTGTGGTCAAGTGCTTATCTTATAGCACCACACCAAGACTTCAAAAGATCACTTAGGAAGCTTTTATTCAATCAAGAGACCTGAACCTAGGTATGGGTATAGTTTGGATGGAGAACAGAGGACAGAGGACATCTTTAGAAAGATCAATATCTGGCATAAGTAGACTTTCAATATTTGTGGACTATGAATAAATAAGTTAGAAGTTTACGTTAGATTTGAGGAGCAGGGTAGGAAGAATCTGGATTTATCCTAGGCCTGCTCTGCCTTAGGAGTCCTGGTATGGCACTGTGGGTTAATGTGCTGGACTGCAAAGATGGTTTGAACCACAAAGTCAGTGGTTGAAGCTCACCAGCCACTCCTTGAAAACCCTATATGGGGTCTCTATGGGTCACAACTGACCCTACGGCACTTAACAACAACAACTGTGCCTTAGGTAATAGGGTGCGTGATATATCAGATCTCTCATATACTTCTCCAGGAGTGCTGAGGCCAGTGTGTCAGGGAGCTTTTCTTTTTCAGTTACATATTTCTTGGGTAATTTTCTCAATCTTTGTGAAATTACCTTTTTTCCTACTGCTTGGCATTCCTAATTTAATACACCTTAGTAATTGTGGGGCAAGATACTATTTTTTCCATTTTGTAGATTTGGAGACTGAAGTATAAAAAGGTATATATGTAACTTTCCCACTATCACTCAGTTACTCAAAGTAAAAGATGTTCATTCCTCTACAGTGCAAGATTTTTAGACTTTCCATTGTAATTTCAACTACTTATAGGCCATAGTAAAACAAGCAATAAAATTTGGAAGATTAGATTGATCTGATTACCCAGCTGTTAGGATGAGGCCATGAGTTAATTGTAATTCAGTGCACCTTCTAATTCAATTCAACAGAATGCACAATGTAATTTTCATTACCCAAGGATAGTTTTACTGATGCCTTTTTAGTGTTAATGGAAGAAATATAATAACTCATGGCAGCAGAAACCAACATTGCCCTACTCCAATTCTCTATCAGTAGATCTGGTTTCAGTCTTAACTCTGTCACTTATATAACTGTTGGCAAATTACCTGTAGTCTCTCAGAGTCTCACTTTTCTCATCTATAATATGGAATATAACAGATGCTTACTTACATGTTGGTGGTGTTAAGTGCCGTCAAGTCGGCTCCAACTAATAGCAGCCCTGTTAGGATTTCCAAGGAGTGACTGGTGAGCTTGAACCACCAACCTTGTGGTTCAAACCATCCTTGCAGTCCAGGCATTAATCCGCAGCACACACCAGGGCTCCTTCCTATTCATAATGAGTTCCTACTCATAGAGACTCTATATAGGGTTTCTGAGGCTGTAAATCTTTTGGGAGCAAAAAGTCTCATTTTTCTTTCGCCCATGGAGTGACTGACTAGCAGAGTTGAACTTCTGACCTTGAGATTAGCAGCCCAATTTGTAACCCACCTACATGACCCATATTGCACGTTATAAAAGTGTTAAATGAAATTATTTTAAATGAAAATAACACCCATAATACTTGTATAAGGGGCTCTGGTAGCATAGTGGTTATGAGTTAGGCTGCTAACCTCAAGGTTAGCAGTTTGAAACTACCAGCTGTTCCATGGGATAAAAATGAGGCTTTCTGGTCCCATAAAGATTTACAGCCTCGGGAACCCTGTACAGGGTTGCAGTGAGTCAGAACTGATTCCACTACCCATAATCAACCAACCAACCTACTTGTATAAGGTCTTATAAAGAGATTGAGGATTATACACTATGACCAAGTGGGATTTATTCCAAGGATGCAAACAAAGTTGGTTCAGCATAGAAAACCCAATCAATGCAGTAAATAGACAAAAAAACCTCACAATCATTTTAACAGACACAGAAAAAGCACTTGACAAAAATCCAACATACTTTTTTGATATAAAAACAGCAAGTGAAACACACATACACATAGCCAACAGACTAAGAATAGAAGGGAACTTCCTTAATCTGGTAAAGAACATTTGTGAAAGACCTACAGCTACATCCTGTCTGGAAAAGTAGAGGGTCAGCAAAAACCAGGGACACAAAAGGCCAGGGAAACCCTCAGTGAGATGGATCGACACAATAGTCACAACAGTGGACTCAAACATACCAGTGATCATGAAGATGGCCCAGAACCAGGGGATGCTTCGTCCTGTTATATATAAGGTCATAAATTCGAGCCAGCTCTGCAGAAACGAACACCAATAACATTATACTTATTGGAGAAAGAGCGAGTACTTTCTCCTTAACAAGTCATTGGTGTCCATTCCCACCATTTCTCACTATACTTAGGTTCTAACCAAGATAATTAGGCAAGAAAATGAAATTAAAAGCATCCAGTTTGGGAAAAAGAAAGTAAATCTATCTAGATTGCAGATTATATGGTCTTATATCTAGAAAATTCCAAGGAACCCATTTGAAAAATGATCATAACTAGTAAACAAGTTCGGCAATGGTGCAGATTTATAAGATCAATATAAAAAAAAGCCCATTTATCTCTATGCACTACTAAGAGTAATCAAAAATGAAATTAAGAAAAGAATTCTAGTTATAATAGCAGTAGCACCAAAAAGAATCACAAATAGTTGGGACTAAATTTAACAAGAGAAACACAACGCTGTAATCTGAAAATGAAAACATTGCTGAAAGAAATTAAAGAAAATCTAAACAAATGAAAAGGTATCCATGTTTATGGATGGAAAGACTTAATATTGTGAAGATGAGAATACTCTCCAAATTGTTATACAGATTCATTGTCATTCCTATCAAAATCCCAGTCTGCTTCTTTTCAGAAATTAACAAACTGTCCTTAAAATTCATATGGAAATTCAGCAGACCCATATTCACCAAAACAATCTGCAAAAAGAAGAATGAAAGTGGAAGATGCACACTTCCTTCTGATCGAAAGCTTTTTTAAAGTCATGGGAATCAAGACAGTGTAGTACTGGCAAAAAGATAGGCATGTTGTTGTTGTTGTTAAGTGCCATTGAGTCGGTTGTGACCCATTGTTGACCCTGTATAGGATTTCCAAGGAGTGACTGGTGAGCTTAAACAACACCGACCTTGTAGTTCAAACGGCTTTGCAGTCTGGTGCGTTAACTCACAGCGCCACAGCAGAACCATAGATCAGTATAATACATTGCTGTTAGGCACAGCTCATATGTACATACAACAGAAGAAAACACTGCCTAGTCCTTCAGCATCCTCACAACAGTTGCTGTGTTTGAGCCCATTGTTGCAGCTACTATGTCAGTCCCTCTGGTTGAAGATATTCCTCTTTTTTGCTGACTTTTAACTGTACTAAGTTTGATGTCTTTCTTCAGGTACTAATCCTTTCTGGTACCATGTCCAGAGTGCATGAGATGAAATCTTGCCATCCTTGCTTCTTAGAAGGAACATTCTGCTAAGACAGTTTGGTTGGTGCTTCTGGCAGTCCCTGGTTTATTCAGTATTTCAGCAACACCATAATTCAAATGCATCAGTTCACCTTTGGTCTTCCTTATTCATCATCCAGTTTTTTCATACATGAGATGCAATTGAAAATATGGCATGGGTCAGGCTCACCTTAGTCCTCAAAGTTACATCTTTGTTTTTAACACATTAAAAATATTATGCAGCAGATCTTCCCAATGCAGTACATCATTTGATTTCTTGACTGCTGCTTCTGTGGATTCAAGTAAAATGAAATCCTTGACAACTTCAGTTTTTCCCCATTTATCATGATATTGCTTATTGGTCCAATTGTGAAGAGTTTTGTTTTATCTTGAGGCGTAATCCAGACTGAAAGCTATTGCTGTTGTTAAGTACTGTCAAGTTGGTTCCAACTCATAGTGACCTTGTATAGGGTTTCTAAGGAACCCTATATATATATGCTTTGAAATTTTGAATTGCTGACCTTATGGTTCAAACTAACCTGTGGTCCAGTGCTTTATCCCACAGCGCCACACTTGCTGTAGTCTTCGATGTTTCTTTCAGCAAACAAGGTTGTATCATCTGCATATTGTAGATGGTTCATGTATAATATAAAACTCACTGCCATCAAGTCTATTTCATAGTAACCCTGTATAGTGCTTCCAAGGCTGTAAATCTTTGTTTCTGTTAAATACCATTGAGCTGGTTCCGACTCATAATGACCCTATATAGAGTTTTTAAGGAGTGGCTGGTGAGTTTGAGCCAACCTTGTGGCTCAAACCGACCCTGCGGTCTAGTGCTTTATCCCACAGTGCCACCAGGGTTCCTTAAAAATGTATAATATACATATAGAAAAGAACACAAATCATTAGTGTTGATGATCTTTCACAAAGTGAACATTTGATGGACACTTGATGAATTTTCACAAAGTGAAAATGTTCATATAACATGTACTCAGGTCAACAAATAGAACCTTCCATCCCAGAAACTGTGCTTATGCCCCTCCCAGCTTCCATTGAGGACTCACCTCCTAAAGATAATAACTGTCTTGACTTGTAACACCCTAGATTTGTTTTTGTGGCCTTTGAACTTTAGAATCATATAGTGTGTAATCCTGTGTCCAGCTTCAGTCACTCAACATCAGATTCATCATAGTTAGGTGGTCTACATGCTTTCTTCTGGGTCAAGCCTCTATAGAGATCTTCCCTAAAGCACATGTGTTTGAAAATTTTTACTGGTTTTCTGTCACCCACCAAATAAATCCCATCCTTCTTAATGCCTTATTCAAGATCTTTTGTGATCTGATCATCCACATTTCCTTTCCTGTTGTTAAGTACCTTGCAGTCGGTTCTGAGTCATAGTGACCCTGCACAGGGTTTCCGAGGCTGTAAATCTTTATGGGACAGAATGCCTCATCTTTCTCCTGCGGAACCGCTGGTAGTTTTAAACTGCTGACCTTGAGGTTAGCAGCCCTATTCGTAACCACTACGCTACCAGAGCTCCTATTACCTTCTTGTTTGGATGCTCTGTGCTATAGCTAAACTAAAGTAGCTATTTTCTGAACGTGCACTTTGCTCCCTCTGTGATTTTACTTGTTGTTAAGTGCCTTCGAGTCAGTTCTGCCTCACAGCGACCCTGTATAAGCTTTCCAAGGAGTGACTGGTGAGTTTGAACTGCTGACCCTGCAGTTTAAACTGACCTTGAGGTTGAATGCTTATCCTAGGTGCCATACCAGGTGACGCTGTTCTTTTTATTTGTGAATGCCAATATTTTTATCTTTTCCTGTCAGAATCTTGTTCATTCACTAGGCACAACTGAAATTTTAGTTTTGCAAGCATATATATATATATATATATTGTTGTTGTTCAGTGCCATTGAGTTGATTCCGACCCATAGTGACCCTGTATAGGGTTTCCAAGGAGCAGCTGGTATGCTTGAACCACTAACTTTGCAGTTCAAATGACTTTGCAGTCTGATGCATTAACCCACAGTGCTACACCAGGACTCCATACACACACACACACACACACACACGCACACACACACATTTAGAAATAAAAATGATGGGTTGCTTATCTTACGGGAAATGAAAAATGGAAAATTGCCCTCAAAATGCCTTGTTTCTGAATCTTTCCAACACTTGATATCATCAGACTTTAAAATTTTTGCCAGTCTGATAGATGTTAAATATATTTTGCATTTTACTAATTACAAGTGCAGTTGGATATCTTTTTTCTCTTCTTCCCATTCTTTGAAGTATTGGGTGTTTCCTTCTTTGAATTTCCTGATTGGATTCCATTAAGCTGATTTGATTTTCTTACTGATTTTTTTTTAAGTTTTTTTTATCGTGGATACTCATCCTTTGTTATTTGTGTTACATGTATACTTCTTAAATTGATGCTTGTCTTTTAACTTTGTTTACGATATCTTGTATAATAAGCCCAAATCAAACTTGAACTGTTGCCATCAAGTCAGTTCTAACTTGTAGTGACCCTGTAGGACAGAATAGAACTGAAGGAGTCCTGGTGTGGTGCTGTGATATGACATACTGGACTGCAAGGTTGATTTGAATCACAAGGTTGGTGGTTCAGATTCACCAGTCAACCCTTGAAACCCCATACAGGGTCGCTGTGAGTTGGACCTAACTCAGTGGCACTCAACAACAACAGCAGTCTTCATGAAAGCAGACTACCACTTCTTTCTCTTGCTCTGGTAGATTTGAACAGCTGACCTTTTGTGCTTAACAGTCAAGCACTTAACTGTGTCACCACCATCTTAAATTTTGTTGAATTAAATTTATTTTTATTTACCTTTTATTTTGTTGTTTGCCCTTTTTAACTCTTCTAAAATAATACTTTCTAATTCTAAGATGATAAATGATGTTCTGTATTTTTTTCTTAAAAATTTAACTTTATTTTTATATTCAGGACTTTGGTCTTTTTGGAATTAAAGAAGTGTGAAGTAGAGAATCTAAGTATTTTTCCACATGGAAAACATTATCTCATTTTATTGAATTTGAGCAAACTTCTTCCCTTTACCTGATCTTTTTAAATAAAATAATGGAATCAAAGATTGAGTTGTTTTGAGAGGGACAGGAATCAATGGACCAAATCATCATTTTGCAGAATTTCACTTTGCTCCTTTGTATTTAGAAGCTACATGAACTTTGGACCCAAACAGCCACTCACCAACCAACCTGTAAAATCCTGGGTACCTCTCAAATGCTGTCTAGGTATAGGGAGAGAAAATGTTGCATATTCCTAGAGTGTAGATTGAGATAGAACAGGCCATCTGCTTTCCATTAAAATTTCTCCCATACCAGCAGACAGGGAACTGCAGAGTTATTTTTAGATTTGTAAGACATTTTTTTGCGCCTCCCCCCCCCCGAGAAATCTTGGCCTTATTTGTTTACCTAGGATCAAATATATTATTAGGCTCTTAGCAGCCTATTTTCTTATCCTTTATTGTTGTTGTTTATATTATTTCTATGTGAATTGGGCTGCTAACCACAGGTCAGCAGTTCAAATCCATCAGTCTCTCCAAGGGAAAAAGATGAGGCTGTCTGCTCCTGTGAAATTTTACAGTCTTGGAAACCCTGTACAGCACACAATCACCACAACCACTACCACCAAAGACATATCAAGTTGGATTTGCTCTCATTTTAATAGCCTGCCTCTGCTAGGATTCATCTTAGGTGAATGACCCAGAGGTTGCTGGCCTTTTACCTGGATGGACATGTTCTCCCTGAAAATATTGCACAACTTGAAGCACAGTTGGTTATGGATTTTATCCCTTTCTTACTAAAAAAGCTAATGGGAGAATGACTTTGCCTGACTGGAAGGAAAAATACCCTACTTAAAGTTCACAACCTTCTCAATTCTCTGAGACTCATTAGTGGGAGGGTGCGTAGGCGGGCCTTGAATCCTTTCAGATTCAGATTTAGTAGGTAGGCCCAGAACTTGCACTACAGAGCTGCTGCCAGCCAGTATTGACCATTTTCATCAGTATGGTACTCTCAGCTGCTAGGCTTCCCAGTTACTAAGACAATTCAGATTCAGGTACATCTCAGGAACTGATTCATGGTTCACTTAATGTAAATAAATAAAAGCCTCTAAGCTATGCAGTGATAACCTCATATGCATGCGAAAGCTGGACAGTGAATAAGGAAGACCGCAGAAGAATTGATGCTTTTGAATTATTTTGTTGGAGGACAATATTGAAAGTGCCGTGGGCTGTGAAAAGAACCAACGGATCCGTGTTGGAAGAAGTACAACCAGAGTGCTTCTTGAAGGCCAGGATGGCCAAACTGTGTGTCTTATACTTCGGACATATTGTCAGGAGGGACCAGTCACTGGAGAAGGATATCATGTTTGGAAGGGTGGAGGGTCAGAGAAAAAGAGGAAGACCTGCAGCAAGATGGATTGACAAAGTGGCAGCATCAGTGGGCTCGAGTGTGGCAACGATAGTGATATTGGCATAGGATCGGGCAGTGTTTCGTTCTGCTGTGCATAAGGTCACTATGAGTTGGTACCGACTCGATGGCACCTAACAACAACAACCTATTAAGTTAGAATGTTTCTTGTCTTTGTGTGCAGCCTCTCAGCTCAGAGTAATAAAATGAAGTTTGTGATCAGGATCAAGTTTTTAGGCTCTATTGGAGTCCTTGTGTGGTGCTATAGAATAAGCCCTGGACTGCTTACCATAAAGTCGGTAGTTCAAACTCACTAGCTGCTCCTTGGAAACCCTTCACAGGGTTGCTGTGAGTTGGAATTGACTTGATGGCACTGAACCACAACAGAAAAAGAAGGGTTTCCCCCCTCTATTTCATCTCAGCTCTACTGTTTTAGCTTTTTCTTTGGGCTACTGCCTTAACTTCATATCTGATCTCACCTACTCTGGAAACTTTGTATACTGCTGCCAGAGTAATCTGTTTACAACACAAATCTGAAACTCACTAGTTTGAAACTCTCCAATGATCTCAAATTATTTACTGACAAATTCTGTCTCTTGACCTGGCATTCAAACCCCTTCACAGTCTGTCCCCAGTGTACCCTTTTATCTTTATTGCCTGCCACTTTTCCTCACTTATTATTAATTTCAGCCATACTGAACTATATATCATTTCTTTAATATAACATGCATTTTATTGCCTTCATGCTTGAAATCAATATTTATTTCTCTGTCCTCACTTCCAAACATTTCTGAAATGTTTTTTTTCCTTTGAGAAGCCATTTTCAATGCTACCTAATCTCTAATTTGTTCCATGTTATCGTAATACCCCAACCTGCTGTTATGTGCTATTGAGTCCGTTCTGACTCTTAGCAACCCTGTGTACAGGTTTCTGAGGAGCAGCTGACCTTGCACCTCTGACCTTGCAATTAGCAATCCAGTGCTTATCCTTCAGTGCCATACTAGGACCCATATTATCTGTATATTAATATAAATGACCTATATTATTTTCTACTAGTCTGTAACTGCTGTATAAATAACCTAGAGTGACAAGGTTGGCCCACGAACTGCTCCACTGGAGAAAGATGAGGCTTTCTGCTCCTGCAAAGATTTAAAACCTCAGAAATCCTATACAGGGTTGCTATGAGTCAGACCGATACTCAATGGCACTTATTAATAGCAACAATGCTTGGCACAGAGTAAGTATTTGCTAGATGATAACTCTGATCATGGATGAAGATGAAGATATAAGAATTAAATCACATTAGGCCTTCACTAACTACCTGTCACATAATCTTGTCATGTCAGTTAAGTTTAAAAAACACAAGACAGAAAATATCAGGAGGAAAAAATTTCATCAGCAAGGAACACAACCAGAAGAACCTTGAATTTTTTCAAGAGAAAAAGATTTCAAACTAATGTCCAGTCAGAAGTGGGCAGTTAGGATGGAAGAGTGTTGAAGGAACTGGTTCTGTTGAATTTGGACAAGAGAAGATTCAGAAAGATTAACATGTTTTCATACCTCTGGAGCAGAAGGAATGGACATGTTCTATGAGGGCTGAGAAAAGGTATTCAGGGTAGATTCCTAGTAAGACAGACTTTAGCTCAAAGTGAATTATTTTCTAACCACCAAAGCTCTCTAACAGGAACTTTGACTGCCTGAAGAGGTTCTGAACACCCCATCATTAGAACAGTGTGCTGGCAGAGACCATGTTGCCGGTCATGTGGGCCTCTGTATAAAGGATATTCCTGTGCTGAGTGGCAAATTGGACGCAATCACCTCTTTAATACCTCATCCAACTCTGTAATTCAGTGCCTGTGTGATACTTTTCAATAACATGAGCATGACCTATATTAGGACACTGAGTGGGAACAGAATAGCTTTTTTTTTTTGCAACGGAACCATTTTTTGACCAAATTGACTTTCCAGAGTAATTTCCTGTTTTCTCTGGTATTGAAGCAGAAATAAAAAAAATTTTGGGAAAGAAAATGGCAGCCAAATTTTGAGGTTTATGTTAAGTAGGCTCAGATTTTGAGGATGGGTAAGGTGGATAGACGTTGTTTTACTCTGCAGGTCTAAGGTTCTGTCTCCACTGTACTTATTAGTTGTGAGAATAAGATAAATCTGAGCTGTAATGGAGTCCTGGTATAGCACTGTGGATTAATGTGCTGGACTGCAAGGTCAATTTGAACTGCCAGGTCGACGGCTCAAGCTGCTCCTTGGGAACCCTACATAGGGTCGCTATGAGTCAGAACTGACTCAACGGCACTTAACAACAACAACGAACTTTAATAGTCTGAGCTATAAAATGGAATTAATAACGTATTTTGTAGGTGAAGATTAAGGAGTCCTAGTGGCACCATTTAGTTTTTCTGGTCTCAGGTTAGAGATGAAGCTGTGATTCATGTGGGCTACTAGTCCTTGGATTAGTTTCTTCTTTGAACCTTTGGTTTCTGTCTTTCTCTTTTGCTCCAGATGAATGTTGTTGTTAGGTGCCATCAAGTTGGTACCGACTGATAGCAACCCTATGCACAGCAGAATGAAACACTGCCCGATCCTGGGCCAACCTCACTACTATTACCATGCTTGAGTCCATCAGTGCTGCCACTTGGCCAATCCATCTTGTTGGGGGTCTTCCTTGGCCTCCAAGGAGCACTCTGGCTGCACTTCTTCCAAAATGGATCTATTGGTTCTTTTGGCAGCCCGTGGCACTTTCAGTATTCTCCTCCAACACCGTAACTCAAGAGCATCAATTCTTCTACGGTCTTCCTGATGCACTGTCTAGCTTTCGCATGCATATGAGGTTATTGAAAATACCATGGCTTGGGTCAGGTGCACCTTAGTTTTCAAGCTGACGTCTTTGCTCTTCAACACTTTAGAAAGGTCTTGTGCAGCATGTTTGCCTAATGCAATACGTCATTTGATCTCTTGACTGCTGCTTCCGTGAGTGTTGATAGTTGATCCAAGAAGAATGAATCCTTGACAACTTCAATCTTTTCTCCATTGATAAGAATATTGTTTATTGGTCCAGTTATGAGGATTTTTGTTATCTTTACATTGAGATGTAATCCATACTGAAGGCTGTGCTCTTTGATCTTCATCAGTAAATGTTTTAAGTTCTCTTCACTTTCAGCAAGCAAGGTTGTATCATCTGCATATCGCAGGTTGTTAATGAATCTTCCTCCAATCCTGATGCCTGATATTTTTCTTTATATAACCCAGCTTCTTGGATTATGTGCTCAGCATACTGAAAGAATACAACCTTGTCGCACACCTTTCTTAATTTTAAACCACTCAGTGTTCCCATGTTCTGTTCACACAACTGCCTCTTGGTCCAGGTACAGATTCCTCATGAAGCATAATTAAGTGTTCAGGAATACTCATACTTCACAATGTTGTCCATAGCTTGTCATGATCCACACAATCAAAAGCCTTTGTGCAGTCAATAAAGCACAGGTAAACATCTTTCTGATATTCTCTGCTTTCAGCCAAGGTCCATCGGACATCAGCAATGATAGCCCTTGTTCCATGGCCTCTTCTGAATCTGGCTTGAACCTCTGGAAGTTCTCTGTCAATGTATGCTTGCAGCCATTTCTGTATTACCTTTAGCAAAACTTTACTCGCATGGGCTATCAAAGAGATTATCCGATGATTTCCGCATTCTGTTGGGTCACCTCTCTTTGGAATGGGCACAAATACGGATATCTTCCAGTCAATCGGCTAGATAATTGTCTTCCATATTTCTTGGCATAGATTAGTGAGTGCCTCCTGTGCCACCTCACTTTCTTGAAAGATTTCAGTTTTTATTCCATCAATTCCTGATACCTTGTTCTTTGCCATTTCCTTCAATGCACCTTGGACTTCTTCCTTCAGTATCATTGGCTCTTGATCATATGCTTCCTCTTGAAATGGTTGAACAGTAACCATTTCCTTTTGGTACAGTGACTCTGTATATTCCTTCCATCTTCTCCTGATGTTTTTTGCCCAGAGAATCTTTCAATAACGAAAAGTCGAGGCTTGAATTGTTTCTTCAGCTCCCCAGCTTTAGAAATGCTGAGTGTGTTCTTTCTTTTTGGTTTTGACTCCAGATCTTTGCACATTTTGTTGTAATATTTGTCTTTGTCTGCTTGAGCTGATCTTTGCAATTTTCTGTTCAGCTCTTGTACCTCCTCATTTCTTCTGTTTGCTTAAGCATCCTGATGAATAGAGACTAATAATTGTATCTTTGATGTACACTCAAAAGCTTTTAAGACCTCATTAGCTACTTGGAAAACTGGGATGTAATACATTATCATCATGAACTATATTATATTAGACCAGTTGATTGAGTTGTCCCCTAAAACAATGGCCTTAAGTCTTTTAACCCAGTAAACCAATTTGTGAGTTATTTGGATATGTTTAAGAAGCGTCCATAAGTGTGTCTCCTATTTGCTTTGTTATATATATGGACACATAGCGTACACACAGACATGTATATATAATACCTGGTGTGATGCTGTAGGATAATCACTGGACTACTAAACACAACATTTGCGGTTCAAACGCACTAGCTGTTCCTTGGAAATTTAATACAGAGTCGCTATGAGTCAGAACTGACTTGAAGGCATTCAACAACAGATACACTTATATGTATGTGCGCATTAAGTCCTTGTGTGGTGCTGTGGTTTAATGTGCCAGACTGCAAAGCCATTTGAAATGTAAGGTCAGTGGTTCAAGCTCACCAGCTGCTTCTTGGAAACCCTATACAGGGTCGCTATGGATCGGAGCCGACTTGACAGCACTTAACAATAACATATATATGTATGTATATGTATACATACATACAAACATATGAGGGGATTTCAAAACGTTTGTGGGAAAAGTCCATTATCTTTTCATTCTATTTGTTAAGTTTGATTATTGTCTTGGCATTGCTTCTGGGATTCCATTTCCAACTCCACTACTAACTTGTTGAATAATGTTAGTAACAAAAGGTCACTTCACCTCTCTTGGGTCTCTGGTTTCTTATCTCTGAAATGGATGGATCAAATAAGATTAGGGTTATTTTGAAGCTCAGATTAAATAGTAGGTGTGAAAATAATCTTTTGTATTAACAATGGATGAAATATACATGGCATCTAATTTCACCTCATAAATCTTTTTACCTTTGATGAGCTTTCGTAGATCCAAGAAGTCTTGAGCGGGACCAGGACCTGGAGTGCATTCTGCTCCTATGGGAGAGTCCAGGAGAGTCTTTTGGAGTGTGCTGGGAAGAAACTGTTTAGCAGGAGGTCTTAGTTATCTAGTGCTGTTGTTGTTCATAAGTGCTGTTGAGTCAGGTTTGACTTATAGTGACCTTGTATAGAGTTTTCAACAGAAATACCACAAGTGGATGGCTTTTACAAATAGAAATTTATTCTCTCACAGTTTTGGAGGCTAGAAGTCCAAATTCAGAGGCTGACTCTTGGGAAAGGTCATTGTCTCCATCTAGCGTGTGTAGGCCCAGCATTCCTTGGAGATTTCCATGTGTCTTGGCATCAGTCTTCCCCTGGATCTGTGTCAGGGACCCCAGAGGTCCAAAGGATGAACTCCAGTTTTGGCCTTCTTCCTGGATGGTTGTAGGTCTCCCTCTCTCTGCTCACTTCTTTCATTTTATATCTCAAAAGAGATTGACTCAAGTGACAGTTTAATGCTATAGATGGCATCAGACCTCATTAGCATCATAGAAGTGAGAATTCACAACACATAAGATAATTACATCAGATCATATTGGAGGTTGATTGCATCATATTAGATCTCATCATGGAGGCTATAAGGACATCTAAGCTGTTAAACTACTCAGAATGCTGGCCCAGTCAAGTTGACATAAAACTAACTATCACATAGGGAATAGCCACACAATCGCAAGTGCTAGTAAGATCTGTAAGGAGTATACAGTACAGTGCAGTGAATTACTTCAGATGATTCTTCTACCAGTAGTCTTTGTAATGACCATCAAACATTTTTGCCCTGCTGGGTTGGGTAAGAGAAGGTGAGAGAAGACGCTGATAGGAATATGATTCAAATGTGAACAGTTAATAGAGTTAAATGTGATTATAAAAACTTGGAACTCAAACATGTATAAAGAGAGCCATCTCAGAAGCAGGAATTGGGGACTCTCACTACCATTAAAGAAGAGCCAGGAGTGAAGTGTGTCCTTTGGACCCAGAGATACCTACACTTTGGGTCTTTCTGACCCAGAGATAGAAACTCATGCACCAAACAGTGTTGTGGGAATAGCATCAGTAGAAGAACTAAGAGCCAGAATATGAAACAGAGCAGTGGGCTTTCCAGTCCACGGAGCCAGTAAAGCTGAGTAACTTTGGTCAGTAGACTTGTGTACAGAGTGGCTTGCCTCTGGCCACTTAATTGGGGGAGAGAGCTAGATTTGTTAACCCTTGGAGCTTGAGCTAAGTGCCTTCAAGCTGCGGCTTTGGGTGGCTTTGGTTTGCCCTGAGAGCATTTATCAGCAGCCCTAAAAAGAACTTTGTAACCTTGTCAGAGTAAGGCAGAGGCCAGATCAAGATGAGGACCAGAGGGAGACCTGCCTGTGGGTATGCCGAGGAAAGGCTGTCCTGATGAGAAAAATTGTGTCCTGAATATATCTGACCCTGAATTGTAACCTCTTAAGCTCTCTAATAAATCCCTGTGAATATGGTGTCTTGAGTTCTGTGTGGCCATTGCAATGAATTACAGAATCTGGTAAAGTAGAGTACATTGTGGGACGGATGATTGGTGCAAATTTGTTTTTGCAGTGGGTGTGGTGTCATACACTGTTAAGCACTCAACTATTAGCTGAAAGGTTGGTGGTTCAAACCCACCCAGAGTCGCCTCAAAAGACAAGCTGGCAATCTAGGTTTTTTTTTGTTTTTTTTTTTTAAGTTTTTATTGTGACCTGAGTGATAGTTTACATGGGAGAACATCAACATCAGTTTTATACCATCGTTTCTTTGCAATGATTACAGTCTTCTCTGTGCATCATGATTCAACAGTATTTGCTTTCATTCCCCTTGTTTTCTTTTTTTGGTGAAGGAATGTACATAGAAACACTCAGGAATATATAATAATTTAAACAACCAAAGGGTACATTGAGTCCAGAGTCCTCAGCTGCTCCCTCTCTTCATGTCCTCATCTCTGCCTCCATCTTTGGTGTCACTGCTTTTCTGGATAGGGTCACACTAATTGTGTTCTTCTTCCTTGATGGCCCTAGGGTCTTCTGTTTCTGGACTGTAAGATTAACTACGCCCCCATTTTTGTTACAAAACTTCTACCTTTACAGTTGTGACAGTCGCAATTAGTCATGATAACAGTTACTCACTATTGAGTCATAAGAATCTGATCCCCATTTCTTTTTACCAGACCTGTCTAGATGAAAACTATTCAGTGGGGACTCTTCCTTCTCCACACACTCTGAAACTAAACTCTTTCTTGAAAACTTGTAAGCCAGTTACTTCATGCCTTATGACCCTCTCATTTTAGGTAGCCAATGTCTTAAGTTGCTCATCCCTATCAACCCTGTATACAGAGGAGGTAGGATTGATACTTGATGTGAAGACTCCTTCCCTCTCTGTTGGTATTTTGAGCTGTACAACATCTATAAGTATAGGTCAAGTTTATCAAAGTGTGGCAATTTACACTTGTTTCCTTTATCAAAAAAACAATTTTTTTTTTTTTAAATCTCCCTCTAAGTTGAGTTCTGATTATCAAGCCTTTGAGGCTAGGTCAAATGGTTACTACCTGCAAGTTTGGGTGTTCTTGTGCATCTCCCCTTATTTCATATCAGCTGGATGCTTTACTCTCAGATCTAGCCCTCTGTGGCTATGTCCTTGTCTATGGGCTCAGGTGTCCCAGGTCTCACCACACTTTTTTCCAACCAGCCATTCCTCTTCTCTTTTTCATCTCCAGGTCAGCGGGAGTCTAGGGAACATTGTTGAATTCAGCCCATTTCTTCATTGCTGCCTTTCCCCCTCTTACACTCACCAGGAGACTGGTGTGTTCGCCAGCACAAGCTTACATATCTGCTCATGTTCCCTTTGAATTTCAGTCTTGGAGGGTGTGGAAATCTACTTTTGAAAGGCCATACATAGCCTTTGGAGGAGTTCTACTCTGCAGACCTGGAGTTAGCATGAGTTGAAATCACCTCACCGACAAACAACACATGTGACCTGCAGCCCATTTAGTTCTAGATCTAGTGCGGCTATACTGCACTATTTGCCAAATTCAAATGAACTAAAAATAATTCTGCTTGAAACATTGAAGAAACATTTTAGTTGCCCTTAAAGCAAAGGAGTCCTAGTGTGTGGCACTGTAGGATAATCACTGGACTGTTAACTGTAAGGTTAGTTAACTGTTAAAATCCACTAGCTGCTTCTTGAAACCCTACACAGGGTTGCTATGAGTGAGAACCGACTCAAAGGCACTTAACAACAACAACAAAGTAAAAGTAATTATCTGTGTCTGCACATGTATATAGATTTTAGCCATGAGACTGGATCACATTGCTTCCCAGATTAAACCCCTGACTTTCTTTTCAAGAAGTGGCAGACTTCTGGATTACTAGTTGTTGTTATTCGTACTGTCAAATTGGTTCTGACTCATAGTGAACCTGTATAGGGTTTCCAAGGAGTAGTAATTAGTGGGTTTGAGCTGCTGACCTTGTGGTTAGCAGTACAGTTTTAATCCTACAATGCCACAGCAGGAGTCAGGATTATTTATTATGTGGCAACAATTTGTCTATGTCAGTTCTGAAATCAGAAAATGGTTGAGGGTAAAGAGAGATGAAGTTTCTTTGAAATTGTAAAGAACTAGGGGAAAAGCACATTAACAAAGATACATTGTTAAAGCTCCAAAATTTACAAATCCCAAAGAAGCTTTTAGGGATTTAATCTTTGACTTTTAAAATCAGCTTTCCATTGTCAGTCAAAATACCAGTGGGCATTAAAAAACTGCAGGGAGCAGTGGGTCAGGCACTTGTGCACTTCTAGTAGAAGTGCATATTGATACCATCTTTCTAGAAAGCAGTGTGGCAAAGTATATGAAGACTCTCAGCATGTCACTTCGCATCATTTCCTCTGCTATTGCCCTGGTCCTGAGCCCTGTCTGTCTCCTGGAGTTTGTAGTAGCTTCTTAATTGGTTTTTATGCTTCTCTGTCCTTGACCCCAAATCCATTTTCAACATAGGCATCAGAGTGACCCTTTTCAAACATAACTCAGATCACATTATCTGTATCCTCAAAACTTTGTGATAGCCTCTCGCTTCACTCAGGGTAAAAGTTGAAGTCCTGTAAGGCCCTGACCAGCCATTTATATTTATCCCTCTGAATTCCTTTACTATTACTACTGTAGTCCTTGTGTGCTTCTCTCCTGCCACGCTGGCCTCTTTACTGTTCTTCAGATGTGTCTGGTATCCAGTATGCTCCTTATTTAGGGCCTTTACACTGTTTCCCTGGTCTGAAATGTTCTTCATTTAGCTACCTGCTTAGTTACCACTATCTTTCTTGCAGTTTTTGGCCAAATTCCTACTTCTCAATGTGTCTTACCCTGATCACTCTGTTTAGTATTGCAGTGTCCCGTCCCCCCCCCAATCATCTGATATTTCTGATCCACTTTGTCATGCCCTTTTTTCTCTTTTTCATAATTCTTAAGGCTTTGTTTATATTTACTATTTATTGTCTGCCATCTCCCACTCCCTTAGCGTATAAGATCCACACAGGCAGGAATCTTTGTTTTGTTCACTGATCTAAGTCCCTAGAACAGTGTTCTGGCACATAGTAGATATTTCAAATATTTGTTGAATGGTGAACTTTAAAAGAGAACCCAATTCTTTGATCTAGAAAGCTCACTTTTAGCACTCTTTCTTTAAAAAATGAGAACTTCTACATCCAGCTGATATGAAGTGAGGGGATATGCACAAGGGCACCCAAACTTGCAGATATAGTGACCATTGGACCTAGCTTCAATGGCTAGATGTTCAGAACCTGACTAGAGGAAGGAAAAGAGGGGGAGGGGTGGGTTTTTGTTTTTGTTTTTTAAAGAAAACAAGTGTAAATTGCTACAATCTGATGAACTTGACCTATACTTATGGATGTGTAGTAGCTTAAAATACCAACCAAGAGGGCAGAATCTTTACAACAAGGATCATTCCTATCCTCTCTGTACACAGGGTTGATAGGGATAGGCAACTTAGACATTGGCTACCTAAAATGGGGGTGGGGGGGGTGGGAGCTTGCTGTAAAGGCACAAAGTGACTGGCTTACAAGTTTTCAAGAGGGAGTTTAGATTCAGAGTGTGGGGGGTGGGGAGGGAAGGAGAATCCCCCACTGAATGTTTTTCATCCTTTCTAGCCAGGTCTGGTAAAAGGAGATGGGGACAAGACTCTCCTGATTCAGTAGTGAGTAATTGTTAAGACTAATTGTGATTGTTGCAACTATAAAGGTAGAAGTTTTGTAGCAAAAAGGGGTGAGTGGTTGATCTTACAGTCCTGGAGTGGAGGTCCCTGGGACCATCAAGGAAGAAGAGCAGGAGCGGAGTAGTGTGGGACTCTACCCAGAGAAGCGGCAACGCCAGAGATGAAGGCAGAGATGATAATATGGATGATAATACGGAGAGACAGAGCTGCTGAGCACTCTAGACTCAAGGAGGGAAAGGGAATGTGTGCTGGCAGCCAGGGGACAGGCTTTTGCAGGGTGTGCCCTTTGGCTGTTTATATGATTATATATTCCGGAGTGTTTTGGTTGTTGTTGTTAGGTGCTGTCAAGTCGGCACCGACCCATAGCAACCTTATGCACAGCAGAACGACACACTGCCCAATCCTGGGCCAACATCACTATTGTTGCCATGCGTGAGTCCATTGATGCTGCCACTTGGCCAACCCATCTCGTTGGGGGTCTTCCTCTTTTCCTCT
>NW_006408658.1:8630804-8633298 GCF_000296735.1 Chrysochloris asiatica | reverse complement strand
GAGGAGATCTGTGCGCATACATAGTAGAACCCTCCAGGGGTGGGGGTGGGGGTATCTATTCGCTCAGGCAACCCCTCTTGTCACCAGACTGGAGGTGCGCAGACAGCGAGAAACCAATGAACAGATAGGTGCACATCCAAAAAAAAAACACCAGAGGGAATAGAAGCAAGGGGATTGTAATCATTGCAGTGAAGTGAATATGTTAGGATGAATGTAAAACTGACATTCCCCCATGTAAACTATCACTCAATTCACAATAAAAACTTAAAAAAAAAAAAAAAAAAAAAGAGCCTCTGGAGCCCCTTTGAGGGCTTGTGGTGTGAGGCAGCCAAGTCTCCCATTCCTCTCAAGGATCCAATCCTGAAATGAAGCTGCAGCTGGTCCTCCCTGTGTTGGTGGTCTGTAGCAGTTTGTTGAAGCTCTATGAAATAATGAAGTAGGCTGCAGGGTCACAGTTGCAGCCCACTGATGCCACTGACTGGTGCTGTCTCACCATGACTGCTGCAGCTCTGTCATGAGAATTCTCTAGTGCTCCTCAAAATGGTACCGCTCCAATTATAACATCATTGATGGGTACATCCACTGTGGCCCCGGGAGCAAGTGCCAGAAGCACATGTGCGAATGTGACCACAAGCTTGCCTGTGTCTACAGCAGCACTTGGGCATTTACAACAGTTGGAGCTTCATTCTCAGAAAAAAGACATAGGATTCCATGCCTTCCTGCCACATATCAGGGCACTGAATTACCTACCACAGCATCCCTGATGACACAACCTATGACAGTTCAGTGATGTGTCCACCTGTTCATTCAGCACAAGCTGGACCAGAAAACAGTCAAGGACTGAGAGGCCAAGGGACAAACCCAACATTGTTCAGGATGCCAAAAATCCCACAATTGCTTCATTGTCTGCTCAACTCTTTAGTTCTCTTTTGCCCCTCATTGATTTGTGAGCCCTTTGAGGACAAAGTTTTTGCTTCATTCATTCATTTGTTCCTTTGCTCACTTAGTAATTCAAAACCATTATTTCAGCATCTACTATATGCCAAACTTGCTGTCAGGGACTGGGAAGCCTGTGTGTTAGGGTTTGATTGGTGCAGCAGTATGTAGTATGGATGAATGTCTACTGCCTTTGTATAAAGTACAGATTTAGTATAGGAATATCACTTTATGTAGTTGTGGGAGTCAGGGAAGCTGTCTGGAGGGTAAGGCTGTTTCTTTTTGTGCCGGTGCTGCAGCCTAAAGTCAATGGGGTAGGCAGTCAGAAGTGAGAAGCAGTGTCAAGCTAGGACCCATTAGGGTATACTTTCCCCATTATGCTGAGTAAATAATCCAAGAAGCTGAATTATATGAAGAACGTGGCATCAGGATTGGAGGAAGACTCATTAACAACCTATGATATGCAGATGATACAACCTTGCTTGCTGGAGGAAAATACATACTGATGAACATGAAACACCACAGCCTTCATTATGAATTGCACCTGAATGTAAGAAAAGCAAAATCCTCACAACTGGATCAATAAATAACATTATGATTCAAATGGAGAAAACCCTGAAGTCATGGATCTCGGCAAAAATGAATCAGACTCCCCAAACAGCATTCATGGAGGCAGCAGTCAAGAACTAAAATGACTTACTACATTAGGCAAATCTTTTGCACAAGACCTCTTTAAAGTGTTCAGATTCAGGACTAAGGTGGCTTGATCCAAGCCATGGTATTTTCTATAGCCTCATATGTGTGTGAAAGTTGGGCAAAGAATAAGGAAGACTGTAGAAGTATCAGTGCACTTACGTTAAGTATTGGAGAGAAGAATGTTAAAGTACCATGGACTACCAGAAGAACAAACAAATCTGTGTTGGAAGAACTATACAACCAGAATGTTCCTTAGAAGTGAGACTTTGTCTCTCATACTTAAGAGGGACCAGTCCCTTGACAAAGGACATCAAGCTTGTCACAGTACAGGGTTGTCAAAAAAGAAGACACCCAAAGAAATGGATTGACATAATGGCAACAGTAATGGGCTCAAAAGTAATGGCGAATGTTAGGATGGTGCAGGACGGGGCAGTGTTTTGTTCTGTTGTTCATAGGGTTGCTATGAGTTGGAACTGACTCAGTGGCACCTAACAACAATTTCACTCAGCATAATATTCTCCAGGTTCATCCATGTTATGAGGTGATTCACAGATTCATTGTTGTTCTTCAGTATTGTGTTATATTCCATTATGTGTATGTGCCAAAGTTTATCTATCCATTCTTACGCTGATGGGCTTTAGCCTGTTTCCATCTTTTTGCTATTTTGAATAGTGCTGCCATGAACATGGGTGTGCATATACTGTGTCAATGCTCTCATTTCTTGGGGATATATACCAAGCAAAGGGATTGCTATTTCCAACTTTTAGAGGAAGCACTGCTTTCCACAGTGGTTGCACCATTTTACAGTTTTTTGAACTTTGCTATTAATGCTAGTGTGAGATAATACCTCATTTTTGTTTTG
>NW_006408658.1:8618358-8630278 GCF_000296735.1 Chrysochloris asiatica | reverse complement strand
GAGGCCAAGATGGCTAAGCTTCGTCTCTCCTACTTTGGACACATTGTCCGGAGAGAACAGTCACTGGAGATGGATGTCATGCTGGGTAAGGTGGAGGCTCAGAGAAAAAGAGGAAGACCCCCAATGAGGTGGATCAGCCAGGTGACATCATTGATGGCGTCAAGTGTGGCAGCGGTAGTGAGGTTGGCCCAGGATCGGACATTGTTTCGTTCTGCTGTGCATGGGCTCGCTATGAGTCGGTTCTGACTCAATGGCACCTGACAACAACAACAATGGCTAATAATCATGAACATTTCTTTGTTATGTTTGTTGGTCACTTGAATGTCTTCTTTGGCAAGATGTCTGTTCTTGTCCTGTGCCCACTTTTCAATGGGGCTATTTGTCTTCTTCTTGTAAAAGTGTTGTAGTTCTCTATACATTTAGAGACTAGCTCTTGTATGATATGCCATTATACTCTTTTGGTGAAAATTTTTGATGCATGTCAGTGTCTAGTTTTTAGGAGGTCCTAGTCATCTATTTTTGTCTTCTGCTGCTTGTGTATTTTCAGTTATGTTTGATAATGTATTTATGCCTTATATCAGAGCCCCTAAGTTTGCTCTTATTTTTTCATTGATGATCTTTATAGTTCCAGGTTTTACATTTAGGTCATGAGTTTGTATTTGTATATGGTGTGAGATATGGCTCTTGTTTCATTTTTCTGCAATTGAATTTCCAGCTTTGCCAGCAGCATTTGTTGAAGTCACTGTCTCTTATCCATTTAATGTGATTTGGCCCTTGTCAAAGATAAGCTGACTGAATGTGGATTTACTTCTGGATTTTTAACTCTGTACCATTGATCTATGTGTCTTTTGTTCTGCCAGGTTGTTTTGACCTTTGTAGCTGTGTGGTAAATTTTAAGATAAGGAAGTAAGAGACCTCAACTTCATTCTTCTTTTTAAGTAAGCTCTGCTTATCTGAGGTCTCTGTCCTTTCCATATAAAGTTAGTTATCCATTTTTCCTTTTCTTTAAAAAATGATGTTGGAATCTATATTGGGATTACATTATATTTATAGATTGCTTTTGGTAGTGTTGACATTTTCACAATGTTAAAGTCTTCCTATCCATGAGCATGGTATACTGTTCCATTTTTGTAAGTCTCTTTTGATTTTTTGTAGTATAGTGTTTTGTAATTTTCTTTGTATAGGTCTTTTGTTTCTCTTATTAGATTTATGCCTAAGTATTTCATCCTTTGGGTGGCTATTGTAAATGGCATTGTTTTCTTGAATTCCTTTTCATAGCTCTCTTAATTAGTATAACGGGGAATCTAGCTGATTTTTTTATGTTGATCATGTACCCTTCCACTTTGCTGAATCTTTCAATGAGTTCCAGTAATTTACTTGTTGAGTCTTTGGACTCAACAAGTATAGAATCATATCATCTGCATGTAGAGGTGTTTTTTTCGCTGCTTCTTTGCCAATCTTTGTTGTTGTTAAATGCTGTAAAGGTGGTTCCTACTCATAGTGACCCTGTCTAGGGTTTCCAAGGAGCAGCTGACCTTGTGGTTCAAATCCTCCTTGTGGTCCAGTGCTTAATCCTACAATGCCACACCAGGACTCCAATCTTGTTGTTGTTAAGTGCCATCAAGTCAGTTCTGACTCATAGCAATCCTTTATAGCATTTCTGAGGAGCAACTGGTGGGTTTGTACTGCCAGCCTTGTAGTTTGCAGTCTGGTGCTGAGCCTACAGCGCCACACCAGGAGTTCAACAATTTCCCTTTCTTGCTTTACAGTTCTTGCTAAGACTTCCAGCACAATATTGGATAAGGAGTGGTGATAAATGGCATTCTTGTCTGGCTTCTGATTACAGCCATGTTATTTTTCTATTCAGAAAGTTTTAGCCAGGCTTGAGGCTCTTGTTGCAGTTAATATGTGTTGGTTCTGTTAGTTGGTGTAGGGAAATGGCCAGACCTGAAGCAACTCTAGGTTCTGGCAGATCTCCTCTTCTAGTGTCTTTGACTTCAGGGCCTTGTTGATTGTTTAATTCCAGGATCAAGGGCACTGGCTTCTCCCGGGAGGCACCCCATCTCAAATTTGGAGATGGTGAAAGGCGAAAGGGACCTACAACCCTGGCACATACTTTCCTGATTTTAAACCATTCATAATCTCCATGTTCTGTTCAAAAACTGCACTTTGGTCTGTGTACATGTTCCACATGAGCACATTTGGAAACCATTCTTCACAATGTTATCCATAGTTTGTCATGATTCATAGTCAGAAGCCTTTGCATAGTCAATAAAGCACAAGTAAACATCTTTCTCTGCCGTCAGCCAAAATCCACTTAACATCAGTGATGATATCCCTAATTCCATGTCCTCTTCTGAATCTGGCTTGAATTTTTGGCAATTCTCTGTTGGTTTAATGTTTTAACCATTTTTGAGTTATCTTCAACATTAGTGAGATTAATCAATCACAAAATAACAAATAGGTATGAGATCACTATTGGCAAAACTCAAGAAAAGGTTTTCATGCTAAAATAAATAGTCTTTGATGATTACCAGGGGTGGGAGGGAAAGGAGAGTAATTCACTGGTTAGAATATTGTTTTTGTTAAAGGTCATCAAGTTGAGTCCAAGTCATAGTGACTTGGACTCAACTTTCCAAGGAGCAGCTGGTGAGTTTGAACCACTGACCTTTTGGTTCAAATAAATCTTGCAGTCCAGTGGTTTATTCCACAGTGCCACCCAAGGGCTTAGAGGTAGCATGTGTTATCTCTGGTGCCAGAGAATGCAATTTACAAGAAGAGGGTGTCTGGCAGAAGAATGATGGATACAGGTGAAGACACAGGGAGAAATGCAAGGGTTAAAGGTGTAGAGGTAAATACTGTTATATACACAACCCTGCAATAATAGTTTTCTATGGGTAGATATATGGATAAATGCACAGACTGAACAGGTATGGGAGGGAAGTCGGAGTATACCCACAAATATATATAAGGGTTGACACAGTATATTGTACATGAGATTGTAGTGGTATATACAGGGGGAAAAATTATAAAAAATTTCTTAGACATTACCAAACAACTTGAGGCACAATGAGTTGCTTGGCATGGGGCTCAAGACAATAGGATCAAGAGACATCATAATTAATTGATATAACATAGTCCACATAGACAGTGTTCTCCATCCTATTTTGGTGAGTAGCAACTGGGGTCTTAAAAGCTCATGAGTGACCGTCTAAGGTGCAACTAATGGTCTATGTGGGGAAGAAAGAAGAGTGATGAAAATTGAAGATACTTGAAATTAGTTAGTCCAGTGGACTAATGAAACACATGAACATCAGTCTAGTCTCCACTACTATAAGACCAGAAGAATTAGATGGTGCCCAGCTACTAATACCTACTACTCTGAAAGGGTTCACCACGTTAGAAGGTACTTGATGGAGTTGGAGAAAATGAAGAACAAAATCAAAGCTATAATAAAAATGACTGGACTTTGACCTACACCTATGGAAGCAGTAGCTCAAAAGAGGGAACAAGTCCTTAGAGCAAGAATCATTCCCACCCCCTCCACACACAGAGTAAACAGGGATGGGCATCTTGGACATTGGCTACCCAAAATGTGGGGCGGGGGGCTACAAAGGCAAGAAGTGACTGGCTTACAAGCTTTCAAGAGGGAACCTAGATCCAGAGGGCCTGGAGGAAGGTAGAATCTCAGTGAGTAGTATTCAGTCTGACTAGGCGGGGCTGATGCAATGAAATGCAGACAGGTCTCTTGTGATACAACAGTGAATGATTGTTATCAGGACTGATTGTGAGGGTTGGAAATGTAAAGGTAGACATATTATAGTAAGGAGGGGAGTGATTAACTTTTCAGTCTAGGAGCTGAGTTCCCTAGGACCATCAAGGGAGAAGAGCAGAGAGCAGGACCCTACTCAGAGAAGCAGTGATGCCTGAAATGGAGATGATGATGTGGAGCGATGGAGCAGGTGGAGACTTTAGATCTAGAGAGGGAGAGCAACTGTGTGCTGAATACCTGGGGGGTACTGGGGAAGGATTGCATGGCGGGGATTATTGTAACCATGGCAATGAGACGATATATGGTAGAATGAATGTAAAACTAATGTTCTCCCATGTAAACTATTGCATAATTCACAATAAAACATTTAAGAAAGAAAAAAAAATGACTGGACTTACTGGTCAGAAAGAGATTGGAGAAGCTTGGTGACCCATGACCATCCTTTAGGTCTGAAACAGAACTCACCCGCTTGATCCAATTTTCAACCTTGCAGTAGATACGTATATAGGGGCAACAACAACACTATTCAAAATCAAAAGGGTAAAACATTCAAAATCAAAAGGGTAACATTTACCTAAGAACAAAGTTAAGAAGGGTTGGAAAAGAAGGTGGAATGGGAATAAGAACCACAGAGAGGAAGTAGGATAACTGTTGTTACTTGGAGGGGGTTGCAATCATTGAGATGGAATGGTGTGTGATTTGTTGAATATAAAACTATGATCCGCTCTGTAAACAGTCACTAAATTCACAATAAAAGGCTCCCAAATAAAAGAAAAGAAAAATAATTTGACTGCAGAGCAAAATCTGTTTCCTTATCTTAAGCAAACTATTTAGGACCATACTAACCAGGAACTTTTGTTGTTGTTAAGTGCCGTCGAGTCAGTTCTGACCCATAGTGACCCTTCATCGGGTTTCCAAGGAGCCGCTGGTAAACTTGAACCACCGACCTTGCAGCTCAAATGGCTTTGCAGTCTGGCACATTAACCCATGGTGCCACACCAGGACTCCATTCTGGAACTCTGCAGTGATAGAAATTCTAGGAAATGTAGTTTCAACTTATATAAATTGACAAAATGTAAATCTTCTTGTTGGCTTGGCATTCATATGCACCTCTTTTAACCATACTTAACTTCCAAAGAAGCCAACAACAACAACACAGAAAGAATGAGAGGTGCTCCCAAAGGTTTAGATTGTGCTCATAGCTATATAATAATTTTAAATTACAACCTAAATGTAAAAAAAAAAGGTTAATGGCGAAATCATGATATCCACATAAGGAAATATTATGAAGATAGTAAAAATCATGTTTTTTCTAGGTTTAATTTCCTGAGAAAATGCTTATAATACTAAAGTGAAAAACTATATATAATATTCAGAAGTAGGCTGGAGCTGGTTCATGTGGGTTCTCTGTAGCTGAATTTGTCATCTCTTCCCAATTACTTGTTTAGTGATTTGGTAGCCTGAAATAGGCCTTGGTGGGAGTATTTACAGTGCAAATATTAGCAAACAATACAAAACTGGACTGCTATCCCAGCCTCCCACCAACTGTTAAATACGTTCCGGTACACCACTGAATAGATGTACATGTACAAGGAATAGAAAACTCATTGTTGTTGTTGTTAAGTGTTGTCGAGTAGGTTCCGACTCATAGCAACCCTGTATAGGGTTTCCCAGGACTGGCTGGTGAGCCTGAACTGTCGACCTTGTGGTTCAAACCAACCTTGTAGTCCAGCCCATTAAACCCGAAGCTCCACACAAGGAATAGAAAACTCTTTGGAAGGATGAAGTGCCAAACTTGTAATGGTGTTACCTCTGGGGAGGAGAATAGTTTTGTGGCTGAGAGTGTGAAAGGAAACTTCCTCTTTTCACCATATATATATTTCTATATTTTAAAATTCTCTTATAGTGAGCATATAGACATATATTTCTTTTACTTAAAAAAAAAAAAAAAAATCTGCTATGTTGGAAATACAGGATTGGTGGCTTTTCCTTTGAGAAGCTAAAAGGTGATCACAAATACTATCAGAAATGGCCCACGAAGAGGCTGAAGACCAAGCCAGGGATTTGGATTCTGTTTCCTCAAAATCTGCTTTTTCTGCTTGCCCAAGTAAATGGGTCTTTTCTTCTCTCTTGCAGGTTACCCTACAGCCTACCCAGCAGCAGCTCCTGCTTACAATCCCAGCCTCTATCCAACCAATAGCCCCAGTTATGCTCCAGGTAAGGA
Organism: Chrysochloris asiatica; assembly: GCF_000296735.1. Lineage (NCBI taxonomy): Eukaryota > Metazoa > Chordata > Mammalia > Afrosoricida > Chrysochloridae > Chrysochloris > Chrysochloris asiatica. Next base: position 8,624,282 of record NW_006408658.1, on the reverse strand, counting down.
GAATGTGGGAGCAGTAATGGTGACTGGGGTGAAAGTGGGGCTCTATTTGGAAAACTAAACCCATTTGCTGGCCTTGCCCTTTTCTTAATTGATCTTAGCTCAGCCTATGCAGGACTGATTGTCTTGGGAGTCCTCTCTGGGAATTGGGTCAAATCAACCTCAGAGTTGGGATGGAAGTAGAGTGTTCTCCATATTCCTTGAGACTTCAGATTGGCCCATCTCTCCTCTGCTGGAGTGTCCAAGATGTGTGTCCTCCTCACAGAACCTTTTCTGGTCTCTCAAATGTTGTCCAAATCTATTCTTTGTTTAGTTTTCCCTAAGACTGTCATTGGGAAGCACATCTGTGCATGCACACACACACACTTGTCAGGCTCCCTGGGTATAGATTTGGAAAAGGTGAAAGACTTGCCATCAGAGGGTGAAGACCTGATTTTCAAATTAAGGTGAGCTGCTACATTTTCAAAAATTAAGAAGGCCCAACACTCTTTGGATGGAGGCTGAAACAGATTTGAAAACCTTATAAAGGTTTGTTTGATTTGGCAGAAGCAGCAGTTTAGAGGTCTTACTACTGACCTTTATCCCGTCAGTCTCAGTAGGAGAAAGAGGATGGGCTCTGCAGTTAGAAAGTCCTGGGTTTGAATCCTGATTACTCAACTCACTAGTTGTGAGGCCTTGGGCAAATTGCCTCACCTCTCTGAAGAATGTAACTACCTACCTCAGGGTTGTAGATTGTTTTGTGTCAGCTTCTCTTAATTTGCTCAGCAAATATTTGTTGAATGTCCTATACACTGTGACAGAAAAAAAAATTTGTTGAATGTCCTATACACAAGGATGCCATCTTTTCCTGAAGGAACTTGCAGACCACTTGAGACCCCTGGCACACAAACAAGTTTACCGTAATACAGTGTGGTAAATTTTGTAAAACAAATACAAAATAAGAAGAGAGTAGACAGAGGAGTGACTAGCAGTCTGCCTAAAGATAGAAATGTCAGGGAGGCTTCAAAGAGGGCCTAGCAATAGAAACTTGAGGGAGAAGCTGGGAGTTTTTTAAGTACATAAAGGCAGGCATGGGCAAAGACATGGAGACATGAGAACATGACAGTGTTGTTGTTGTTGTTAGGTGTTGTCCAGTCAGCTTCAACTCATAGTGACCCAATGCACAACAGAAGGAAAAACTGTCTGGTCCTGTGCAGTCCTTACAGTTGTTAGTGGGAATGGTTGAAGCTAGAAGGAGAGAGGGTCAGATCAGGCTGGTCTCTTGCCTTGAATGTCATGATAATATCTCCATTTTCTTGTATTTATAATCATAGAATTAGAAAGCTTAAAAGACCTTAGAGATCATTCACTTTAGTGAACTCTTCTATTATTGATGGGTGAGGTCCAGAGAGGAGAGCAGTGTTTTTCCCAGTTAGCCAGTGGATCCACACTAGCATATGGACTAGTACCCTTTGCAGATTTCCTCTTATTTCATCCTTTCTGTGTCAATCCAGGACTCATTCTACTGGTATTCCTTTCTTAAGGAGACATTTAAAGAAAGAAGAAGATAGGTTATACCAGAAGACCTAGATTTGAGTCCTGACTCTTGTCACTACCTAGATGAACAACCTTGAAGTTACTTACCTTTTTGAACCTTCATTTCTTCATCCCTAAAGTAGGGGGTGTGGTGACTTTGTACAGTAAGCACTGAACTACCAACCACAAAGTCAGTGGTTTGAACTCAACAGCTCATTCAGCAAAAAAATGAGGCTTTCTGCTCCAGCAACGATTTACTGCCTCAGAAACCCTGTACAGGGTCACTATGAGTCAGAGCTGACTCAGTGGCACACAACAGCAAAGTAAAAATTATAATTCATATTGTACACACACACACAAACACACACACACACCATGAGGTTATTAAACAGCCCTCCTTTGTTTTATACAATAATGCATAATAGCGTTTTTATGCAAATAAGTGTTATTAACCTCTGGAGTGCTTACATTGTTGTTGTTAAGTGCCATTGAGTTGGTTCTGACTTTGCAGTCCAGCACATTAACCTGCTGTGTGCCACAGACATTTATTTTGGCCCTGTTATGCCTAAGCCACTTTGAAAGACACTTGTAAATGATTCAAAGTTGAGGAATTTTGGTCATTGCTCTCAAAGAGCTTTTGAGAGAAGCAGTAACTCATGAGCTGAAAAATCTATAATGGCACCTCAGCATTAATACTTCATATTTACTTTTAGTTAATTATAAATAATTTTGTCGTTAAATGCCACTGAGTCAGTTCTACTTTTAGTGACTCTGTATACGGTTTCTGAGGAAAGGCTGGAGGGTTTGAATCACCAACCTTATGGTTAGCAATTCATTGCTTACCCTATGGCACCATACCAGGATGCTAACCTCTATTTGTTGTTGTTGTTAAATACTGTCTAGTTTGTCGCAACTAATAGAGACCTGTATAGAGTTTCTGAAATGCAGCTGGTGAATTTGAACCGCTGACCTTGTGGTTCAAGCCAACCTTATGATCAAGTGCCATACCAGGACTCCTATTTAGCCTCTGTTTGTTGTTGTTTGTTGTTAAGTGTTTTTTGAGTCAATTCTGACTCATAGTGACTCTGTACAGTTTCCTAGGAGCAGCTGGTGGATTTGAACCACCAACCTTTTGGTTTGCAGTCCAGTTGCTGATCCTCCAGCATTCCACCAGAAGTTTAACAACTGTTATATACAAAGCTCTGTACTGAAGGTTGGAGAAGATAATAGATAGTGGTCTGTGCTCTCAAACAACTCAGTTTAAAGGAAGTGATACAAAAACCTACTGATAATACAATGTGTTGTTGTTGTTGTTGTTAAATGTTGTCAGGTTGATTCCGGCTCATAGCAACCTTGTATAGGGGCTTTGAGGAGTGGCTGGTGGATTTGAACTGCCGACCTTGTGGTTAGCAGTCCAGTGCTGATCCTACAGTGCCACATAGTAATGGACTCCAGTAATGGAGCTAGCAGCTGGCAATCACAGAGCACTTCTCTCAATTGTGCCCCAAGATATCGCCAACCAGGACACAGAGATGGTTTCTGTCTCAAAAACACAACAGGACTCTTTGCCCCTTTAGTTTCATCCCAGTGGTGCTCAAGTATTTAATAATTAAGCATTTACTGCAAGTGGGAAGGTCAGTTAGCTACATCCAAATGTAAAAACCTTGTTCTTTTAACATCAACTTAGAAGCTAGAACCTATCTGGAAGGAAAGAAGCCTATTTTTTTAAAATTTAAGAACTTTTTTCAGGGAAAGATGGCTGTTTCTGAGTAAGAGTGTTGCTGTCAGCCCATCTCCATCCTCAGAAGACATTGTTCTACAAAATATTTGACCATGAGGTAAAATAGTGGGGTTCCTGTACTCCTTGGTGAAAGTCTTGCTGCAGATGGTGGTGGCGGTGTGCTGTGGAATCAGGTCCAACTCATAGCAACCTTGTATAGGGTTTCCAAGGCTGTAGATCTTTATGGGAGCAGAAAGCCTCATCTTTCTCCTGCGTAACAGCTGGTAGTTTCAAACTGCTGACCTTGAGATTATCAGCCTGAATCATAACCACTGCACTACCAGAGCACCTTCCTGCTGCAGGTAGTAGGTTCCAAAGATCGTGTGTGGCCCAGCTACTCATTGTCCCCTTAGGATGCATCTAGCTGCAAGAAGCAGAACTAAACTGCAAGTGGCTTCAACAGTTTGGACATTCATTGTCTAGTAACAGGAAGACAGGAGTTTCAACTGAATCTGAACCCTGTTTCAGTTTAGTAGTTCACCAATGCCGACAAGAAACTAGGCTCTTCATCTGTCAGGCTGGTCTCTTGTCTGCAGTGACTCCTTGCACCACTATGGCTGCCCAAGTGTCATATTTATACTGACTGTATTTAAAACAGAGTCCTGGTGTAGTGCTGTGGGATAATGCACTGGAGCGCAAGGTCAGTTTGAACCACAAGGTTGGTGGTTGTTCCTGGAAACCCTATACAGGGTCGCTGTGGATTGGAACCAACTCAGTAGTGCTTAATAACAACAATATTCAAAACAGAAAAGGAATGGTTTTCTCATCACTTGTCTCATTATTAGGGAGCAGTATCTTTCCCATTAAGTCTCTGGACAACTTGCTATCAAATCTTACTGGCCAGAATGTGGTCATATTTCCACATCAATCACAGACCTTAAGGAAGGGACCAGCCTGACAGGTTCAGGTCACTCAGTATATCACCTGGGTCTGTGGGAGAGGCTCTTTGTTGCACAATTAACATCAAGTCCCTGTTAGCCTGGAAGAATGTGTGGGGGGAAAGATGGTTATGATTACATAACAAACATATTAGCCACTTACCCACTTCTCATCCACAGTAGCCAAAAAGTTCGTTATAAAGCTACAGAGATAAGAGAATCCATTCTCAAAACAATCTGTTAAGTAACAGAGCATCCTAGTTTCCATTATACTTTCAAACACATTAAAAATTTTTAAGCATTTTGTGAGTTATAGTCAATACAGCACTTGCCCCATTATCCGTGTGAAGAAACTGAGTCTTCAGTGGGTGAAGCGATTTTAAAATGATCATCAATATAAGAATCATCTAACAAAAACTATCTCTGTGCCAAGTATATTGCTAGATTATTTACATAGGAGGTTACAGACTAGTGGACAATAATACAGGTCATTTATATTAATCTGTAGGCAATATGGGATCCTGGTGTGGCACTGGAAGGTAAGCACTGGACTGTTAACTGCAAGGTCAGTAGTTCAAAACCATGAGCTGCGCCTTGGAAACCGTATACAACGGCTCTGAGTCAGAATGGACTCAACAGCACATAACAACACAGGCAATTTATATGTAAGCAGAGAAAGTTGGGGTGTACTGAACGTGGAAGAGGTTAGAGATTGGGGAGCACTGGGAATGGCCTCTCAAGGGAAAAAACAAAATATTTAAATTGGCCTTGAAGATGAATGGTAAGAGTTTTCCAGAAGTGTGTGGAGGTGAGGACAGAGAAATAGATATTTAGTTCAAGCATGAAGGCAAGAAAGTGAAGGTTATACTAGGGAAAAGACAAATAGTTCTGTGTGGTTGGAATTTACAATAAGTGAGGAAAAGTGGCAAGCAATGAAGATATAAGGGTTACACTGGGGACAGACTGTGAAGGGGTTTGAATGTTAGGCCAAGGGACAGAATTTGTCTGTAAATGATTTGAAACCATTAGACAGTTTTAAACTAGTGAGTTTCAGATTTGTGTTGTATACAGATTACTCTGGTAGCAGTGTAGAAAGTTTTTCCTAGTAGGTGAGATCAGATATGAAGTTAAGGCAGTAGCCCAAAGAAAAAGCTAAAACAGTAGAGCTGAGATGAAATAGAGGGGGGGATTATACAAATATTCAGATTTGTTGTTGTTAAGTGCTGTCAAGTGGTTCTGACTCATAGCAATCCTGTATAGGGTTTCCAAGGAGCAGCTAGTGGGTTTGAACAACTGACCTTATAGTTAGCAGTCTAGTGCTGATCTTCTAACACCATATCAGTATGCTAACCTCTATTTAGCAACTATTATATACAAAACTCTTTACTGAAGGTCAGAAAAAATAGTGGATAAATGGTGGTCTGTGCTCTCCAAGTACTCAGTTTAAAGGCAGTGACACAAAAACTTACTGATAATATAATGTGGTGTTGTTATTAAGTGCTGTCTAGTCAGTTCCACACATAATGATCTTGTATAGGGTTTTGGAGGAGCTGTTAGTGGTTTGAATTTCCAACCTTGCAGTTAGTAGTCCAGCGCTTATCCTACAGTGCCACACTAGAATCTCCTATTATAATATGTATTGTTGTTGTTAAGTACCGTGGAGTTGGTTCCAACTCATAGTGACCCTGCACAGGGTTTCCGAGGCTGTAAATCTTTACGGGAGCAGAAAGCCTCATCTTTCTCCCGTGGAACCG
>NW_006408658.1:8603655-8618176 GCF_000296735.1 Chrysochloris asiatica | reverse complement strand
ATACATACTATAAAAAGAGGCAGAATCAATAAAAGCTATAGAAATTCTCTATAGTAAAAATTACCAAATTTGTTAAGTTCTGTCTTAAAACTATTTGGTTTTGATTGTCAGGTAATTAAATCTAACAACTATGAAATCTGTGAATTAACTTTGTAAGCTATTCAGTCTGAAACAATATGAGCTAAATTGTTGCAGAGGTCAGGTAAGAACTTTATGATCAAGAGGCCACCAGTGACCTCAGTGAAGCAGTGAGTTGGTGACTGGAAACCAGACTGCAGTGAATCAAGGAGTGAAACAGTAAATTTGAGAGATACAGGCAACTCTGACAAGCTTGGCTGTAAAGGGATGGAGAGCAAGAGGGAATTGACTAGACAGGAATGTGGGACTACAAGGAATTTTAAGGAGAGAAACAAGGTTAAATAAGAACTGGTGGGAAGGGGGAAGTGGAGAGGACAAGTCAGAGATTCGGGTGAAGGAGTGCCCCAATGGAGCCAGGCCCCCAAGGGGTCTGAAGTCAGAGTAGGAAATCCAGAGCTCAATTCTCTTCTTTGTTTTGGGGAGTCAAGTGGCAGATGCGGGGTGGGGAAGAGGAGGGCAGCTCTTCCTCTGAGGTGGATACTCTTAGTATAAATTGCTTGGTAGAAAGTGGGAGAGTTTATGTCTGACGATCTTGATTGCTGAGACAGAGATGAGCAGGGTAAAAGGATTCTTGAGAGGGGAAGTATCGAAAGAGGAGATGACCAAAAAATAACCCTATTCTGCACCAGTACTGTTGGAGCCCCACTGTGACTGGAGACCATAAATTTTAATCCCTGACACTAGAGTATTTTCTCATAATATTTAGCACTTCTGGTAAAAGATTATGGGATTGTATTAGGATTAGAGTTTGGCTAGAAAGATGCAATGGAAGGACAGGGAATAAATAGCTAAAATTTTTTATTCATTAATTGTATTCTTCTAGGCACTATTTTAAGCTCTTTATTGTTTTATATTACAACAAACCTTTGAGGTTGGTACTGTTATTATTCCCATTTTCCATGGCAGGAAAACACAGACTTGGAGAAGCCCAAAGATCCAAACCTAGTGTCCTGCCATCAAGCCCACATGTGCTCTTTACTACTACATTAGAGTTACGAGTTTTGACCAGGCTACAGAAAGAAGGGAGGATCCTGAGTTTGTGAGGAAAAAAAAATGGCGGGGAGAAAAGGGGGAAGGCCACAAACTCTTTGCATGTATAAAGCATTGGTTTACTTTTAAAAAAAAAATGAGCTTTCATTTAACTTGGTTTTCATCACTTATGTTTTGGAATGCCAACATACTTAAGAACTATGACCAAACTAGCCCAGACTGTTTTCTCAAAATCCAAGGGGAAGAGAGAATTGTTGGTGTATTATGTCAGAAGCCTCAAATGGAGTTGGAAAACCTTGGTGGTAGCACTAATTCTACTACTGATTTTTATGTGACCTTGCCCTTTTGAGTTAAAAAATACATCTACACACAAACACCAGTGTCTGTTTCAGATGTTGGGGTGCTGACCTCTGTATCATTCACCTGGTCTCTTAACTACTGTGGGGAAGCTTATACCATAGAGGAGCCAGCTGAAAGTCAGAAAGGATAGTGTAGGTTAGTTACTGTCAGGGCTCCTTGTAATGCCGAGAAGCCTGCTGGGGCAGAAGTCTGCAGAGGAGCCTCACTCTCAGGTTTACATTTCTCTTTAGCTGCTTCAAAGAGACCAAAATATTGCTTCAGAGAGAGCTATTTTTAGTAGCTCTGAGTGTACCCTAAGATGTCATCTGCCCAGGATACAGGGAAACGTTTCAATCTTTCATTGGTTCTGAAAGAAATCAATGTGGTTCTTGGAGTGTTTTTCCCAAAGCTCTTCATGACTTTGGGGATTTTATTTAAAAAACTCTGTGACCCCACAGGAGGCAGGAACCAATGGAGACTTGGTTTTCAGAATCTGGAAAGGTGTGTCATACTAATGACAATCTGACTTCAAAATGACGAGCAAGAATAAATAGGATAACTAAGTAGATTAAAACAAAATACCTCCTCACAAGAAATCTATTTATGAAGCATTTTTATCTGTTGTCTCACTTGATTTCATAGCAGTCCTATAGTATATAAATCAATGAAATATTATTCCCATGAAGAGCCAGGGGAAGGACAAGAGAAAGGGATTCATGTTTTCTGAATACCTGCCATGTACCAAGCACTCACTGTGTAAGGCATGTCACAAACAGTGTTTAATTTTTATCTCAGTCTGTGAGCTACAGATTCTGGCCTTCAGTTTTACTAAGGGAGGTTAAATAGCTTGTCCAAAGCTTCACAGCTAAAAAGCAGTAGAGCTGAGATTCAAACCCAATCCATCTGACCCCACAGCCTGTTCTCCTTCTATAGCCCTGCACTCTCCCAGAGGGTGCAGGCAATGAAATGCCTCTATGGGGGTCCTAGATCTCTGGGACTTCACTCTTCAGGGGCAAATACTAGCCATTTGTCCCTGAACTTTCACTTCCTCTGACCTCTAAATGCTCTGTCATATATGGAGTCCCCCCCTGTAGTAGTTGGGGGAATTAAAAACCATTTTTGTTATGTACAAGCAAAGAATAGGAGCTTGGGCTTGTCCATGTCCAGGCAACTTCTGGGTCAGCTGCTTGGAAGGTGCCATGACATCCAGGGGGGTGTCTCCCCCCAGTGAAGGAGCTTTCTTGGATGGCAAGTCTGTCACCCTCCTCCAGTGGAAAGGCACTTTGCACCTTTTGGATTCACTGCTGCTTGTATAGCCTTGGTAAAGCTGCTATCTCTAAGCAAAGTTTGTTTATGTAACTACAATGTGTACATTTTTCCACAAATTCTTAGTGGTAATTTCAACTTAATTTCTATCCAACAGAGTTTCAGTTCCTGCATTCAGCTTATGGTAGGAGAGCTATTTTTCCTCATTATATTATGACCTATGAATGTGTTATCTCGTAACAGTGGTAGACTCCTTCTCCTTCCCTCTCCAAATCCCATCCTCTAGGCTTGGGCTCCCCCCAGGTGGTTCAGCAGCAGTTCCTAAAGCATGCAGGAACATGTCTGATGGTGCAAAATCATGGGTTGGAGGCACACATGAACTATCCCCCCAGGCAGCAATGAAGGATCATGGCACTAAAAGGCGTTTCCTTCCCCTCCTCACCTCCAGGGTCTATATCTGACCTAGTTCAGAAATCTTTATCCTAACTTGGCTGGCTGCTGAATTCAAACAAATGAACAAAAATTTCTGGGCCTATAAAAGTCTCCTGTATTTGATTTGTGGCTACACTTATAGAAGAATACCTGGGTTGGGCCTATAAGAACCCAAAAAACCAGTCTGCCCCAGGATCCACATTTTCATCTCCATCACCAGTCTGACATGTCTGAAGACCTGGTACACTTTAGGTATAATTGATTTTCCGTAGCCCCGATCTTGAGCACTCATTTTCAGGGCATTTTCCTGGATGGTGAGAGGTGGGGGCCAAGTGTGCTAATGAACCAGAGACCAGAGTTGGGTTCTCTGAGCAGTGTGGACTCCAGGCCCAAGGCACCACAGGAACTTCTAGGCACCTGTGAGGGTCCCAGCAGTATAACTTGACTAGGTTCTATTTGTCATAGACAGGAAGGGACCATGGGAGGTACTTGCCACCCTCGCCACTCTCACCTGGGTTGCACAGGACAATGTTTTCATAAAACCTGTGCATCACTCCTTGACTGGATGATGGAATTGAATTTGTGTGTGGCACATCTTCCAGGAGATGAGCTGTGAAATTTTTTTGCCACTTCTCTGGGCTGCGTGATCTTGGGCAATTTGCTATTATTTCCAGGCTGTAGTTTGTATTAAGTTAAGGCTTTTTATTCCAGATGATCTCTGAGGTCCCTTTAAATGTTAAGACTGTGTCCTTTTAAAATTTTATTGTCCATTTTGCTAGGCCTAGACTTGTTTCTGTTACCATTTATGGGGAGTCACTTTTTTGTTTACCTCAGGATACATTAATTTGGACAGAAAACTCCATGGAGAGTAAGAGAAGCTCTCATGCTTCCTCACCCTTCCATTTAAAGCATGTAAAATGAAACTATATAAAAATATATGTAGAGCTCTTACATAAAATGTTCTTTTCCAGTCCTTAAACTGGCCTTTTGAAAGTACAAAGACCAACGAGACAAGGTTTCTGTGTTCAAGAAACACACACAGTTGAGGGGGAGAGATAGACAAGCCAGAAACTTCTACCTGTGAGGATCACAGGAACTGGGTTCATCAACTGTAAGAGTGGACTGTGGTCAAGAGGTGGGGGAAAAGAAAGACTTCAGAGTGTGGAGTCAAGTATTCAGCTCATGATTCATGGATTCATAAACGCTTACCAGGTAGGGGTTGGGGAAATACATGCAAGGAAGAGCAAGCAGGGTGAGCAAAAACACAAAGCTATGAAGCTCCTTGGCATGTTCTAGGAATGATAATGTGGAGCTCTGTTGTAGGGTTACAGAGGAGTACAATCAGATAGGCTAGAGAGATCATGAGGACCAATCATGGGATGGGACGGGGGTAGGGGGTGGGGGCGGTGGTTCTTGAATGCCATACAAGTTGTTCAAGCTTTAGCCTTAAGCAGTGGAAAGCCATAGAAAGTTTTTAGGAAAGAGTTTTGTGATTAGGGGTAGCTTTTAGAAATATCACTTCAATTGCAATTTGGAGGATGAATTGCAGTGGATAGGTTTAAGAACACACAGAATAGTGAGTGAAGAGCAGCTGTAACAGTTTAGCTAAGATGAGCGCTTTAATTAGCGCTATCAGCAATAGAAGATGTGGAGATGGAAGTGAGGGTAGATAGATAACAGAATTAGAGACTACAAGACTGCATGACCCTTTATTTTTTGACTTCACATCAGTACTATGGAATAAGCAGGGAGTGATTGTTATTGCCATTTTATGAGACCACAAAACTGAAACTTAGAAAGATTAAGTGACTTGCCCAAGGTCCCACAGCTAATAAGTGGCAGAGCCCAGGTAAGAACTCAGGTTTCCTGATTCAGTTTATTGTTCAGGATTATGGTCCCTTGCTGCCTCGCCTCTATGTAAATGTGCTTAACAATTGTTCAAGTGTCAGAGGGCGTGAGGCCCCCCAGTAGCCAGGAAAGTGAACAACCCAGCACCTAAATGGGGCAGCATGCTGTGACTGGACCCATTGTCCTTCACTGCTAAGGGCTCATCTCTCTCTCTTTTCCCCTTTCCCCCTCCCTTCCTTCCTCCCTCTTTAATTGAGGGATAACATATGTATATCGTAAAGCATATTAATCTTAAAATGTACAGCTTAATGCTTTACATGTGTACACTTTTAATTACTGCCTAATACAAAATATTGAACGCTTCTAGGAGTGGTACACTTTTCATGGCGCCAGTGAGTGAGCATAGCTGTCAGAGCCGCCTCCTCTATTACCCTGCCTCCAAAAGCTCTGTTGGGATTGTTGTCATCTGTCAATTGATCTCTGAATTGCTACCACCAACAGAATGGTTTACTTTAGAAACTGCTTGGAGGAAGTTCACATGGTACAACTAATGAGGAGGTCAAGTTGACAGCTTTTATTTGATGTTTAAATTTTTCATATTTATCTAATTATATAATTTATTAAATATTCTCTCTCTCTCTCTCTCTCTCTCTATATATATATATATATATATATATATATATATATATGTAATCTCGTGTAAGCATACCACAGTCCTTGACCTCCTTATTCTCTTTATAAAGAAACCCGAAGAAAATACCTCCTTCATTCAGAAACATATAGTTTGTACATTTAATCATCTGGGAAAGGCATAATCAAAGGCACAGTCGCACTTAGCTTTTTCCTGTCTAATCTGGAATTATTTTACTGTGTATAATGCTGTCTTGTTCACTCCCTGGTTGGCGTGTGGCTGTGTTGCATCTCCAGCTAGGCCATAAGTACCTGTGTGTAGTGAGTGTGACCCACATGTGTTCTCGTCCACTGTGGCGCTCCCTTCAGTGCTGAGTGCATTGTAGATCTTAGTCACTCTTTTTAGTAGTTTTAATTTACTTATTTTGTCATGCAGTCCTTCAGGCTAATGTCAGGCTTTTTGCATATGATAAAAATTACGGTAAAAATATGCATTACTTAGGAAGGGTGGGGGACTGAAATGGAACATGACCTCCAAATTCTTTAACTTCCCTGCAGCCGCCAAATTCAGGCTTCCTGTCCCCTGATGGTATCCCATGCAATCTTGAGGCCATGGGCTTTCTCAGTCTAACTTTTCAGAGCTGCATGGTTCATTGTTTTGGGTGACAAGGGGCTTTCCAGCCTCTATAATGGCAGGTTCTAAATTTAGAGACATCTTAATAAGACTTTTCAACATTGATTGGTTCCTTTATCAATTTTATCCTCTGGGGAAAAGAAGCCCAACATGATTCTGTAAAATGGACTCTCCTCTTGCACTGCCTGCAGAACCATGCTTTGATGTCCAGCAAAAGCCCTGGATTCTGCATGGTAGTTCTGCTAGGGCATTTCCTCTGCCAAAATTCTCCTTCTAGTATCACTTTCCTGCCCATGATTTCCTTGTCATTGCTCAGCATTAAACGTATATCTATTGTGGGCCACTAATGCAAGTGCACTTATCCCAGAACAGCTACACTTCTAGCCTTGGTCCAGCATCAGTGGCAAGAGGTCTTGATTGCCTTCTCTGGCAAAAGTACTCCCACAATTGAAGAAACCCAGAGCTATTATCTGTTGCCTCTGATGGGTGGGGGTGGGGATTATGGAATCTCTTTGGAGATAGAATATATTTGTTCCAGTGGAATTAGAGGGTATATAGATATACTTTCTTCTCATACCACCCTCTCTTAGCCCCTTGTTAAAATATCTCAACTATATTTTAACTGTTAACAATGGCTTTAACAATGCAGTTCTGGCTCCTACTAGTATACTTTAAAACACCCCACATCCATGACTCCCAAGACCTCAGTTGAGTAGAAGGGATATTGCTAAAAAACATTCTTTTGCCATAAATAGAAGTTTGGGTCCCAAACGTTTCTCCTTTAGTGTTTGGAAGTATATCAAGGGAAATATCTAAACAGTTAGGCACCCTCGGTCATCTCTTCCCCTCAGGATACCATGAAGGTAAGTTTTTTTAAGTCACTCATCTTCCAAATTTCTCATCCTGAGCTCTGAAATCAGCCTGGATGTCTCTCTATATACCAAACTGGGCCTCAGCTCTAGTTCACAAGTTTGACATTTACTTTCCTAATGGCCCAAAGGATCTTATTTAACTCATGAGGATATCTCTCTGGTGGGGTACCAATAGTAGTACTTCAACAGGAACTATTTAGGGGTATATGAGAAATATTTATCTGGCCACAGCTGGGTGTACAGGAGGAAAAGTTAGCAGGCAGTGTCCCACTAGACAACTAGGTTTAGTGCCTCTGTGCATTTTAAATTGCCAGGGCCACAGCTCAGTCCCTTTAAAAGAGATGGCAGTCCATTAAGGTTCATGTAATGTGATTATTTTCAGTTTTCTCTTTGAAATCTACTTATTAAATACACCTCCAACTGAGATTTCAGACATGAAAAAGAAGACTCAGCTGATCTAGTCCAATTCACAGTCCAAGGCCCCAAGGTGCTATCATTAATGAGAAACGAGAATACTATTAAGTCATATCCCAGAGCCTTAGGCCAGAATGTCTGGGAGTGGGGTTGGTATTCATAGGCATCATTGTAGTTTTAACAATAGATATAAAATTCTGACTCTCTTAGGATAAGCTCAGATTTCCTGGGTTTCAAGTCATTTGGAACCTTACTTTAGCACTTCTTCCAACCCACCCATCCATCTCAGAAAGACTGAACCATACTGTGTGTCTGAATAGGGCCCCTTGGGTTATATGTTTTTGTACAGCACAAGACCCTTGCTTTGTTTCTGTGTTTGGTGGTGCCCATTTCTTACTTCTGCCTAATGCCATTCTTGTGTCTTCCCTTAAGCAACTCTGCTGATGAAACAGGCCTGGCCACAGAACTCATCTTCCTGTGGCACTGAAGGCACCTTCCACCTCCCAGTGGACACCGGGACCGAGAACCGAACTTACCAAGCATCTTCTGCAGCTTTCAGTAAATACAGCCTGTCTCTCCTTCCTTGTTCCGCTTGGTTGGGACTGATTTGTTTCTTAGGAAGAAAGGAAAGGGAACTTAACTTGTATCATATAAAATTCTCACCCTTTATTCTGGAAAGGTCATCACCCTCTTTGACCATGCACCCAGCATTGGGGAGATACAAAGTAATCAAGAAGGAGAAGGACGTGTTCTTCTGGCCAGCACGTTTGGTTAGAGGGAGGACTGTTACTGCATTTTTGAGGAAAGGATAAAGGGCACATTTTAAAGTCTTTGGGCCTTTTGAGAGAGTGAACTTCTTTCTGGACCCGATGACTAAGTTTGGAGGGTTGTCCTATGCATTCTTTGCTTCTGTTTATGAGATGACAGTAATAAACCCCTGTTATGAAAATGAGAAATGTCCCTGAACATTGCTAAATGTCCCCTGAAGGGCAAAATTGTTCTTGGGTGATAAACATTGCCCTAGTGGAATCCACGCTATGGGAGCACAGTATGTTTATGGAGTCCTCATGGAGGGTAGAAGCTCTTTAGCCAGTCAGATGGGGCACATTCATCTTGCAATTCAGTGAGGTGACTTGATACCTCCACCCTCAAATCTGATTTTGAATACAAAATGGCTTCACTGGGTAAAATTAGGACCAATGTTTGGAAGTTGAGTGGCATTTTGACTCCCTATAAGGAAGTACATTGTGTCTTGTTGAGTTGTTTTGTGAAGAAATAGCTGCCTTGGGATGTGGTGAGTACCTCTCTCTCGCATTGTGCCTGCAGAGACTGGACAAGCCCTCAGGGGGATGTTGTAGACTAGGCCTGATAGTCTGTGGTTCAGCGAATTAGTAATCTATTAAGTAAATAGATTAGAAGAATTCATTATATTTTTTCCTTTCTTAAAAATACCAGGATCACTTTCTCCATAGTTATTGCTCCCAGATGGCAACATCAGCTTATGTTTATGAGCATAACTCTTACTTTTTGAAGAGTGTGTTTTCATAGCCACCCTCTCATTGAGCCTATTTGTTGTTGTTGTTGTTAGGTGCCGTCAAGTTGGCGCCTACTCATAGCAACCCCTGTGTACAACAGAATGGAACACTGCCCAGTCCTCCACCATCATCACAGTCATTATTATGTTTGAGCCCATTGTTACAGCCACCGTGTCATTCCATCTTGTTGATGGTCTTCCTTTTTTCTCTGTATTTTACCAAGCATGATGTCCTTCTCCAGGGACTGGTCCCACCTGATAACATGTCCAAAGTATGTGAGACTAAGTCTTGCCATCCTGACTTCTAAGGAGCATTCTGGCTGTACTTCTTCCAAATCAGATTTGTTTTTCTTCTGGTAGTCCATGTTACTGAAGTCCTTTTATTTGGGTGGATTTTTATTCCAGTTTGATAGCTGAAGCCCAGAAGAATAATATGCCCAAAGCAATACAACTGGAAAAAGATACTCACCCAAGTTAAGTGTCTATTATAGACTTTTTTTGTAAGGTTAATTTTGTATCGTAAAGAAAAGAATAGCTGCAGTAGAGAGTTTTTCCAGGTGCCTTAGGTGGAAGTTAATTGAACATCTTTGAGATTATGTATACAAATGGACATATCCAGACATAGGCTCTTTTACATACATCTACACATATAGATGGAGTCCTGGTGCGGCACTGCAGGTTAATGTGCTGAACTGCAAGGTCAGTTTGAACCTCAAGGTCAGCGGTCCAAGCTCACCAGCTGCTCCTTGGAAACCCTATACAGGGTCATTATGAGTCAGAATGGACTCAACGCACTTAAAACAACAACAACTCGTATATAGATGTGGATGTATATAGATACACCTACCATCGGAATCCTGGTGTGACACTGAGTTTATGCTCTAGAATGCAAGGTTGGTTTGAACCACAAGGTCGGCAGTTCAAGCTCATCAGCCCTGCCCCAGAAACCCCATACAGGGTCGCTGTGAGTCAGAACTAACTCAACAGCACTTCATAACAACAATAACATGATTCAGGAGGCTGGTGGTAATTCAATAATAGGATTCTCACTTCTCATGCAAGAGGCTCTGGTTCAATTCATGTCCAGTGCACATCACGTACAACCACCACCTGTCTTCTCAGTGGAGACTGTGCGTTGTTATAGTGCTGAATAGGTTTCAGCAGAGCTTCCAGATTAAAGCAGACTAGGAAGAGTCAATAAAATCAGACTTTGAAAACCCTGTAAATCGAAGTGCCTTAATGCCTTGTATGTGGTGTCTTCCCTGAATTTGGGGCTGACTTAGCAGCTAACAATGCCACTGTCATGTAGCAGAAAGAGGCCTGGAGAGAAAACCCAAAGAGTTGAGTTCTAGATTTAGTTCTGTGTAACCTGGGATAATTCATATCCATGCTCTGGACCTTGATTTTCTTGACCGTAAAATGGGAGCACTGGACTAGGCCATTGCTAGGTTCTCTCTACCTATTAGACTCCTGATTATGTGGTGTACCCAATATATTCCAGCCTGACATGAGCCTCCTATCTAGCCACCTTGACAAGTAGTTGGCCCACTCTCCTTTGCTCACACATCTGTTGGGATGGGGTACTTATTCCTTCCATTTAGAAAGTCTGAATATTAAAAGGCCTTACCTTATACTCTAAGGAGCTCTGGTAGCCATAGTGGTTACGAATCAGGGTTACAAATTGGGCTGTGAACCTCAAGGTCATCAGTTCTTACCACAAGCTGTTCTGTGGGAGAAAGATGAGGCTTTCTGCTCCTGTAAAGATTTACAGCCTTGGAAACCCTGTACAGGGTCGCTATGAGTCAGAACCGACTCCACGGCACATAATCATCACCACCACCTTATACTCTGTGAAATCTTTCAGATTTGAAATGTTTAGTAGCCATATCTTACTGTTTCTCTCCCAGACATGCCATCACAGTTTTAAAATGTACCCTCTTTTTAAGGATGCAGTAGGAACCTTTGCAATTTCTTAATAGAGGGAAAATTGACTGGCCCTCCCACACTCATTAAGGTCCCTCCCAGCTCTCAGATTTTGTGCCACAGAAAATTCAGGATACTTTGACAAAATCAGTTCAGTTTTAGTAACTTGCTAAGTCCGCTTGTAATCATTTCCTCTTGCTACTTCTCAGCACTCTAGTTCAGTTACCAACAAGGGGACTTGGGGGTCGAGGTGAAATTCAGACACAGAACTTTGTCCAAACATAAAAATCTGATGTTCAATAAATTGATTAGTCTAAAAGGTATCCATGATGTGAGGATCGATGCCTTTGAAGGTGGTAGGGACTCGGACTGAAAAGATTTATGACAGTGCCAAAGGTTTGAAGAGAGGGCTAAATAGGTTTTATCTTGCTAATGTACACATTCTCTTTATCATCCTGTTTGATGGAGCCTAAAATTATGGCTAGGAACCTGAGAGAAAGAACAGGACATCACAAACAAAGCCTCTTTCCAAGACAGAGTTGGGACAGTTAGTAATCAGATTCCTTTTTCCTTTCATGATACTGTGTTTAATGAAATAGGGATCATAAAAGCCAGTTTATCAAATGCCTGAGACTGAACTGTAGAGACCTGTCACTCAGAAAGGAACTCTGCCCAGGACATGATTAGCTGTGAGCTCTAGGCCCAGCTCCACACTGATCTGCTGTTGGGAAAATCACTGCTTCTCTGGGCTCCAGGTTCTTCATCAGAAACAGAGAGGACTGAATGTAAATCTAAAGTCTTAAGGTATAGCATTTGGAAGGTAAAATTCTTTTCAAGTTAGCCAGACCTCTAGTGAGTAGGCAAAATCCATGAAGTGTTTTGTTTTTTTGCATCAGGTTCAACAGCTTCTTTCACTTAGATGCACAAAGTAAGAAATCCTGGGTTTTGTGATGCCCAAGGTAGCTTCAGAGTCCTGGTGTGGCACTGTTGGTTAATGCACCAGACTGCAAAGCCGTCTGAACTGCAAGGTCAGTGGTTCAAGCTCACCAGCTGCTCCTCGGAAACCTTATACAAGGTCTCTATGGGTCAGAATCGACTCGACGGCACTTAACAACAACAACCTGTTAGTTGTAGAAAGTTCTTTGCAATGATTTCTCCATAAAGTATTTATGAAATACTCAAAGACATAGAATTTCAGTGTCAGAACAGACCTCTGATATAATCTAATCCCAATGAGGATATTCCCTGAAAGAAGAGTTGACTTGAGTCAGTAACAGAGGCAGGATGAGGGCCCAGGACCGTCTCTGCAGTCTCATTTAATATCCCCCTGACACAAATGAAATCCTGGAGAACCATGGGAGTTAGAGGAAGGAGAACTAAGTCCTTGTGAGCAGCTACTCGCTCTCTTGGCATCAACTTATTATCTACAAAATGTTTTGCTAGGTCTAAATGATCTCTAAGATATCATGTGCATGGACAATTCTGCTTCTTCCTCAAACTGTCTAGCCACACATCAAGGCCTTTTCTGCAGCATCATCTCTTTGATTGCCAAGGGTGTTTTGGCTACTGATTTGCATTTGGAGTATGTTTGTGTCTCTTTTCATAATGTGAAAAAAGAGTAACGGTCTCAGACAGGCTATTCTTAGATGTAGAAACCAAATTCTTCTGCAGTCTTTAAGAGTCTTGATTTTCCTCAGAGGGATAGTCTCAACACTTAGGAATATAATTGTCCTTGTGGCATACAGGGGGTAATGCACACTGCCCCAGAGAAGATAAAAATCCAGAGCAAATTCTTGAGGCGCATAAAGGAAAGTCACCAGAATTGATGGCTTGCTAAAGTGAACAAATCATAAAATCATGGCATTTTAAACCATAAGATTTTAGAATCTGAAGTCCAGAAATGTATTTTCCAAGTTACAACAGACCATAGAAGTAATCATTTAACCACTTTCTATTGCAGTCATTCAGATGCTGGTCTCTGCTTGCATATATCCAGGACAAGAAGCTTTCTAGACATTGAAGAACAGGAAGTAATAATAGCAAGCCTTTATGACCACCACTTGGCTGTCAGTTTTTCATATTGCAGTGGCTTGTGTGTTGCTATGATGCTGGAAGCTATGCACCCAGGGTCACCCATGATAGTCAGGTTTCAGAAGAGTTTCCATACTAAGGCATAGTAGGAAGAAGAGGAGAGATAGATTACTAAATAGTTAACCACTGAAAATCTTATGAGTAACAGCAGAACATTATCTGATGTAGTGCTGGAATATGCAAACATTATGAATAGTAGTGGAACATTGTCAGAAGATGAGCCCTTCAGGTTGAAGGGCACACAAAATACAGCTGGGGAAGAGCTGCCTTCGCAAAGTAGAGTTGACCATAATGATGTGAATGGAATAAAGCTTTCTGGATCTTCATTTGCTGGTGGAGCACAACTCAAAATAAGGAGAAACAGTTACAAACATCCATTAATAATTGGGGCATGGAATGTATGAAGTATGAATCTAGGAAAACTGGAAGTTGTAAAAATGAAATGAAACACACAAAGCTGGATATCCAGGGCATTAGTGAGCTAAAATGGATAGGTATTGGCCATTTTTAATCTGAGAGTCATATGGTTTACTATACCAGGAATGACAAAGAGGAATGACATCACATTTATTGTAAAAAAGAACATTTCAAGATGTATCTTGAAGTATACCATCATCTGTGATAATATCCATATGCCTACATAAAAAACCAGTCAATACCACTATTATTCAAATTTTCTACCAACTTAAAAATTGATCAAGCATGTAATCAAGTTGCATTGATAATTACTGGTGATTGGAATGCTAAAATTGGAAACAAAAAGAAAGGATCAGTAGTTGCAAATACTAAATAAATATGGCCTTGGTGATAGAAATGATGTTGGAAACTGCATGATAGAATTTGGCAAGACCATCAACTTAATTATTACAAATACTATTTTATACAACTTAAAAAAAAAGGCACCGATACACAAGGATCTCACCAGATGGACTACACAGCAATCAAATTGACTACATCTGTGGGAAGAGATGATGGAGAAGCTCAATAACATCAACCAAAACAAGACCAGCAAACTGTGGGACAGACCATTAGTTGCTCATATGCAAGTTCAGGTTGCAGCCAAAGAAATCCAAAGAAGAGCCAAAATATAACCTTGAATACAGACCACCTGAATTTAGAGAATAGATTTGATGCATTGCATCACACACTAATGACAGAAGACCAGAAGAGTTATGGGATGATATCAAGAACATCATATAGGAAGAAAGCATAAGGTCATTAAAAAGACAGGAAATAAGAGAAAAAAATGGATGTCAGAAGAGACTGAATTAGGAAAGCAATACCATTTACAATAGTCACCCGAAGGATGAAATAGCTAGGAATAAATGTAACCAGAGAAACAAAGGACTTATACAAAGAAAACTACAAAACACTACTGCAAGAAACCAAAAGAGACTTACAAAAATGGAA
>NW_006408658.1:8599384-8601059 GCF_000296735.1 Chrysochloris asiatica | reverse complement strand
TTTGGTTGGTTGATGATGCATGGAGGGGATTGTAACCATAGCAATGAAACAATATACAATACGATGAATGTAAAACTAATGTTCTCCCATGTAAACTATCACAAAATTCACAATAAAACATTAAAAAAAAAAGAAGAGACAGAAACTTGTTCTTGAGAGAAGAGAAGTAAAGCAAATGGAAGAAAAGAGAAAGTAAAAGAGCTTATCTGAAAATTTCAAAGGGTAGCTCAAGAAGATAAAGTCAAATAAAGAGTTGACCAGAATTAGAAAATGAAAAGAGAAGAATATGCTCTTGAGCATTTCTAAAAATTAATACTACTGAAGAAAAAATTCAAGCCTTGACTTTCAATATTGAAGGATTCTATGGTGTGCAAAGATCTAGAGTCAGAAACCCAAAAGGGAAGTACACACTCAGCATTTCTGAATGAGCTGAAAAAAAAATTCAAGCCTCGATTTTCATTATTGAAGGATTTTCTGGGCAAATTATTGAATGATACAGAAAGCATCAGAAGAAGATGGAAGGAATACACAGAGTCACTGTGAAAGCATACATTGACAGTGAACTTCCAGAGGTTCAAGCCGGATTCAGAAGAGGCTGTGGAACAAGGGCTATCATTGCTGATGTCTGATGTATCTTGGCTGAAAGCAGAGAATACCTGAAAGAAGTTTACCTGTGCTTTATTGAATATGCAAAGGCTTTCAGTTGTGTGGCTCAAGACAAGCTATGGACAACATTGCAAAGTATGAGTATTCCTGAACACTTAATTGTGCTCATGAGGAATCTGTACTTGGACCAAGAGGCAGTTGTTCGAGCAGAAATGGAAACACTGAATGATTTTAAATTAAGTAAAGAGTGCAACAGGGTTGTATTCTTTCACCATATTATTCAACCTGTATGCTGAGCATATAATACAAGAAGCTGGGTTATATGAAGAAAAACATGACATCAGGATTGGAGAAAGACTCATTAACAACCTGCGACATGCAGATGATACAACCTTGCTTGCTGAAAGTGAAGAGGACTTAAAATATTTACTGATGAAGATCAAAGACCACAGCCTTCGGTATGGATTGCATCTCACTGTAAAGAAAACAAAAATCCTTCCAACTGGACCAATAAACAACATTCTTATCAATGGAGAAAAGATTGAAGTTGTCAAGGACTTCATTCTTCTTGGATCAACTGTCAACATTCATGTAAGCAGCAGTCAAGAAATCAATCGACATATTGCATTAGGCAAATCTGCTGCACAAGACCTTTTTAAAGTGTTGAAGAGCAAAGATACTAACTTGAGGACTTAGGTGTGCCTGACCCAAGCCATGGTATTTTCATTAATCTCATACGGATGGGAAAGCTGGACAATGAATAAGGAAGATCTTAGAAGCATTGATGCCTTTGTATTATGGTGTTGGAGGAGAATACTGAAAGTGCCATGAGCTGCCAAAAGAACCAATAGATCTGTTTTGGAAGAAGTGCAGCCAGAGTGCTCCTTAGAGGCCAAGATGGCCAAACTTCATCTATCATACTTTGGACATATTGTCAGGAGGGAACAGTAGCTGGAGAAGGATATCATGCTTGGTAAGATGGAGGGTCAGAGAAAAAGAGGAAGACCCCCCAATGAGATGGATTGGCCAGGTGGCAGCATCGATGGACTCAAGTGTGGCAACAGTAGTA
>NW_006408658.1:8596502-8598101 GCF_000296735.1 Chrysochloris asiatica | reverse complement strand
AACACCTCTACAAGAAAAAGACAACCCAATTAAAAAGTGGGCACAGGACATGAACAGACACTTCACCAAGGAAGAGATCCGGGCAGCCAACAAACATATGAAGAAATGTTCACGATCACTAGCCATTAAAGAGATGCAAATCAAAACAACAATGTGATATCATCCAGCAATAACAGCAAAGATAAAAAATGTAGAGGACAATAAATGCTGGTGGGGATGTGGAGAGACTGTGACACTCCTGCATTGCTGGTGGGACTACAAAATGGTCCAACCTCTCTGGAGAGCAATATGGCGCTTCCTCAGAAGGTTGCGAATAGAAATACCTTATGCTCCAGCAATTCCTCTACTTGATATTTACCCACAAGAAATATGAGCCACAACACGAGAAGATATATGCACACCAATGTTCATAGCAACACTATTTACAATAGTAAAAAGATGGAAGCAGCTAAAGTGCCCATCAACTGAAGAATGGATAAACAAACTGTGGTACATACACACAATGGAATACTATGCTACCTTGAAAAATGACAAGGAAGCTGCAAGCCACCACTTAACATGGATGAAGCTTGAGGACATTATGTTGAGTGAAATTAGTCAGTCACAAAAAGAGAAATGCTATATAGGACCACAACTGTAAAAGACTAAGAAAAAGAACCCATACAAAAGTGGGGGTTGATTCTTTGCTGGTTGCTGGGATGTGGGGGGAGGCGGGATGTGTGTGAGAGAGAGAGGAGGGAGGGAAAGTTGGAGCACAGGACAGGGAACAGACACAGGATAGTTTGGGTGCTGGGGAGGTGGGCAGTATACAAGAAGGAAGAGGTGAATGGAAGAACAAAGCAGATTGGAGAACAATTAGGCAGGTTTGCATGGGCTAAGTGGGACAGAGGTAAATAATGATGTATACACAACCTTGAAAAAACAGGGCTCTGGGATACAGAGATTGAGACATGGTTGGAATGGAGAAAAGGGGGGAATAATGTTAAGATGCTTGGCTGTCTTTTGAATCTTGGTTTTCCTTGCATTATATTATAAAATAGACACTGAAAGAGGAGAGAAAGGAATATCCAGAAACATCACCATAGAAAGCTTGTAAGTCCATCTTCTGCCTATAACTGATTGGAATACCTAAAATGGGGCTACAACGTGCCCAGTGAAGGTGTCTTCCTGGGGAGCCTCTGCATTACATAAGACTATAGGTGGAAGCCTAACCACATCCAGATCTTCAGAGATGGGAAATTTCCACTTGAAAGGACTGAGACCAGCCTAGAGCAGCTAGAAGAACAGAAGATACTTCTTGAAAGAAAGACCTATAGGAAAAATACAAAACAACATAGGCTATTACTACAAGAACAAGCAAGTTGCTTGCCCAGGAGACATCAAGGCAAGTGGTTGGGTCCCCTCAGTGTAAACCCCCTTCCAAGACTAAGACTCATTGGGAATACACACTCTGATTGGTGACCGTGCTTGTCATCGATAAGGGGAAGTGAGGGAAAAACAGCAATGAAGCAGAGAGTTAAGCCCTACAATGTTCAATAGATTCCTGTGAACCTGGGTGGAGACCTGGTTGGCCAGCAGTGTGGCAAGACCTGGGGACTC
>NW_006408658.1:8476253-8593864 GCF_000296735.1 Chrysochloris asiatica | reverse complement strand
CGACTCAATGGCACCTAACAACAACAAAATGGTGTGACACTGTAGGATAAAGCATTGAACTGCAGTGTTGATTTGAATCATAAGGTCAGTGATTCAAACTCACCAGCTGCTCCTTGGAAACAGTATATGAGGTCTCTATGAGTCAAACTGACTCAGTGGCACTTGTCAACAACAACAGCATGGGCAAAATATTGAATGGTGCAGGAAGCGTCAAAAGAAGATGGAAGGGATACACAAAGCCACTGTCCAAGCTTCGTGGAGGACATTGGTAAAAAACACGTCTCCAGGAATTGATGGAATATTAATTGAAATCCTTCAACAGACTGTTGAAACACTTGGAGGTGCTTATTCATCAATGTCAAGAAATTTGGAAGACAGTTACCTGGCCAACTGATAGGAAGAGATCCACATTTGTACCCATTCCAAAGAGAGGTGACCCAACAGAATAAGGAGGTCCTCAAACAATTAATATCACATGCAAGTAAAACTTTTCTAAAGGTAATTTAAAAATGGCTATAACAGTACGCCAACAGGCAGCTGCCATACATTCAAACCGTATTAAAA
Organism: Chrysochloris asiatica; assembly: GCF_000296735.1. Lineage (NCBI taxonomy): Eukaryota > Metazoa > Chordata > Mammalia > Afrosoricida > Chrysochloridae > Chrysochloris > Chrysochloris asiatica. The sequence goes on along the minus strand of NW_006408658.1, from coordinate 8,593,300 downwards.
GAGGCATAGACTTAGGGATATCATTCCTAACATCAGATGAATTTTGACTGAAACCAGAGAATACTAGAAAGGTGTTTACTTGTGCTTTATTGACTATGCAAAGTCTTTTGACTGTGTGGATCATGAAAAATGATGGATAACTTTGTGAAAAATGAGCATTCCAGAACACTTAAATTTGTTCATAAAGAACCTATATGTAGACCAAGAGACAGTCATTTGAACACAACCAGGAGATACTGAATGGTTTAAAATTAGGAAATGTCTGTGCCAGGGTTGTATCCTTTCACTGTACTTTTCAGTCTGCATGCTGGGGTCCTGATGTGGCACTGTGGGCTAATGCACTGGACTGCAAAGTCGGTTTGAACCACAAGGTTGGTGGTTCAAGCTCACCAGCCACTCCTTGGAAACCTATACAGGGTCGCTATGAGTTGGAAGTGACTACAACATGCTAAACAAATAATCTGAGAAGCTGAATTATATGAAGAAGAATGTGGCATCAGAATTGGAGGAAGACTTATTAACAACCTGTGATATGCAGATGATACAACCTTGCTTGCTGGAAGAGAAGAGGACAAAAAATACTTACTGATGAAGATAAGACTACAGACTTCAGTATGGATGGCACCATAACTTAAAAACCCCAAGAATCCTCACATCTGGACCAATAAATAACATTATGATAAATGGAGAAAAGACTATCCATACCATGTTTTCCTCTTTTAAATTGAGGGTTAGCAAGCTTTTCTTATAAAGGGTCAGATAAGTATTTTAGGGTTTGCAGGTCATATGGTCACTGTCATAACTGCTGTTGTAGCAGAAAAGTAGCCATAGTCCGTCTTAAGTGAATGAGTGTTTCTGTGTTACAGTAAAACTTTATTTACCAAAGAACACCGCAGTTATAACAACCACTGGCTGTATCTTTATCTGTTTCATTTGTTAATATGAGTAAAGGATTCTGTAATTAAATAAATTTGGGAAATGACATTTCCTACATACAATTTAACATCCATTTTTATCTGTGAAAGATTCACATCTTACCTTGTCACTTCATAACTGCATGTGATAAAAATCCCTGCTTATCTCTATTTTACATGACACTTCACAGCGTTTATAGGACCCTGTTGTTGTTGTTGTTTTCACAATAACTATTAAGCTTCCTTGCTGTAGTCCACTGTGCACACTTGGGATACTTGCATCTTGTGTGTCTCTTTTATAGATAAATAAACTGTGGCTCCAAGATAAAGTACCCATCAGATGACTCCTTCTAGATGTCTGCAAACCTAGACTCCCTGTCTCCTCACAGTATCTTCATCTCTGTCTATAAACTGTAACTCCTGATTGACTCTGTAATCTAGGAAACCTGCTGAAGAGTCTACTCTAGACTTCTCTTCAGCTGCCTTCTCCTTCCCCACCCATACCCCATCTCACTTACCCAATGTTTCCTCTAGGTCTGTTACTTCAATGTTTCCTTTCCACTCCATACTCTTTACTACTTACTTCCCAGGCATATTTGACCAAAGAACTAGTTTTTTGTGTAACAAACTATAGTTCTGCAGGTGGGAAAAAAAAATGACATTCCAGGCATTAGGAGAGGACACCAGCAGCTGCCTTTTGTGGTAGTTACCACAGTAGCGTTCACAGTCTCCAGAGTACCTCATCAGGGTGTGTGGTGCCAAGCCAAGACTGTGATGTGGATTGAGAGAGATTTGTGACCAACTGGTGGCTTCCTTTTATTTAACGTTAGGATATAAAAGCCCCTGTATTTCTAGAGCCATGGAATTTTAGTTTAGGAAGAAATCTTTATTTTTAACTTCCTGATTTTACAAACAAAGGCCCAGAGACTTGGCAAATTAGAGAGAAAGCATAGATCTCTTCCAGTGAAGTATCCTCTCCACTCTGCCCCCAGTCTCTCCTGCCAGAAATAGCACCTTGGGATTATAAGAGTCTTTGCTGAGCATCTTATCAGTGAAAGTGCTGAGGCCCAAAGAGGCTTCAGTGATGTCAGCCAAACCCAGCCCGGACTGGGACCACAGAGAAGCAGCAGTTCAACATCACCTCATTAGTGCTCTATTAGTGAGGTCCCCTAAATTCAGAAATAAGAGCTTAGAATCTTCAGAAGAATTTCCTAAAAAGGTGTACTCCTCTCTGAGCACCAGAACCATCTTGTATAAAGTGAGAAGGTTGGGGATCACCTGGATTCCGTAGAACCATTCCATTTAATGATCCCCTCGGGACACAGTCTTATTCTTGTGTGGCTCAGGTTTTTTCCTGTGAACACAGATGTGACTCTTCCAGAGGATTCAGAGGTAGCATACATTGTTTGTTTGTATGACTTCTTGGCACTGATTTATTAGCTTTTAGCATCCCAGAAGCTGGAAATCTCTGAATGGTGCTTTACATGAGATTTTCAATTCAAAACTTGATGGGGAGATGATGGTGGGAAGTCCCAAAAGGGAGAGAATTATAAAGGGAAAATTAGAGAAAGCAAGACAAAGAAAGATGAAAACATCAGTAGAAGATACCCTGGGGTGTGGGGCGAGGAGACAAAAAAGCAAGAAGATGGAGGCTAGCTGGACCCCTGCCTGTCTCACAGCAATATAGCCTCAGAATCCCAGGCCATCAGAGTTGAAAAGGATCCCTTAAGAGATCATCTGGTCCCAACCTGTTATTGTATATATGAGAAAGTCCTGAGAACCAGAGAAACAAACAAACAAAAAATGATCGGAATCACATATGTAGCCCTGTGCATCAAGACTGAGAAAGCTGCCTCTGGGCCCAGGGCTCTCTGGGAGGAGTCCTATTGTCTGTTTCCATCTGTGTTTCCAGCCTGGATTCAGCTCATCCTTGTCTGGGGAGTCGTGACTGGGACGTGCTGCCTTCTATCCATGCTGTTCTATGAACTAATTGGAAGTCTTCTCTTATTGCCTTGGTACAGGATACACTGCAGGGACACCATACAAGGTCCCACCAACCCAGAGTAATACTGCTCCACCCCCCTACTCCCCATCACCCAACCCATATCAGACGGCCATGTATCCAATCAGAAGTGCCTACCCCCAGCAGAATCTGTATGCCCAGGTAAGTACATGGGAAAGCCTGTGCTTCTGTAGGTAGAAGGAGTCGCCAACCAGGTGGGGTGGGATCAGATGAGATGAAGAAGAGAGGGAAGGAGAGCTCATGGCTTGGCTGTGTGTCACTACAGTCTTTCTACTCCCTCCCTCCATCTCAGCCCCCCAGAGGTGTGAAGCAGGAAATCATTTAGAACCCAGAATGTCAGAGGATAAGGTCTTAGAGATCATTTAGCTCAACTCCTTTGTTATGCAAGTGTGGCAGTTGACACCCAGTGACAGGAGTGACTTGTCCAAGTGAGCTATTGGTTGACTCAAGGTGAGCCTCCTTATACCTAGGTATCTCTCCCTACACTTTCCATCTACCTTCCCTGGCATCTGTGAGCCAAGTGATAAGGAGACTAGTACTCAGGATCTGCCACCAGTGCCCTATATGACCTTGGGCAAGTGCTTCTCTTTTTCTGTGTCTTGGTGCCCCCGTCTGGCCTCTGAAGGGATGACTGTGAGTTTATGGGAAAACTCTATTCTGTTTTGTTTTTCCATGACCTTTTTGAAACCCCCTCATATGAAGCACCAGCATATACAGGGCACATTTTTTGGGAGTAACAATTCTACATGAGGTTTAAGTGATAAGGAGAATACTTTTTAAATTAAAAAAAAAAAAAAGTCTACCTCTCTCTGTCAGTTTATCGTACTGTCTTGGTTTCTGTGTTGCTGTGATGCTGGAAACTATGCCACCAGTATTTTAAATACCAGCAGGGTCACCCATGATTTCAGCTGAGCTTCCAGACTAAGACAGATTAGGAGAAGAGAGGTGGACTACTTCCAAATTTTAACCACTGAAAACCTTATGAATAGCAGTGTCAGAAGAAGAGTCCCTCAGGTTGGAAGGCACTCAAAATACGACTGGGGAAGAGCTGCGTCCTCAAAAGTAGAGTTGACCATGATGATGTGAATGGAGTAAAGCCTTCGGGACCTTCATTTGCTAATGGGGCACAACTCAAAATGAGGAGAAACAGCTACAAACATCGATTATAATCAGAATATGGAATGTTGACAGAAATGAAATGGAACATACATACATCAATATCCTAGGATTGTTGTAATGGACTGGTATTGGCCATTGTGAATCTGAAAATCACACAGTTTACTATGTTAGGAATGACAAATTGAAGATGAATGATGTCATATTCATCATTCAAAAAAAAGACCATTTCAAGATCTATAGAAGTATAATGAACATTTCAAAGTCTACAGAAGTATAATGCTGTCTGTGATAGGATAATATCCATAGACCCACAAAGAAGACCTGGTAATACCACTATTATTCAAATTTATACACCAGTCACTAAAGCCAGTGATGATGAAATTGAAGAATTCTACCAGCTTCTCCAGTCTGACACTGATCAAACATGCAATAGAGCTGTGTTGACAGTTACTGATAATTGGACTGCAAAGGTTGGGAACAAAGAGGAAGGATCATTAGTTGGAAAATATGGCCTTGGTGATAGTAACGATGCTGGAGATCACATGATAGAATTTTGCCAGGCCAATGACTTATTCACTACAAATACCTTTTTTCAACAGCATAAATACACATGTACCCACCTAGATGGAAAACACAGAAATCAAATTGACTATCTCTCTTGAAAGAAATGGTGGAAAAGCTCCATATCATCAGCCAAAATAAGGTCAGGGCAGACTAGAACAGATCATCAATTGCTCATATGCAAGTTCAGGCTGAAGTTGAATTTTTTTAAAGTCCACAAAAGCCAAAAGATGACCTTGAGCATATACCACCTGAATTTAGAGATCATCCCAAAAGCAGATCTGATGCATTAAACACTAATGACTGAAAACCAGAAGAGTTGTGGGATGACATCAAGAACATACAGGAAGAAAGCACACAGTCATTAAAAAGACAGGAAAGAAGGAGAAGATCTGAATTTATGTCGGAAGAGACTCTGAATTTTGCTCTCCAGCTGAGATTCTAAAGCAAATGGAAGAAATGAGGAAGTAAAAGAGCTGCACAGAAAATTTCAAAAGGCTGCTCAAGAAGACATAGTCAAATATAATGAAATGTGCAAAGACTTGGAGTTAGAGAACCAAAAGGAAAGAACTTGAGGTAAAAATTCAAGTCTCAATTTGAAATGCTGAAGGATTTCAATAGTGGCATTGAATGATGCAGAAAGCATCAAAAGTAGATGGAAGGAATACAGAGTCACTATACCAAAAACAAATGATTAATGTTCAGCCATTTAATGAGTTAATAACTGAATCAAGAGCCAGTGGTACTGAAGGAGGAAGTCCAAAGTACACTGAAGACATTGGCAAAGAACAAGGCTTCAGGAATTGATGGAGTACAAACTGAAAATTTTCAACAAACTGATACAGCACTGAATGCACTCATCTAAGCCAAGAAATTTAGAAGACAGTTACTTACCTGGCCAACTGATAGGAAGAGATCCATATTTATGCCTGTTCCAAAGAGACCCAATGGAATTTGGAAATCATTAGACAATATCATTAATGTCACATACAAGTAAAATATTGCTAAAGTTAATTCAAAACGGCTTCAACAGTACATTGATGGAACTGCCAGAGGTTCAAACCAGATTCAGAAGAGGATGTGAATTGAAGGATATCATTGCTTACGTCAGATGGATCTTGCCTGAAAGCAAAGAATACCAGAAAAATGTGCTTTATTGACTACGCAAAGGCTTTCAACTGTGTGGATCATGACAAGCTATGGACAACATTGCGAAGAATGAGTATTCCTGAACACTTAATTGTGCTCATGAGAAATCTGTACATAGACTAAGAGGTAGTCCTTCAAATAGAATAAAGGAACACTGAATGGTGTAAAATCAGGAAAGGTGTGTGCCAAGGTTATACTCATTTACCATACTTAATCCCATATCTGTATGTGGAGCAATAATCCAAAAAGCTGGATTATATGAAGAAGAGTGTGGCATCAGAATTGAAGGAAGACTTATTAACTGCCTGCAATATGCAAATGATACCACCTTGCTTGCTGAAAGCAAAGAGGACTTAAAATACTGATGAAGATCAAAGACCAAAGTCTTTGGTATGGTTTGTACCTCAATGTAAAGAAAACAAAAATTCTCACAAATGGACCAATGAGTAACATTATGATAAATGGAGAAAAGTTTGAAGTTGTCAAAGACGACATTTTGCTCAGATCAGCTATCAACATTTGTGGAAGCAGCAATCAAGAAATCAAATGATGTGTTGCATTAGGCAAGTCTGCTGCACAAGTGTTCAAGAGCAAAGATATCACTTTGAGGACTAAGATGTGCCTGACTCAAGCCAGGGTATTTTCCATAACTTCATACGCATGTGGAAATTGGACAATGAATAAGGAAGACCATAGAAGATTTGATGCATTTGAGTTATAGTGTTTAAGAATATTGAAGTACCATAGACTGCCAGAAGAACAAGCAAATCTGTGTTAGAGGAGGTACAACCAATATGCACCTTAGAAGCCAATATGCCCAGACATGTCGTCAGGAGGGACCAGTCCCTGGAGAAGGACTCATGCTCAGTAAAGTGGAGGATCAGTGAGAACGCGGGAGACCGTCAATGAGATGGATTGGTACACTGGCAGCAGCAATGGGCTCAAGCATAGCAATGATTGTGAGGTTGGCATAGGACTGGGCATTGTTGCGTTCTGTTTGCATAAGGTTGATAAGAGTTGGAACTGACTTGACAGCACCCAACAACATATTATAAAGTAGAATGCAAAACTTTTTAAAAGGTGAAAAAGGTAGGCTGGAGACAATTTTGTCTCATTTATGGTAGGTTGCTTTGGACTATGCTCTCATACTTCTGAGGATACAAATCTACATTCTGGGACTGTTGGTATCCTTTAGTAGAAACATCTGAGTAGCTTTCGATTAAAATGACCTCATGGGCCTGTATCTCCTCCCCCAGAGGTCAGCAAACCTGTGGGCTTTGTCAGCAGGAAGCAGTCATGTGACCCAGATAGTGGGAATTTGCCTTAAGTCAGTGTCTCTGTTCTGTCCTTTATGCCTAAAGGAAATAGATACTAAGAGACATCTTGGCAAATGTTTTCCATTTATGGTATGTTTTCACTATGTACAAATGCCAGATTTACATCTTGGTGATAATATGGAGTTCACTAGACACATTCACATCCTTATTGATTGATTGATGGTAGAGTCTGCATGTAAATTTGAGGCATCATATATAAATAAGTGCACTATAGTAAGAACAAGCATTTTGAAGGAGTAGAGCTCTTATCCCATTAGATCATCATAGCAGCCCTAGGAGCAAGGTTTATAAGTCCTAGTTTTCAGACCAAAAGCTGACCCCAGACCTTGTGAACCTGGGCCAGTGTTTCTCCCCACCATCCCTTAAAGTCTAGGAAGATGAGAGGTTTCTCTCCCTTCCCTCTCCATGTCCTACCCGCCTCTCCAAAAGCCTGTGTGACTTGATTCTCTTCCCCTAGGGAGCCTACTACACACAGCCGGTGTATGCTGCCCAGCCCCATGTTATCCACCACACCACGGTTGTCCAACCCAACAGCATTCCTTCTGCCATCTACCCAGCACCTGTCGCTGCCCCCAGGACCAATGGTGTGGCCATGGGCATGGTGGCAGGTACCACCATGGCAATGTCAGCAGGTGAGGACATCTACTTCAGTGTCCAGCCTTTTCCAGGTACTCATGACAGCATGGAGAACATAATCCTAGATTCAGCCGCAGCGTAGCATGAGAAATCTTGTGCTGGGGGACCTGGAGCCCAAAGAAACAGACCCTCTGAATTTGTCTTTAGGGATGAAGGGAGCTTTCATGGAGAAGGGCATGTTAACACTGGGCCTTAAGGAGTGAACAGATACATGAAAGGACACGGAAGTCCAGGTAGAAAGGACTTAAGTATGTTCACTAACATCTTACACAGGTGCTAGAATGGAAATGATCCAGGCACTTAGAAAACGGTTCAAGTACTGGAAGGGTGGCTGGAGCATTTGGCAAAGGTAGATAGTGATGAAGAGTCATGAAATACCTTTAGGTAACAGGGAGCTAGTGAAAAGGGTTTAAGCAGGGAGGGGTGGGCTTGGTTTAAGCATTCTTTCTGGCTGCTGAGTGGAGATAGGAAACAAATGGGCCGGTAAGGGGGTCGTCAGTTTTGTTTATGGAGAGAGAGTGACACTCGGACCCAGTAGCAGTAGAGAGCCCAGAAAAGAGGGCACAGAGAGCAGTGCTCCTTAGCATACAGGCTGGTAAGAACCTGATCAGTAATCAAGTGTAAGGGATGGGAGAGGACTTGTCCAGGATGAACTCCTCTTTGAGGGTGGGGGGACAGCAGAGTGACAGCAGATTTAGGGAAGTCTAGATAGGTTGACATCCAGGGGGACGTAACTGTTGGGCATTCACTGACAATTCACATAAGACGACAAGAGCCCAATGAATAACCTTTGATACCCAGGTATTAAAGAATCAGCTGAGTCATGATTAAAGAAAAAGAATACAAGACTGGGCAGGCTGTGGGAGTTGGGGACGTGTTCTGCCCCTAATGTGATGGTGGTTGTGAAGACCTCACTCCCCAGATCAGGCCAGCAAGCCTTGTCCAGGTCCTGGGACCACAGAGAGATAGATAAGAAAGAGCCCTGCCTTTCACAACCCCCCGGGTTAGTCAACGGGAAATGGACTCAGTATGATATTTGTAACCTCAAGAAGCATGCAAAGACCAAGTAAAGAGGAGACCACCGAAGTAAAGGGATCCTTTCTGCCCCTCAAGCATAGTAAAGTGAGGAAGGACAGACAGCAGATCATCAGGCCAGCCAGAGGGGTGCTCTGGTACTGGGTTTACTTCTCTTTGTCTGGATGCCCAGGTACCCTGCTGACTACACCCCAGCATACTGCGATCGGGGCACACCCTGTTTCCATGCCAACATACCGGGCCCAAGGAACCCCTGCGTACAGCTATGTGCCGCCGCACTGGTAAAGCCTGCAGCCCACCCAAGTGAGTGGGGCCCAGGGCGGGAGAGGTGTGGGGGTGAATAAAGAGAGGAACTGCTTCAAACCCCTAGCTTGAGTCTGGAGCATAGGAGTCAGCAGGTGGTAGGCAACAGTTATCAGTTCCTTTCCTGCTCCAAGTTCAGTGGTTTCACTCTTACAAATAGCTGTCCCCTTACAGATATTCTAGATCCTTCATAGGCTAGCTCATCATCCTGACAGTAGCTCTAGAGCAAGGACTCTTAGTGCATTTTTCTATAAACACAAAGGTCAGCATCACATAATCATAGAAGTGAAACTGGGACTTGAATTCCATTCCTTAGAATCTTAGTTCTCTGCTCTTTACCTCATAATCTTCAGACTTCTTGTAGTTGTGGGCCCCATTCTTCAAGTGAAATCTAACCTAAGTCAGGTGTTAGCTCTGATTGGGGCAGGGTGAGGCAGCTGCAGGGATGTCTCTCAGGGTGAGACCCTCTCCCTCATCATCACCCACCCCGCCCACTGCCTCCTCCAGGAGCTCTTCATGCAAAAAGACAGCCAGCGCTCCACTTAGGGGTCCTCCCTAGTTGAGGGAGGGCCAGAGGCTTCCTGTCACTAATGGCTTTTCCCTTCTTCCCCCAGACCTGGAGTCACACATTGTATGCAACTACTCAAGTCTTACAGGTGCTGGAGCAGTTCCCTAGCAGCACCACCTCTATTTGCAAGAAGAGACAACGGAAGTGCAAGGGTCACTTTATGCATCTTTAGTGGTTTTGGTTTTTATTTTTAATTTTTGTAAAAGCTGCTTTTTCTAATCTCCTGCCTCTCCCTGATTGCCCCCTGTCTTAGCTGGCTGCCCTTCCAGCTCCCCAGCACATCCTCCTACCTGGCCAGCCACATCCTCTCTGCTCTTCTTTTCTCCCCCAAGTGCTCAGTCCCAGGGGATCCCAGTCTAGTGGCAGCAGCCAGTGGGGTTTATTGCAGTGGTTCAGTTGAAGGCTCATTTCATTTGAAGAGCATAAATGTATGTGGCCCTCAGGTCCAGGGTAGGAACTCAGAGCTGTTGAGCAGGCCATATATATTTCTGGGGTGTTAGTTATTTTGTGTGTGGGGTGGGGGTGGGAGCGGGTTGGGTGGGTTTCCTAAGCAAGATTAGTTTAGGACATTTCCATGTCCTGACACAAATGAAGTATCTTCTGAGAACCATTGCAACAAACCAAGAACAAAAATCACCTGATTATGTAAGAGTGTTAAAGTAGCTTGATGCAGGAGGCTGAGCACCTGGGGAAACCAGCTTTTTCCTTGGGAGAACTTGGGAAAGGGAGAGGAGGGGAGGGAAGGGCATGGTGGGAAGAGAGGGAAGGAGGGGGAAAGGGTGCTTGCTTTGCTGGCTTGGTTTGATAGGTCTCTGGCCAAATTGGTCTGGACCTTCTGATTTGCACAGTGGTATAAATTGACCTGGCACTTCCTCATAAGGTGATTTTGACCTCAGACATGCCAAGCAGCTGCAGGGTGGTTGGGACTTCAGTGTCCCAAGACCTTGGAAAGCCAGGTGCCCTGTGTAACCCAGTCCTCGGCCTCGGAGCCCTCATGGACCCTCTCAAATGAGGAGCTTCCTCCTGATTGGAATGGGAACCTATGGCATTTCTCTCCCTTTCCCTCAGCCCTTCCCAGTGCCAGGGCTCACCTGTCTGTCCATGGGGCTGGCAAGTAGGCCAACCTCTTGGTTACCTTGTGCCATTCATGGCAAAGTAAAGGGACCATATTCCAGGATGGTGCTGAAGGTCATGATAGTGAAGGGAAAGCAATAGCAATAAACATTTCATAGACTGTGGAGCTGACAGGACCTTAGCAATCATCGCATCCATTCCCCTGTTTGATAGATGAGGGAGGCCCAGAGCCCAGGGCAGGACTTGCCTTGACCTCACAGTAAATTAGCATTAAATGCAGCCTCCCTACCTTAGGGGCATGTTGCCAACAAAAATTTACCTAAGCATGGGTTGGCTTGGTTTTAAAAGAAATAAGTCAGCAGCAGTACCTATACCTGGCAAACTCTGGATAGTCTCTGGGCTTTTGTTTCTGCTCTTCTCCTTCATGGACTCCAAAGGCAGGGTTTGAAGACTGGGCAGAGGCCATGTGGGGGCAAATGAAGAAATAGCATTTGGAAATTACGTGAAGACATCTGCAACTTTTGTCCTATTCTTGACTCCAACCCTATGAGAGGAAGCAAGTGGGCTGACTGGAAAGGAGAGGCTATGGTTTTAGGACACTAGCCCTGGTCTGGAGAGGAGAGGAGAAGAGAGGAAGCCCAGGAGACAAAGGCTTAACAGGGACAAGGATGCCCAGCTGCTCTCAGCCAGGAACCTGTTTGGCCCAGTACTAGCCTCCTTCCCTCCAGTGCTCAGGTGGGATAGGAACCTAGCATTTGACTATAGAAAATGGGATCATTAACAACATTTGGGACTTTCAAGTATCTATTTTTATTTTAAATTTATGCAAACTTGGGCATAAATTCCCACCCCTACCTCCTAGGTCTCTCTAAAGGAGGAGAAAGTCAGGACCCTTGGGCTAGAATGACCTCAGAAGCTGCCCATCCCTTCCTAGGACTGCAGGAGCCCAATAACCTTGGCGCCGAGCCTGGGGTTTGGGGGCCCACCCTCTTGGCCCTTTCAGGGAGCTCCAGGATCAGTAAGGAAAAATGAACTGTTCTAAATGGTCTGTTTAGTTTTGGGATGCTGAAGGGCTTTGGTTTTGAGACAACAAAGTTTCCAGTGTTAATCCATTTTTTTTTTGCAAATACCTCCTCCCACCTGCCTTGTTTTTGTAAGGGTGGGTGAAGGTTATTTTAGATTATGTCATATGTGTTTGAAAAATGCCAAAATAATAATACTGATGATAATACTAGGAAACCTCTGCATTTGTCAGGTGCTTCATAATTTTCAAAGCACTTCATAGCCTTTAATGTACTGCCCCTGAGAGAGAGGCAGGGTCAGAGTTACTATACCCATTGGACAAATGTGGAAACCCAGATCACGGAAGGAATGGGGACTTGCTGAAAGGGAGCAGAGTGCTGGTATCCTGACCAGTGTCCTGAGCCCAATTCCTGCACGTGGGCTTGGGTAGAACCCTGGGGGTGGGGGGTGGGGGGCAGGAGGAGACCTAGGAGTGACCTTGTCACTTTGCTCTTTCTGTAAGTAAAAAGCCAACATTTTAGTACCTCACAGTTCACAAAGCAATTTCACGTACATCATCTGGTTTAATCCTTCCAACAACTCTGAGAACTAGAGATTAATCCTCTTGGTTAATTTATGAGGAAACTGAGGCTCAGAAAAGTAAAGTGATTTAATTAGTAGAGCCACTTGAGTCCCAGTCTGTCCGCTGTCTTTCCTTCCGCTCTGACACCACACACCCACTCACAAACGGAAACACCTATGTTCTGCAGCCACTAGTAGCCCCTTGTATGTAATTCAGAAACAAAGAGATACCCCAAGATTAAACTAAAGGCACTGAAAGGCCATGGTCTGGAAGAGCCTAGACCCAGCGCTCTTTCAGTGTGAAAAGAGTTCAACTGGCCTCACCCTCTTGCCTTGACTGAGATCCACAAGCCTGGCCAAGCTTAGGGAGTCACTGCAAAGGGGAATGAGCCCAGGGGAACAGGGGCAGTAGTGTGCCCTCAGTAAGGTCACAGGCATGTGTGTTAGGAGGTATCATTGGCAGCATCCAAAGATTCTAAATAGCTCGGTGGTCAGACTGGAGAGGTCAGAGCTGGGAGGGTACAAGCCAGCTGAGAGGGCGTGTCTACAGGGCAGAGTGGCAGAGCTGAAGCAGCACACAAACCCCTATCTCCGTCCCCTCCACTGCGTTTCTCTATGTGCCCCAAGCATGGTGTCCAGGGTAAGGGACAGACGTGGGTCCAGATACCAAATCCTCTTGGCTTTCCCCCATTTTTACCTGATTTCCTTCCTCACCAGCCTGGGACCATGGAAGCTTGAGTCTGAAGGGTGGACTGCCCCCAGTTGGTGAAAGCATAACACAATCATTTGCCACATTTTGTGGGAGGAAAGTATATTCCATTTCTTCTTCCTGAGACAGGACAGTTGCTGATCCTTCTGTCCCTCTTGGCAGTGACTCCACAGTTTTTATTCCTTTTCCCAGACACACTTACTCTCTGTTGTATTCAACAGGGAAACACACACACATTGATCCAGAACTTTCTCCATATACAAAGTACTTAGACATTGATTGCCAAAATCCCCATTTTATAGACGAAAAAAACCCACAAAACTATGGCATAGGGACTTTCCAAAGGTCACTTGGTTTGTAAATGAAAGAGATAAGATTTTAACTATTCAATCATCTGCTGTTTCTGCTAGCATCTGCTGGGTCTCTGTGCAGCATGGCAAGTGTAAAGAAGGTGTGACCCTCTGACAGCCCCAGAGCTGAGGAAGGCTCAGTAGAGACTAGGGAAGCTTAGTCCTGACTGAATAGATTTATAGAGCTTATACTTTGGAATAGGACCTGTGGAGTGCTCTGGGGACATAGCCAGCTGGCTGCACAGGGAGGATGAGAATTGGCAACAAATGTCCTAACTTGTACAAAACACTTTGGGGTCATGATGCCTAGGACTGAAAACACTTTCAGTGGCAGCCCGAGATATCCTTTTCATTGCAAGACTCATGTCCCTAGGCCATCTGCACACCTTTACTTTCTGACCCCAGAAAATTTGGTCACTGGACTGGACTGGCAGATTACGGGGACTTGGTGTGGCCCTAAATGGCCAAAAGCATTCTGGACTTGCTTTTGCCATGGGCGAGAACCAGACCTAGAGAGACAACGAATAAATTTCATACATCCCTATCCAACTCTTTCCCCTGGCTTCACCCAAATTGTTCCAGATTTAAGATATTCTACTCCCAGAGAATTGCAGGGACTTCTTTGGAGTGGCTTAGTTTGTCCTGAGGGGCCTTAAGGAATTAGTCACACAGAGTATGATAAAAATAGGGCAGGCCCCTTAGACACCAAGTTCTGGTGTCCTCATTGTGCAGACAGGACACATCTAGGATATTAGGAAGGCACTGAGTGATCCAGGACTGAAGCCCAGTAAATCAAATCCCCTTGGCTCTGCTCTGTGACGAGAGGGAGAGAGGCCTTGTGCTCTTAATCACAGCATTCCGGCTGGATCAGTCACTTAGATCTGACCACAGCACTTAACGCTTCTCAGTTGGAGTGGAAGCATGCAGAAACTCTGCTTTGACATCCTGTATAGGTGATGTAAATCCTGAGGGTCAGGTTGGGTAGTAAGTGGGCAAGTGGGAAGCAGGCTACCTGCAGGTGTGCACCCCCAGGGAAGTCTAGCGTGACCCACCATGGAAGGTGGGATTGCAACAAAAGGAACCAAACAAGGCTCTGAGAGTTCAGGCTTCTCTAGGCATGCCATGCTGATTGCTGGATTTGCCTTTACCTGCCCGTATTTTTGAAATTAGGCATTATTGCATGGTTCTAGGACCCAGCCTTCAAAATTCCTGGCAGGCCAGCTGCAACATTCCATGGGCGAGACTTGAGTTCTACTCTCTCAGTTTCTCCAGTGGGTATTTGCTGTCTTATGTACTGTTGCGTCCAGTCCAGAAGCCAAGTGAGGAGCCCAGGAGTTGAAACTGGCTGCCACAGAACCAGAACGAAGCTACAGCATTCACTTCCCTGTGTCTCTGTTCAGAATCCCGAGGTGTCCTTGCTGTGGCAATGAGGCCCTATACCTTTCCAGCTCCTGGGAGGTGTGGTTTTCCCTCCTGAAAGGAACAGATACAAAAGCCTTGCAGACAAGTACCAGGAATCCAATGGGTGAAGTCAGCTGTAGGTCTGACCCCAGCAAGACCAGCATCTCCAGGCTCCAGCCTTTCTCCTCATGCCCAGAGTCAGTGAGAGTGGGACTGGCCCAGAGCCCCCTTTTGGGTCAGCCAGAGTACCTGGATCTCTGATGTGAATCAAGTTCCTCCTTAATAAAGGGCAGGGAAGGCCAGGTATCTATCCACTAGGAGTTGTCTGTGCTGCCCTTTAAAGGCCCAAGGGCCTCTCCCTGCCTCCTGACTTCAAGGCTTCTGCATCCTTATTTCTCATCACGGGACAGAGAACCCGGTCTCATGGCATGTAACATCCATGTGAGAGCGTGTTGTATAGGATTTTGTATTTTTTAATTCATTTTAATCTACAGGTTGGAGTCTAATTTTTAAATTTTATTGGAACTCACATTTTAAAAAGAAATAAAAGCATTTAAAATGATAATAATAATAATAAACCTTTGACCGGTGTCTTCCAAGTAGTTTGATCAAAGAACTTAGAGGTGTTTTAAAACCAGCCTGGAGTGTAAAGATTGGAAAGTCCCATGGCCTCACTTGTGTGTATGAAGTGTAAATCTGGTTTTGTTTTGTTGTTTTGGATTCTTTTGGGTTTTTGTTTTGTTTTGAAAATCAAGATAGTGATCACTCTGAAAGATTGAAGCCAAGAATTTGTAACTATGATATTTACTGTAAGCTGTAGAACATTCAATAACTATTAAAAAAGTTTCCACAAAAAAAGAAAAAAAAAGTCCTAGGTGATCAGACTGAGTGGTTCTTGGGAGAGGGGCTACAGAAGGCTCAGGAGACCACGTCCAGAGCCAACGAGTCCCTAGGCGCCTGCCCAGTTGGTTCTAAACTTGTTTTCACCCATCAAGAGAAACCCATGGCACATCTCAGATACAGCAGGGAGATATGAAGTGAAGTTTGAGTGGCCTGAACTGAGTTTGTGGGATGCAGGAACCTAGTGAGGTCATTCATGGGCAGAGGTGACACTGTCTTCTGTGTGACTGGTACTCAATACATACAACACTGTGTGGGGAGTTGGGGGTGGGGCTGCCCTGTTAGCCCCATCTCCTAGAGGCAAAGCCCGAGCTTTCTTAAAGGGTAAATGTACTATAGATGGAAACCAAAGGAGAAGGGTATGGTGGTTTGTAGTTAGAGGAAAAGTGGGTTTATGTGACGTCCATCCATACAGACATCAAGTGCTGTTAGTTTTAGCTTCTCTATCTCTTGACTGTCCCCTGGGTCATCGTGTCCATCATTCCGTCACTCCCTTCCAGGGCCCACCTACAGGTTTTGCTCTGCCAGGCCTCCAAATATTCAACTACCTCAAGTGGGGTGAAAACAGGCCTAGGGAGGCTGGGACTGGGCTTTTACTACTAAACCCAAACCTCAGTTGATTCCAACTCCTAATGACCCCACGAGTTGCAGAGTAGAACTGCTCTGGCAGGCTTTCAAGCCTGTGATTGCCATTCTTCTGAGGCGTCTCTGTGTGAATTCAAACCACCACACATTTAATTGGTAGTCTAGTGCTTAACCAGCTCACAGTATACCTGTAATTAAAACTGGACTTGCCACCACACCTCCCCTTGTGCTGCTGCTACGCTTCCACAGGCTTCCTCCAGCCCTTGACCTGACTCCTCCCTCAGAAAGCAATGTTGGAGTGGGGGGATGAGAGGGCAGCTTGGGAGCAGACAGGGGGTAAGGACTGAGGAGTCTCACTCAGAACTCTCCCTGCCTCCTGCTCCTTCACCTGCTGGCTTAAGAGCAGGCAGGCCTGGGAGGGTGAAAGCCAGGAGGGCTTCCAGAGGGAGGTGAAGGTAGAGGCCTTGAAGGCTAGCATCACAGTACACATTCTGCCTGATCCCTCAGCTCTTCATCTCACTCTTGGGAACTGGCTTCACCAACCCCAGCCTTCCACACAGAAAATTGGGGTGGGTGTGATCTGAAGGGGGGCGTAGCACTGGGATGAAGGTGTCCTTTACCTGGAAGTCTTCACTGTGGTTGGCATCTGTCTGTGGTGAAGCAGGTGGGTGAGAGGGCACCTGGAGACCACAGTCCAGGCTTCCCCTGGGCAAGTAGCTGATAGCAAGAGGGCAGGGTCTCCCACCCCATTCATCAGGTACCATCTCATCCCCCCTCTCCATGCCAGAGTGGGTGGTGTATCATCCCAGTTGCACAGAGGGATACCAAGTAGACCCTGCTGACCCAAGGGAGCATTTCCTTGGGTGCACTGGCCACACCAACTTGTTCCTTACAAATGGATTCTCTTCTAGACTTTGGCAATCTTTGGTGCTTCAGAAAATTCTTCCTGGTGTCTAACCCACACCCCACCTTCTATCCCCTTCCTGCCCCCTCGAGAAGCTACTGAGTGGAGCCTGTGCCCCAGGCACCTTGAGAGGTCACATCTCAAAGCCCAGCGTCCATCCAGGGTGGACCTTCACTTTGACTTCTTTAAAGAAGCCAGGCCCTAGTCTGAGTCACCATAGCCCCTTACTGGACAGACCTAAGACGCGCCACGGTCTGTCTGTTGTTAGACCTCGCCAGGTTCCTTCAAGTCTCATTTTCTAACTAGTTCTTCAACCTGCCTTCCATTGGCATTTAAGTGTGTCCCCTTCTTCCATCTTTAAAAGCATACCAAACAACAAGTGCCGAGTTAGAGTGTAAGTGATATTCTGATGAAAGAACCCTATCCTAGATCATCTTTTGGTGGAAAATGCAATTCAAAATGATTTTTTTTTTTTTTTTTTAAATTTTAAACTAACCATGTAAAGCCTCACCAGGCATGCCTGCCATTTCCTCTCCACCCTCTCCCTTGATCCACTGGGACCTGGACCTGCCCTTACTACTACCTGTTGGTGACTCCCACTCAAGTCTCTGTGTAGATTAACTCAAGGAAGGCTTCAGTTCTGACTGCCCCCCAGCACCTGGCCTTGTGGTCTAGCCCACACACTTAGCCTTCCCTGGTGTCCGATTGTCTTCGCACTTCGTTGGCAGTGCTGACTCTGCCATGCTGGGGAGGTCTTCCCTGGGCCTTAGCCTGGGACCTGCCCTCCACTCCCTAGCCCAGTCCTGGCACAAATGTCCACAGGAATGCTTCTAGATAGACTTGGTACTAGATCTGCCTCTTGAGAGCTTCAGGCTTTCACAGCCAGATACACAGTGCTCTGTCACAACTCAGGACTACCCCTGGATTATTACTGTTTCCCCACCCAGTTGGCCCTAAGCCTTTGAACTATACTAACTCCAAACCAAGTCCTAGTACTTCTCCAGTCCATCTGTTTATTCCCATCACACCCATATTGCCCAGCCGCCATCGTCTGTCTAGATGGCTACAACAGCTTCAAGGTACCCCTGCTCCTGTTGCTTCTCTGCCAGTTCTCCATATTGTAGCCAAGAAGGAGTTGTGTGATGTTTTCCCCTCTCTAAGTTTTTAACAGCTCCTTGGCGCCCTTGGTTTAAGATCAGTGGCTTCTCATAGCCCTGCCCTCAGCAGCTCCCGTCTGGGCCTCCATCACACTTTTTCCAAAGTCTCCAGGTCTTCATGTTTCTGTTGGTCCATGGCTTTCCCATGTGCTGGTCCCTCTACTTGGAACACATTCCCGCATCCACACTCTCAAGCCCCCAAGCATCTTCCAGACTACATGACTCTCACTTCCTCCAGAGCTGTACTATCCAATATGGCAGCCACTAGCCACATGTGGCTTTGAGCACTTGAAATATGTTAGTTCATATTCAGATGTGCATTAAGTATAAAATATACACCAGATTTCAAAGGCATAGCACACACACGAATGTAAAAGCTGATTATTTTAAAGTTTTATGCTCAAGTGAAAATATTTTAGATTGATCATTGAGTCAAACAAAATGTTACTAATGTTATTAAAATTAATTTCACCCATTTCTTTTTGGCATCCCTGGTTGGTGCAATCAATTCATGCTTATTCTGAGTCCACCCAAAAGCAAGGCCTAGAGAGAAGTCAGCCATTTAAAGCCTCAAAGAATATAGTCCTCCTGTTTAAAACCTCATAGAATACAGTCCTCCTCTGATACCAAGGAGGTTGCCATGAATCAGCATCCACTCAGCAGCCACTGGTTTATTGGTCTGTCTTTTTACTTTGTAAAATTCTATTCAGAAATTTTCAATGGTATATGTGGTTCACACTTTGTGGGCAGCACTGCCTCAGAGCTTCCATGAGACCCCACTGAGGCTGGAGACCTCCTCCAGAACCCCTGCTGACCGGTTGCTGGGCCCCCACCTGCCGGGAAGCAGGAATCACAAGGAAGGGATGGACGCATGGTCTGACTAACACATGGTCCCCAACCCGGTGCAGGACTTGAGAGCCATTTGCTGAAGGGACGACCTGGGGTGGCATAGGGAAAAGAAGTTCCTCACGACACCACGTTCCCACCTTTTATTATTCAATAAATTGATGGGGATGCGAGGACAGGACAAAAGCAAAGTTTTAATAAATAAGAGAAATGGGGTCATGGCAGCGGGCCCGCGCCTGCACGGCACCTCATAAATAACCAGTTTGCTGAGCACACAGTATGGGGACGGGTGCTGAACTAGGGCTAGCCAGAGCTGGAGGACAGACGCACCAACACCATAGGAACCACTGAAGCCAGAGGTGCTGCTCCAGCCCTGGCACCCGGTCCCACTCCGCCCCCCAAGGATCCTGAGATCTTGGGGTCAGAGGCAGCTGGGCAGGTTAGGGCTCCTGCACCCCAGCCCTGCCCAAGTCAAGTCTGTTTGCCATTTTTGTTAAAAACTGAGGAGGAGGCAGGCACATGCATTAAGCCCCCTCTGTAGACAGAGCCATGGATGGAACAGCCCCTGGGGGTCTTGAAGGCAGAAGCCCTGGCAGCAGCAAAAACGGCCAGATGAAGCTACTAATGTGGGTGGGGCAGAGACTCAAGCTCATCCTCCACAATGGACCCAGCCCAGAACCAACAAGGAGCTGGAGAGGCCCTGGGCACTGAGATGTCCTTCGAGCTTCACAGTCAGACACTTGTCCATGATTGGAACCCAGGAACTCAGCCCCCCAGCCAAGGGCTGGATGGTGCCCCTTACCTCTCCAAGACTTGTGGGAAGAGGCACATCTACTCCCTGGCCCTGTATAGAAGTGGGAGGGCTGGGAGCCGGGGAGAGGGTCCCTCCCTTCCCGGAAGTTAGACTCTGTTGATGGAATGAATCCTGCAGGCGCCTAGGATCTGATCAGGGCAAGGGTCGGGGCATTCTGCAGGCGGGGAATGGGCAGCAGGGGCCTGGAGTGGGCTCTCACTACTTCTGCACAGTGCCTGCCAGCTGGCCTGCCCCACATTGGGGGAATGGCCCCACCTCCAGGCCTTGGCCACTGCTGTTCTGTCTGCTGGGCCATTGCTTCTCGGTCCTCTGGGGCCCAGCTGCGGCTCTCCCTCCAGGAAACCACTGGAACCTCCTAGGGCAGAGCTGCAGTGTCCTCAGACAAGACAAGCCCTTCAGATGACCAAGTTGCTCTCACTTAGCCTGACGATGTAGCGGTTCTCCTGGGGTACAGAGGCGAAGGTCAGAGCTGAATCAGAGGCCTTCTGGGTTCCAGGAAAGTGGTCCCTGACACTGTGCTCTGTACTCCCAACACCTGCACTATCTTTGGTCAGGTTGGCCCACATGC
The DNA here is from genome assembly GCF_000296735.1 of Chrysochloris asiatica. NCBI lineage: Eukaryota > Metazoa > Chordata > Mammalia > Afrosoricida > Chrysochloridae > Chrysochloris > Chrysochloris asiatica. The sequence continues at coordinate 8,572,763 of NW_006408658.1, read as the reverse complement.
CAAGACACGCTCATCTCTTGCCCTCACCTCAGGCTTGTTTTCCGTTGGGGGCTTTAGCCATTTAGTGTGGCTTGTGCTACTGCCCAGGAGTGAGCGCTGCTCGGGGGGGAGGCCAGGCTGTGAGGAGACAGGGAAATTGCCCCCTGAAGGCCCTGCCTCTGTGATGGTCTTCACTTCAGATGCTACTGAACTTGTTCGCTGCTCAGGAATTCGAGCCACACGGAACCTGTGAGAAGGGGTGCAGGTCTCCTTTAGAGGTGGGGAATGTGAGGTGCAGGGAAGGCAGCACCTACCCAGAGTCACACAGCAAACTCATGGATCAATCCCCTGTACTTGTCAGCATCTGAGCCCTTCCCAGCAGCTTTCCACCTGCAGATGAGGGGTTCATTCTGCTGTCTGCACCCAGCCCCTGAGCCCCCACATCTAGCCTTCAGGTGGACCATCTCACTGGTTCTCAGGGCTCCACAAGCTCCTTCATGGCCCTGGCCGCTTTGGGGGATGCAACGGCTCCATAGGAGACAGTATGGCTAGGAGGTCTGTCTCTCAGGCCATTCCCACTGCTCAGAGCGGCACACTGAGGCCCAGGAAAAGGGTCCCCGGGGATCCACAAGGAGCAGGGTGTTCAGAGCTTGACCCTGCCTCACCTGCCCACAGATAAGATGGTGATCTCCCCCTGGCGTCCAGCCTTGGGGACTCTGGCTGAGCTGGGCAGGAAGCTGGGGGCAGGGGTGGTGGCTGCTGCAGCCTCAGGGGACAGCAGCACTTCGGGCCACTTCTTCTGGCTACATCGGGAGCAGCAGGGACCAGACACTGAGGCCAGGCCCTGCACGGTGTGGAGGTGGTGGCGATGTGGGCATACATGTGGTATGTTGGCAGGGCCTGGCATCGGCCTGCCAAAAAACAAACCACAAAAACGGAAGCAGTCACTAGACAGGGCCAGGAGACCCCAGGAGGTGGAGGAGAGGGATAAGAGTGACAGGAAAGAGGAAATACCCAGGTGCTCAACTGTGGGTTTAGGCCCCCTCCGGCCCTACCCCTCTTGGCTGCTCACCTGGGCACAGGCCTGTGGCTCGTTTGTACCAGCTGTTTGCTGTGATACTCTTTCAGCAGCTCTTCCAGGGCCGCCGCATTCTCTGTGGGCAGCTGCAGTCAGAACTCACCTCTGGGCCATGAGGGGCGCTACTCCCTAGCCCAGTGGACACCTCCCCTACCTGCTACTGGCCACCCGCAACCTTCTCCTCAACCCTCACCAGGAGGAAGAGGGGCCCATCCTGTTAGCCAGTGGCCAGGAGAGCAGGGCTGGCCTGAGGAGGCAGCTCAGATGAAAGTGGCAAAGCAGAGCTAACTGCCCCTCCCAACCCTGCCCCCCACCCCACCCCCAGGCTGCCTCCCAGGCACTGGGGCAGGCCAGACCATCCCTTACCTTTCTTCTCAGTGATCAGACGCACCAGGACCCCGATGGTGTCTTCATTGGCATCCTCAGCCCGGTAGGCAGGGTTGATCCCTGGGGAAGAAAAGTACAAGGACCATAGGATCCTGGGGTGTCTGAGAGGGACAATGGGCTCGGGAGCTATGCCATGAACTGCCAGCAGAGGGCGCCCACACCTTCTAAGACTTACAGCAGCCAGGCCCCCTGTAGGTAGCTGTGTTTAGGAGGCAAAGGTCCTCAAGCCATGCGAATGTGGGAGTCTAAGCCTTAACCTCAGCTCAGAGAAGCCCACTATCACTTTTATTACTCAGCATTGCTGCTTCCTGCACCCAATAACCCTAGATACTTAGAGGTTTAAGGGACCATTGGAACTCCTGGATCCCTGCAGTGTCTAGTGGACCTTCAAGCCCCCTTCTGGGCCTGTCTTGTGCCTCCTCAGCCTCAGGGAGCTGTGGGCTGCCTCCCTGCCCAGAACCCCGAACAGTTCCAGTGCACACAGCTATTCCAGGCCTCCTGCCTCCCTGCATCCCCTTGTCTATGGGTCTATTTAGCTGAGGACCCTTGGTCAGCTTTGGGACCAAATCTCAAGGGTGTGAGGATGGGCCCTCTGGGACTGGACCTGGGGCCAGCAGCAAACAGAGCTCCCAGGACTTACACCCAGACCACAGCTAGCAGCTAAGGGAGTCACTAGGTTAGGAAAACCAGTATCAAGTTTAAGTCTCCATCTTTCCATCTGCCAGCCTAGAGTTCCCCCACTGCAGATGTCAGTGTCAGGTGCTGAGGGGCTCATGCCAGTCCCTAGGCAGTCTCAGGCACTGGCATGGGAGACATTTCAGTCTTGACTCCATCACAGGCTCCTGTGGGTCCAGGACAATGTGTATAGGGGCTTCAAAAAGTTTGTGGGAAAATGGAATGAAAAGATCACGGAATTTTTCCACAAACTTTTAAAAGTCCCTTTTGTGCACACGGGGAGAGGGCAGTAGGTCCTAGGGGTGGGAGGGAGGAGTGTGTCTCTCCCTCTGGTTCTGGGACTTGTAACTCAAACCATAGCTGGGAGCTGAAATTCAAGCCCCTCACAATGCCCACCCTGGACAGCTGTCTGCGTCAGACCTCCAGAAGCCAGGATTCCTCTAGTGCCAGGCCAGAGGTCAGAGGTCACACTGAGTACCAAGAAAGCAGTTGACTCTTGAGCCAAGTATACAACCGGAGCCCCCAGGAGTCCAGAACCCTGCAGGCGGGCTTGACCTCCCCTAGGGTAGAAATCCACTGAAGTCACCTGCCTCTGCACCTCGCACCCCTATCCCCCCACACACTTCAGGTCAGCTGGTCTTTCCATCCACTTTATGCTTTACAACTGTTACCCCTGTGACCCCAGGAAGCCCTCCCAATTCGCCCCCTCTGACAGAGGCCGAGCTGGGGCTGGGCCTCACCGCTGCCTCCAGCTCCGGGGCCAGGCCCGATCTCCTTGTGGGCCGTACAGTGGTAACCCTTCCTCTTGAGCAGGTTACACACCAAGATGCCCAGCAGTCCCATGAGGCAGAAGATAGGTACAATGGCGATCACCGCGTACTGTGCGGCTGTCTCCTCGGTGCTGCCAGCCCGCGTGCTGTTCCCAGGCTGCTGGCTCTCCCCGCTACCACTGGCACCTCCTGCCAGCTCCACGCCACGTCGGACCCTGCGCCCCAACACTGAGCACCACAAGGATGGAGACAAGGAAAGACGGCTGTCCACAGCAGCCCACTCCCATCACAGGCGTAGCCCCCTCCTTTCGGCCATCTGGCCCATCTTGGCTCTTACCGTAGCCTCTTTTGGATATCCAGACCTTTGGCCCCTTGTCCCCCCATCCTTCTGGGACAGAGGGTACACATGGCACATGTGAGGGTCATCCATGGATTGGTGGCCTCACAAGGTTACTGACTGAATGGGTGACATAAGGTATCAATATATGTGGGGGTGTGTGCTTGTACATACGTACATGAGCACATATGTGGGGGTGTGCACGTGCATACAGATGTGAGCACATATGTGGGGGGTGTGCTCATATGTACACGAGTACACGTGGGAGTGTGTATCCATGTGTATGTGAGCATATGTATGGGTGTGTGTTCATACGTACATGGGCACATGTGCGGGTGTATTCATGTGTGCAAGCACATAGGCAGGAGTGCAAATTCATACATGAGCACATATGTGGGAGTGTGTGCATGTACATACATGTGTAAGCATATATGTGGTGATGCATGCTCACTGTACATGAGCACATATGTGGGGTGTGCGTGTGCATACAGATGCAAACACACATGTGGGGGTGTTCATATGTACATGAACACATGTGGGTGTTTGTGTGCGACCACATAAGTGGGAGTGCGTGTGCTCATACATATGTGAGCACATATGTGGAAGTGTGTGCATACATATGTGAGCATGTATGTGGGCGTGCATGTTCATGTGTACATGGGTGCATGTGTGAGGGTGCATTTCATATGTACTGAGTACACATGTGGGTGTGTTCATAATATGTGGGCACATATATGGGAGCGTGTGTATACCTACGTGAGCACATATGTGTGTGGTACATGTTCATGTGTACGTGAGCACACGTGAGTGTTCATATGCATGTGAGCGCATATGTGTGTGTTCATACACACATGAGCACATATGTGGGAGTGTGTGTGTGCATACCTATGTGCTGTGCAGGTTCAGCTGTGGCTGCCACTCAGATACAAGCAGCCATGTCCCACTAGCACTCTCTGGCTGTATCCCTTTCCCCTCTCCCTAGATGATCACTGCAGGGTCCCCCCATCCCGCCCGCCCGCCCCACACCAGCCTTAGCCCCAAACTTCCTCTCACCACGACAGCTGAGAGTACCCAGAGGTGCCAAGGAGCAGGGGTGACATGGAACATGGGGGTTTCCCTCAGGGCTGAACCACCTGCAGGGAAGAAAACTGTTACTGGCTCCTCCAGATCTCGCCTTTAGACAGGCTACCCAGTACCCTTCTTGGTATTGACCCGTCCCAGTTCACGGGTGGGAGACAGTGTGGCCTCCTCTTGGGGGGGTTAGCCTCACACCCCATCTGTGGCTCACCCAGGCTGGCAGCCTCCACACAGTGCATCTCGAGTCGCCGAGCCCGCCTGGGCCTCCAGCCTCCCTTGGGGGCTGCAGCAGGTGTGGGGTTGGCATGGGCTGGGGCCCCATGAGGCTGAGAAGGTACCTGGGGGGCAGGACCTGCACAATGCAGCACCCTGCCTCAGGTCCTGTGGGAGGGAAAGGGTGAGAACAAAGCCAGGAGCTGGGACTGAGGTCGCTGGGGAGAGCCAGACCTGGGGATCCTCTCTGTGTCTCCACCAGCCTTCCCAGGACTAGGCGATGGGTGGGGCAGCGCTCACCAGGCTGGGCTCCTCCCCAGGCGGGCACTGCCAAGGAAGCGTCAATGCTGGAGTGGCTGGGAGCCAGGGCAGCAGCTGGAAGAACAGCAGGCAGGAGGAGTGTGTTGAGGGTGAGGCAGAAGGCACTGGGGTGTGGTGTCTCTGGGGTCATCCATTCACAACTTATTTTCCTGAGGCTCATACCACACCATCAATGACCACACAGGGCCATACCATCCAGGCTCCACAGACACTCTTCTAACCCCAATGCTTCCTGCATCAACATCCACATAGGCAAGGACAGAACCACATCTGCTTTTAGAGAGTTCTGGAAGGCCCCAGACAGGGTTGGACCAGGATCTCAAGCTCTGGTTCTCTGAGTCACAACCATTCCAGCTTCCGAATTCCTCTCTCAGATCCTGCCCCTTCACAGCTGGACAGGCCATGAACTGGCTTCTGACAGGGTTACTATGAGTTGGAACCCACTCCACGGCACATCACCACCACCACCACCACTAATCCTCTCCAGTCTGCAGCTTATTGGGGTCCTTATTCTCCTCCAGGACTCCCCACTGTGCAAGGCCACCCAGCCTACACCCCTGTACCCAAACAGGGCAGGATACACCCCACCCAGCCCATTGGGGGCAGGGGGGAGGGAGCTACTGCTGTCTCTCATACTCAGATGTGGGTGGTCTTCCTGAATCCCTCCCTGCTGTGGGGAGACCCCATCCTCTGGTTTTGCTGGTGCTAGCTGGGTGCGGGGACCTCAGAGCAGTGTCAGCCACTCTCGAGGTGAAGGGAATATTACACAACAGGCGCTGGGACCTCCTCTGGCCCCAGGTCTGTCCTGCTGCCCTCTAGAGGTCATGCCTGAGGCCATGTCTTGCCCTCTCTGGGCTCCCAGCATCATAGCAGGCCAGACTCTAAGGTATCTCCTGAGATTGTAGCCCAGAGTCCCATGAGGCTCTGGGCAGCTGGCCAGTCTCTGATTCTGGGATCTGGACTCTGGGGTCCCAGCATCTGAGGTGCTAAGGTTCTCAGGCTCCAAATCCCAAGCCTCTTTTGCCCAATTTCTTCTTCCCCTTGGCCCACCCTCCCTGAGGATCTGTTCCCACGCCCAGCTGGCATCCTTGGCCTCAGCTAGGTCAGCCTGGCTACAATTGCCAGCAAGTCCTCCTGCCGTCTCTTTCCTCCCTGAAAGGAAGAGCTGACTACTCAGCCCCACCCCACCCTGGCGTTCCTCCTTGGGGGACTGTAGGGTAAGGGTTAGGATTGGGCTCCTCAGCTGACCGCCCCCCACCCCCCCATTCGCCTTCTGTTCCATCCCCAGCTCACCACAAGGAGGCAGGACAGGGACCAGCGCAGCAGGCTCAGCTTCATCCTCAGGGCAAGAACGGGGCACCAGCCTGGAGTGGATGGAGGGCGGCTTAGAGGGGGCAGGCTGCAGCTCTGGTCCTCCCAGCATGGTACAAGGTGTTGCAGAGGCAGGCTGACCACTGGGCAGCCCAGCCTAGACCACCTGTTGAAGCCTGAGCAGAAGTGGGGGGCTCTGGGGGCCAAGGAGGAGAGGCAGAGGCTCTGCCAGATTTGGAAGGCTTCCTGGGGGAGGAAGGGCTTCTTCCTCTTTCATAAACAGCCAGTCACCCTGGACCATGGCCAGGAGGGCCTGTGAGGGAGGAAGCCTGAGGCGGCCCTTGGGGAAGAGGGAGACTGAGGAGGCTGGCACCCTCTCCCCCAGTTTCTCCACCCTCATCTCCAACTCTTCAGGCTCCTGCTCCCCAAAACGGCTCACAGGGTCCCAAGCATGCCGGCGGCTCACTCATACTCTATCCTCACTCTTGCCATTTCTGCTCTTCCCAAGGAAGATCGTTTCCCTCACCATTCAAATCCCACACACCACACAGGCCTCTTTTTCCAGAAGTTCTCTCAGACCTCCCCTTTCCCACCAAAGCTGGGTCAAGGCCTTCTCTGGCTCTCAGAGCTCCTGTGGGTGCCCCACCCCATCACATTCCACATGGCCACACCTGGCTGAGCCCCCATGGAGGGCTGGGCCGTATGTGACTACATCTCGGCCCAGTGCCAGGCAAGGGCTGGGGAGGCCATGGCAGCCAGTACTCAGCCTCTAGTCACTTCGGGAGCACCTACTGTGTGCCACTCACGACCCCCAGCACCAGGACAACAGGTATGAAGGGACAGATGAGGGCTCACATTCCAGACAATGATTCTCTGCCAAGGAGCCCTGGTGGCAAAGTAGGTCAAGTGTTGGTCTGACAACCTAAAGGTTGGTGGGTCAAATCCACCAGCTGCTCAAGAGAAAGAAAAAGCTATTTACTCCTGTAAGGATTTATTGCTGTTCGTTAGGTTCTGACTCATAGCGACCCATTGCACAAAAGAATAAAACCCATCACCATGTTTGAGTCCACTGCTGCTGCCATTGTGCCAATCCATTTCTTTAGGGGTCTTCTTCTTTTTCACTGATCCTCCATTTTACCAAACATGATAGCCTCTCCGGGGACTGGTCCCTTCTGATGACATGTCCAATGTATGAGAGATGAAGTCTCCTCTAAGGAGCATTCTGGCTACACTTCTTCCAACACAAATTTGTTTGTTGTTCTGGCAGTCCATGGTACTTTTAATATTCTCCTCCAACACCATAACTCAAATGTATTAATTCTTCTACGGTTCTCCTTATTCATTGTCCAACTTTCACATACATATGAGGTGATTGAAAATACCATGGCTTGGGTCAGGAGCACCTTGGTCCTCAAAATGACATCTTTACTCTTTAACACTTTAAAGAGGTTTTGTGCAGCAGATTTGCCTAATGCAATAACTTCGCTTGATTTCTAGACTGTTGCTTTCATGAGTGTTGACTATGGATTCAAGCAAAATGAAGTCTTTAACAATTTCAATCTTTTCTCCATTTACCACGATGTTATTCATCAGTCCAGTTATGAGGATTTTTGCTTTCTTTACATTGAAGTGCAACCCATACTGAAGGCTATAATCTTTCATCTTCATCAGTCAGTATTTTAAGTCTTCTTTGATTATAGCAAGCAAGGTTATATCATCTGTCTATCTTTCTGGTAATCTCTGCTTTCAGCATCTGGCATCAGCAATGGTATCCCTCATTCCATGTCCTCTTCTGAATCTGACTTGAATTTCTAGCAATTCCCTGTCGACTTACTGTTACAATCAGTTTTGAATTATCTTTAGCAAAATTTGACTTGCATATGACATTAATGATATTGTTTGATGATTTCCAAAGTCCACTGGATCACCTCTCTTTGGAATAAGCACAAATATGGATCCCTTCCGATTGGTTGGCCAGGCAGCTGTCAGTCAAATGTCTTGGCAAAGATGCGTGAGCACCTCCAATGCTGCATCAGTTTGTTGAAAGATTTCAGGTTGCATTCTGTCAATTCCCTGAGCCTTGTTTTTTACCAATGTCTTTAGTGCCACTTGGACTCTTCCTTCAGTACCATTGGTTCTTGATCATATGTTACCTCTTGAAATGGTTGAACATCGACCACTTTGTTTTGGTACAGTGACTCTTTGTATTCCTTCCATGTTCTTTTGATGCTTCTTACATCGGTCAATATTTTGCCCATAGAATTCCTTCAACATTGCAAGTCGAGGCTTGAATTTTTTCTTCAGTACTTTCACCTTCAGAAATGTTGAGAGTATTCTTCCCTTTTGGTTTTCTAACTCCAGGTCTTTGCACATTTCATTATAATACTTGACTTTGTCTTCTCTAACTGCCTTTTGAAATTTTCTGTTCAGCCTCAGAAATCCTATGGAGCAGTTCTACCCTCTTATAGGGTTGCTGTAAGTTAGAACTGACTCTATAGCAGTGGTGGATTGGGCCACCGGCCAGAAAGTAGACAGCACCAGAAAAAACAAACCAGTCTGGTGAGAGCACATAGAGATGAGGGATGGGAGAAATCTCAGTGGAGGCTCCGAAGCCCACTGGCCTCAGGCAAGACCCACTGTCTGAGACCTTTCCTTCTGAGATAATTCACTAGCCTGTCTTTGGAGCCAGTGGACAAGGCTGAAACAGCAGGAAGAGGATCTAGAATAAACAATGAAGAGAACTGTGGTAAACAAGGAATTCCAGTATGTATTTGAAAAAGGCCTGGCTTTGGGGTCAGGTGTATGAGGGAAGCTGCATTTGTCCTGCATCAGCAACAGCCATGCAGCCTCTGAGCCCCGAGGGGCAGCGTCCCTGTTTCCTGTGCCTTGGAACAGGAAACAGGAAATGAGCCAGGGCTCTACTGCAGGTTGGGGAGACCTGCCTGGAGTCCACATAGCCTGATGCCAAGCCTGGTATGGCAGCCGGGTCCAAAGTAGATCCCAGATCACATGGGGGCCCCTTGCCTGTGGGCGGCTGGGCATCCCGGCTGGAAAAGGAGCTGAGGAAACTGATCTGCCCAAACTGGCGGCCTGGCCCTGCACAGACCTTTCCAGGCCAGGGGTTTGAGTTACGTCTCGGGGGAGGGGTGGCGGTCACATCATCCTGGGGACTCTCCAGGTCAATGGCAGTGGTTCTGGGCCTCCAGCCAGCTCAGGGGAAAACCAGAGGCAGGAAAAGGCCAGCCCCAGAGCAGGGTGAAGGCCACCAGCAGTCAGCACCCAGCAAATGGCATCCTCTGACTCACCCTCCTCCTTGTCCCGTCTCAAATCTGGTCTTCCTTTCCAGTTTCTACCTCAAAGTGGCCCAGGTCTACCTTTCCCCCAAGTCCATCAACCCTTGATCTGTTCTCCAAGGGACCCAACCCACACAAATTGGGGTTGGGCACAGTGGTGTGTGATGGTGCGTGTGTGGCTGGGTGTGAGTGAGGGGCCAAACAAACACAGAGAGGCCCCATCCCATATGTAGTGACCTGAGCCTGCAGGGGGTGCTGTGCTCTGCTCTCTCCAGATGGAGGAGACTTCCAGGAGGAAAATGGGGCCCCAAGGCCCAGACACTGGCTGCCTAGTGCCCTGCCGCCTTCTAATTATGAGCCTCTAATTACCCCAAACCAGCACTTACTCCGTCTGGCTGCCTCAGTCAGTTTTCAGCTGGCACCCCGGCCCTGACTCGGCCCAGACAGAGCCCGGATGAACCGGCCTGGCTGCCCTGAGGTTTGCACCTGTGTGCACACTTGCTACACCGACCCCCTCCTTGAATGCACCCCTTCCCCCATTAAACCTGTGGCATCTGATTCCTTAGCCCAGGAAACCAATTCCTTTAGAAGCCCCTTGGCTTCCGTGGGCAGCTATGAAGGCCCCATTACCACCCCTCTGCCTGGTCCTAAAGATTGAGCAGTCAGTGACCTTTCCCCCAAGTGTTGCTGAGGATGCCCTGGAAGAGGCGCTGGGAAGGGCGGGAAGGGCTGGAAGATGGTGGAAAGGCCATGACCCCATTAGCGTCTTCTGACACCCCACCCCACTGCCAGCCACTCCTTATGGGACCAGAACCCACCCTTTTATCTGACTGGGTCTCAGTTTCCTCATCTGCAAAATGGGGATGCTTCTCTCTCATGGCCAGCCTGTCACAAGGCTCAGATGAAGTAACGAGCCCAAAGTAGCTCGTGTGCTTCCTTCCCCCCCACCCCCGACTTTTTTTGCTTTGCACCTCTTGTCCTGGTGTGTAATTAAGTATTTATTTGCTTACTTGTTTATTGCTTACCCTACACCAGACAGTAACATAGGCAAGGATGTCTGTTTATCCACCACAAAACCCCATACCCAGTCTAGTGTCTAGGGCCCAACCCAGGAGCCCAAAGAGTAGCCTCGTTGAGGTAAGGAGAGGGTTTCCTCAGACTCGTCACCCCCCCACCCCGAACTCTTGAAAAAAAATACCAACACAATTAGAATGAGAAATTCCCTGGAAAAAAGCCAACTAGCAAAGTCACCATCCTGAACCCCAAAGAGACGTGAAAGCTCCTGAGATGATAGGATCCCCAGGGAGGTGTTGCCCGGGCCCCTCAGAGAAAGAGGAAGTTCGCCTGCCCAGGCACCGGCAACTTCCTCTTTCCCAGAACTGAAGCTCAGGCCACCCAGGTCCCAGCCACATCTCCTTTCCCCAGCCTGGGTGCTCCACTCCTCCCATACAATCCCCTGTCCTGGCCCCACGGCTCTCTTGAAGTCTTCCATTGTCAGCTCTACTGAACCCCAAATCCTGAATATCATCCCACCTTGCTCCCCCTGTCTCCCGTTCAGCCCCACTGTGCAGCCGAGGTGCCTGACACAAAGGTCTGACCATGGCCCAATCTGTCACCCTGAGATGATGGCCTGAGGCCACTTGCCTCTCACCCCAGCACTCACCCTGAAGCCCCTCCCATCACCTGCCCAACACCTCCTCTTCCTTCAGCTCTAAGTCACTTCCTCCTGGAAGCACCCCCCACCCCAGCCACCACCTTCAACATAAATCACCCCTCTACACCGGTGAGGATCCTGTTTACCAGACCCTTCCCCACAGACTTGCTGCCAAGCACAGGGGCACCCCTAGTATGTAGATAGGTGCTAAACTGGATGGGGAGACCAGGAGGTAGGCAAATGAAAAGACATTCTCAGTGGAGGGTAGGGCCTATGCCAAGGTAGGCAGAGCTTGGAGTTAGGCAGATTTTAACTGAGCTCTGAACCCCTGCTTTGCTTGTTCTCCTGCGGCTTTGTGGCTAGAGACCCCCCTATTTCCCCCTCCGCCAGCAGAGGGCTGACAGGAGGGTAAAATGAGGGTTCACATTAAAGCCTCAGCACAGGGCTAAGCTCTGGTAGAATAGTGGTTACAAATTGGGTTGCTAATCTCAAGGTTGGCAGTTCGAAACTACCAGCTGTTCCGCGGGAGAAAGATGAGGCTTTCTGCTCCCGTAAAGATTTACAGCCTCGGAAACCCTACGCAGGGTTGCTATGGACTCCACGGCACACCACCACCACCACCACCACAGGCAAAGAGCAATAACCATCACTACTATTCTCTGTGCCTTAGTTTCCTCATCTGTAAATTGGGAAGGGGGTAATGGCACACACTTGACACAGAATTGTGAGGTATAAAGGAGGAAAACTCCTTTATGTTCATGGGTAGTGCCTGGAGATGCTCATTCAACCCCAGTGGATTAACTGAAGGTGCCAGAGAGGAAGGAGAGTCTGAGAAGGTTGGCAAGCAGTGCCCCGGCCATCCCAAACCTCACCTGAGAAGCTTGGCCTCTCAGGACCTTAGGAAGCCTTGAAGTGTTAAGCAGGAGAGAGAAAAAGATAGAACAATTTTCATTTCAGAGGTTCACTAGGCTGCCTGCCAAGCTGAGAGTGGCCTGGGGAGATGGTGGTAGGAGGCAGGGGTCCGGGTTCTGGTGTCAGCAACTGTCTGGGGAAGAGAGGGGTGGGGAGGCAAGCCCCTCTCTTCCCCAGACAGTTACTCCAGAGCCTGATGACCTCCCTCAACCTCCAGAGGCAATGGTTGCCTGGAAACACAGCTGGACCTGGGCCTCCCCGGAGGTGGTATACCCGAGACAGGAAGACAAAGGCCGCCCATCAATAGAGAAATCCAGGTTAGCAAGGAACCCAGTGGTTCCCTGGCAACTGGAACTGAAGTAGGGCAGTTCCTGCAGTAGACAGTGGGAAGGACATGTAGGCCTTCCTGCTTCTTATCCTCTACCCTAAGTGGGGAGCTGGTGCACCTCACAAGAGAGATGAATAGCCCTGTTTCGCACATGTGTAAACAGAAGTTGAGGGAGTGTGGGATACACAGTCAGTAGATCCTGTGAAGCAAGGAAGGAGCTCAGGACTGTGTAACTCTACCTCATTTTTTATGTCTTTACCTCATTCTGTCTCCCCTCACCTTCAGCCTAGCCTAGGGCTTGACATTAATTCTCCAGAGAACTTGCTAACATGTTGGTGGAGGCTGGAGTAGCACACAGTAGGTGGTTAGACTGAGGGTCTATGGTTACAAAGGACCCCAATGGACCCCAGCTGCTGCCCCCACTCCAGGAGTATGTAGGGCCTCTGAGATTTGCCTGTGCCCATACTCATTTGCATATTGCCCTTGTGCTAGCTCTAGCAGGAAGGAATGCTGGTAATTGTAAAAAGCAAGAAGGTTGGGGAAGGCCCAGAAAGCAGGGAAGACTGGGAATTCCCAGGAGGAGGAAGAAGAGGCCCCTGGATCAGGTCCCAGCTTGCTAGGGTTTTGGGGTGGTGTCCCAGAGGCATGCAATGGCTGGATGAGGGTCACCCAGAGAGAAGAGGGCCCCCATCCCACCCCACCTGGCCCTTGGACAGTTTGATTTCCCAAGTTACAACCAGGAGTGAGTACTACAAGCAGGCTGGCTACTAATACAATGCTACAGAGAAGGACAGATAGCAGCTGCTCCTTGGCCACCGCTGCCAAGCTCCCAGATCCCCACTGCCTCCAGCTTGGGCTGCCTTTTGAAAGGTGTCAGTGGCTCAGGTATGGATTAGGGGGGCTAATTAGCCCCTTGAGGCTAAGAAAAGGGCTGAGGCAGCCAGACCTGGCCCACCCAGCTCCTTCTAGTCTGACTACGGCACAGATGCAATCCATTCCCCTCTTCCTCGGGCTGAGACTGGGGTCAGGGGACACCAGACATTCATCCCTGGGGTGAAGCTGGGGCTCCCCAATATCCTCTTCGCTAAACACCTACTGTATGCCCCAGCCCTTTTCTGGACAGGAGGATTTTGCTGAATCCCTCATAGAAAGGGTTCTAGTTGAGAAGATGATGGAGTCTAAGAGGCTAAGTGAGGATGTGCAACAACTTATCTCCAAGAGGACAAGGTTGACCACCCCACTCCACTCCTGGTATCCCCTCTGATCCTCCATATCCTGCTTCTAACCCTCACTCAAGCTCTCAGCACCAGAGCTACCTTTGTGGCCCTGGGTAGGGAGAGGCTGGAGGACATTCCACTAAACCCTATCCACCCTCTGCGACCTCCTTCCACCTCTGAGAAACCTGGGCACCTTTGCCCCCCACCTCAACGAGAGACCTGGAACGGAATTACTAGTATGCCATGGCAGCTCAGAGCCTGTTCAACACAGACAGAAGCTTCAGGAGAGAGTGGGAAGACCATAGCCTGGCCTGCCCATTCTCCAGACTCAGGCCCTATGCAATGGAGCTGTGGTAAGGACTGGGGTCAGTGAGTGTGAAGTGATGAGGGTGGGAAGAGGCTGAGGGTGGCTGGAACACACACACCTGGTTGAGGCTCTGGCTCTGTCACTTAGCAGCCTGTGACTTTGGGCATGTTACTCACCGTCCCTCAGATGAGGGGATGAGAGGAGCCACCATGGGTAGTGCTGGCCGGTGCCTGCCTGCTGGTCTCTCCTGGGAGCCGGTTCTCACCACAGCCCCGAGAGGGCCAGAGGAGGAGCCTAAGTTCAGAACTGGTAACACCCTGCCAAGTCCACACAGTGGCTTGGGGGCAGGCAAGGGTGCTTTAGGGAACCCAGTATAAATCCCAGCAGCCTGGGTGGAGGGGACCCGCCTCCCTGGGAGGACCTTGGGTGCCTCTTTCCCAGCCCCTCTATAGGTCTGTGCCCACCTGCCCCCATGCCAGCTGAGGTCAGAATCCAGAAGCTCACCAGTCAACATCCAGTCCCATCTCCCCAAGCCTCAGTTGCCTCCTCTGTCATTTGGGGCACCTCTGCCTGTTCAGTGGCGCTGAGAGGAAGGCCAGAAGACCCACTGATTTCCTCAGGCCACAGCCCAGACACCTGCTCCAGCAGGGAGCTCTCCCCTTCCCTGGCCCCTTCTTAGGGTGGGGTGGTCCTTGAGGGAGGGAGGGAGGACAAACAGGTGAATAGTATGCACTGACCACACCCAGTAGAGATATGCTGGCTCAAGTTTAGGTCCTGGAAGCCCTCCTTCCTTTTCTCTTCTCCCACACTCAGACCCCGCTTCTTACTGGCTCTGGAGGCCCCTCTGCGTCACTCTCCGCTTTCCATACGAGCCAAGCAGCCAGGGCACATGCTCATAGCCACACGGGCAGGTTATTTATAGAGCTCTCATCTTTCCCAGGGTGGCCCAGGAAAAGAACTCTGGCCTTCAAGGCAGACAGACCTGGGTTTGCATCCCAGTGACACTAGGTCTCACTGGTAACCATGGGGCAAGCTCCCTCCCTTCTCTGGGCCTTGGTTTCCTTGGAGCGTGAGGTTAAGGATGTGAATACCTTGGCCCTAAATACCAGACTGGGCACCCAGGAAGAAAGTGTTGACTTCCTCTCCCTTCTGTCTAACCTGCCACCCCCCAGCCCTACCCAGTGGCACCACCAAGTCTAGGTCCAGCCAGGCCAGGTGCTAAACAACCCATAATACCCTTCCCCCTTAGACTGATCAACCTGGTTCCCCTCAGTCAGTTGGGGAATGTGTGACAGAACAGAAGCTAAGTACACTGTCTGGAAGGTAGAATCAGAATATCATGGACCTTGGCTAAATCTGCACCTCTCAGAACCTCAGCCTTTCTCTCTGTAAAGTGGGGCTGGACCTGGTGACTCTGTGGCCTTACTATGTATGAGTAGTGAGTAGCGGTAGAGTGTAGACTGTCCCTTGATGTCTCCCCTCCTTGGCCAGATACAAGTACTTCCCTCCAGCCATGATCACACCAATGGAAACCCAGGCGGGCTCCAATGGAAAGGTCTGGCTCAGGCAGGGAGAGAAGGTTAACTCTTCAGTTCTCTCTCCTGCTCCCCGGCCCTTTGCTGAGGATGGAAATAACTAGACTCAGCCTCTAGGGGCCAAGATTGCTATTTTGATCAGCCCCAAGAAACACAGATCCAGTCTTCCAGAGAGGACCCTGATCCTGGCTCCCGCTCTTGGTAGAGTGGCAGCAGTGACCAGACCTAGTTAGAGTCTCTGGAAAAAATGAGACTGAGGCCCCAAGAAGGTGGGGCACCAGCTGAAGATCACTCCCTGCCTGGTCCCCACCAGAGCATGTTGGATTTGGGAAGGCGCCCCTAGACAACTTGGAAGATTAGGATAGAGGAATCTTGAGTACGGTAAAGGTCACCTGGGACCTTCAAGTATCCCTGTCCTTTGGAGTCTGAGCTGTGCTCCTAACTCTGGACACTACTCTTCAGAGCCCTGTGGACACTTCCAAAGCCAACTTGTAAGTTGTAGAAGACAGAAGATAGGCCTTTCTGGTGACTTCTGCCTGTGGGTGACTGGTTGGGGGAGGGAGAAAGAGGAGGAACAGGAAAACCACATAACCCACCCACCTGCCCTCAGTGTCTCAGGCATGTGCACACACACACTAACTATATTTAGAACTCACAATGGGACCTCTGGCAAGGCCATGCTTGCATCTGAGTTTGGGAGAAGAAAGTTCTCTTTAAGTATCTTCCAGGATATCAGGGTATCTGCCTCTTTCCTAACTCTACATCGCCTTGGGCAAGTCACTTTGCTTCTCTGAGCCTCAGTTTCCTTTCTGAAACACAGTAACCAATGTCAGCACGACTGTGCAGATTCAGAAAGAGAGTACAGGATGAAGTGTTTAATACAGTGCCTGGCACTGCCACCCCTACCCCCACCCAAAGATGCAATCAACATTGTCAGAGGAGGATAACAGAAGACAGAAGCTCCAGATCCTGCAGCCCCTGGGCTAAGGAGCCTGGTTCTCATCTGCACAAACCCACAGATCTTTTTGTGGGGATGGGGTGCAGATGGTGGAGGGGCCCTGCTCCAGGCTTCCAGCAAGAACACTGACTCTCCACCCCACTCACTCGCCTCCAACCAGGGAACTAAAGACAAGACCTGGATGACTTGCCCATGGCCATGCAGAGTTAGGAAAGAGAAGTCTGTGTCTCTAAAGCAGGATTTCAGGTTTTGTCCAAGTCCCAGGAGGTGAGATCTCTTTGGCCAGTTCTGGAGAGGGTTCTGCTTCTAACTCTGTCATCAGAGCCTGGGTGCAGCCCCTGGTCTCTGTGTCCCCAGCAGACACCCTGCCCCCACCCCCACTGCAGTCTTTCTGCCTGGAGCGAAGGAAGGGAGAACCAAGGCAGTTGACCCAAAAACAATAGAGGATCCCAAAGTGATGATTCACAGTCCATTCACAGCCTGACACCTCAGTATGCAGTCGGGGAGACTGAGGCTCGGTGCAAACAGGGTCTGAGAGAACAAGACTGTGTCTGGGTCCAATGAAAATACAGGCTACCAGGTGACAGGGATTTGTCAGGCCTCAGGACCCTTGGCGTGTATATTTGGAGGATGGAGTCTGCTGTCAGAGATGTCAACCTCCAGATGCCTCTCAGCCTTGCCCCCATGCCCCCTGCCAGGGAAAGTCCTTCAGGCTCCCCCCTCACTGAACTGAGGGAGCCCTGTTCACTAAACTAAGTTCCTTAGGGACAGCTTCTTGGGGACAGTCCTTCAGGCTCCCACCCTCCACCTTAGAATTGCGGGAAGGTGTTTGAGGTTCTCCGCCTTTTACTCATTGCCCTGCGGGACAGATGCACATACTCACATACAGTGGCACTAGAGTCACTACGGATCGGGGACTCGTGGGCTTTCGCTTCTTCTCTCATACACTGTCTGCTGAGCGGCCCCGGTCCTGCCCCAGCCACACTCCAGGCCACACACACTCGGTGGCCCGGTGACCTAGGTCTCACAGTGACCCGAGGGCTCTCCCACATACAGTCATGCACACACTGCCTGTCACAGACACACAGAGCCCCTCTGTGTTGCCTGCTTAGCCCCGCGTCACTGTCCAGTGTCCCAGCAACACGTTCGCCCAGGCCGGGCTGCCTCACGCGCCGTGTCACCTATAGTCACCGGCTGACACCATTCAGACCCTCCCCCTCCGGCTGCCTGCAGCGCCCCGAGACGCCCACCGTCCTGTCCCATCCCGCACTCCATCCAGGTCGCGAGCCAAGTTTCCTGGGCCGGAGTGGGCTCTGGGCCCCATCGGCTCCTTAAAAACTGCAAGTTGCACGGCTGCTTCCCCTTCCCCTTCATGTATCTCCCAACACCCCACCGCGCAGGGCCGGGCCCGGAGTCGCGTCCCGAGGACGCAGAGGATCGGGACGGGGGACACAGGCAGGGGTCTGCTTGCGGAAGGCGCCGGGACAGGAGTGGGGGTAGGGAGGCGCGGGGACTGGGTTGCGGCATCAGCCGCGCTGGCGAACTTCCTCAGAGACGCGGGGGAGGCAGGGGCATCATTCTGGGCCCGCACGCAGGGAGCGGGGTCGAGTGGGGGGGGTGGTCTTGCGTCCTCATTACCTGGCCGCGTGGCTGCAGCTCCAGCTCTGCTCCCCGCTTGTCGCTGCGCCCCGGCCCGGCGAGCGCAGGGGCGGCCGCGCAGCCTGCGCGCCTTTTGAATGAATCGCCTGCCTGGCCAAGAAGGCGCGGAGCTCCGCCCCCCGCGTCACGGCTGCCGGGCCCGCCCCCGACGTCAGAGTCTCAAGCTTGTACCCCTAAAAGTCCCTCACCTTGTGATGCCATAGAATGGCTCGCTTTCTCCGGCCTGACGACTGGGCTGCTCTGCGTCGCCATCTCTCGTGCACCCGTGGAACTGCAGGGTACTGGAGGGACGAGGCGGCAGAGTGCAGGCTGATCTCTCGGGGCTGTCTCCTTTAGGATTCCAAGCCAAGAAAGAAGAGGTTGCATGATGAAAAATAATGGGATTGGATGCTTAAATGCTACTCCCGGTCCTGTCATCATTGCCAGTTTAACTAATGCTACCCCACTGTCCCTTCTTGGGCCTTGGCTTCCTCCTGGAAATAAACAGCTCAGGAGGAAGACCTCAGCTTGCCTCACCAATGAAGCCCAGATCCTCTCTTGGAACCCCCACCTAGTTGGTGAGAAAAGCCTCAGTGAAGTAAGTCTATAAAGGAGCTCACCTGGTGGGCTTCTGTGGCCCGGCCCAAATCGCTTTTTTTCCAAAAGCCTTTCCTGCCGCCACTCCACACTCTGCCCACCTCTGCCCGCCTCCAGCAGGACAAGTGACTCACTGCTATCTCTCCTTCCCATCAACTATCAAACCTACTGATATACAATGCCCAGAGTGTCCACCAGAGCAGTGACCAAACTCCAGGGCATTACTGACATCGGATTCCTAGCTCTATGACCTGTGTGCAGCTCAGCCGTCCAGAGTTTTTCCAAATCAGTGCCATTCAGGGGATCCCAGGTGGACTACAGACGGCAGGGAGGACCTAGCGCTGAGGGCAGTGTCCAGGCTGGGATCAGGATAATCATAGCCCATGGTAGAGGTGGAGGAAAGTAAATAAGCCTGTTGGGGATAGATGGACGGTGGCAGAATGATAACTGAGTCAGATCATCTGAGTCCCTAGGGTCCAGGAGATTCCAGGAGGAAAACTGGACACCTGTGGGTGGAGGAAGTTCCCATTTCCCTGGCCCATTCCCAAGTTGTATGGGAAGGCAGAAAGAGCACCAGGCCACTGATGTTAGTTGGTATCATGGCCCTAACTCTCTTATGTGTCAATCATCCCCAGGATCCTATATCCCACATCCCAGCCAGGAGAGAGCGTAGAGGGGATTCATGCTGGGTACCTGGTGAGGGAGCCAGGACAGTTCAGGATGCTGGAGTGTTGGTCCAAAAATGTTTACTCTTGCCTTCCACTTCCAGAAATGTTTATGGTCAAGACACATTGGATTTTAATCTAACATCCTGGGGGTCAAGGTCCATTTCTACCACCAGCTCTTTGTGGAATTTAGATCACCCTCACCCCAGGACTGTTTCCACATCTGAAAAACAGAGCGCTGCACTTGTTACCTAAATGACATTTTAGTTCTTTGTGGAAGGAAGGCCATCTGTTTGCCCTGGCTGAGGTATAAAGATCAAAGACTTGGACAGAAGGAAAACAAAATTAGGGATGGTGGGGCGGAGGCAGATTCTCCCTCTGGACTGGGGCTCTTGTCAGAGACTCTGAGCTCTCAGGTACTTGGAACCATGGTTGTCGTAACCCTCAGCCACCCTGGAGCTCCTCAGGGTTTTTTTTTTTTTTTGAGAAAAGTCTGTCTTATAGGGTAGCTAGGAATCAAAATTGACATGATGACAGTTGATGAGAATTATTATTTACTCCTGGTTGTAAGGCCATCTGCTCCTTTAGCTGGTTCTGACTCCCAAACCACTGCAGATGGGAACATCCCTAAGAATCTGGGGGTACAGTGGGGAGACAGGGAAAGAGTTGTGGAGAGCCACAGGAGAGATTTAGATTAATTTTATACAGAGCTTAGAGAACCACCAACTGGAAAACAAAGAACTCTCAGAATCATGGGATTTTTAACTCTGGAAACCATAGGTTTTTAGAATCCTGATAATGGACCCACAGAACCTTAGCACTTGAATCCCTGAGTTATGAGACTGTTGTTAAACCTGTCATAGTACAGCCGGGGAAGCAAGAAGGTCCCAGCTTATCCTAGGAAGTGTAGCACTAAGCACTGGTAAACAGGACTGAGCTAATAAAGACCTGGAGTCAGGGGTGTGGGCTCAATGCCTACTGCAGCCCTGGCCCGGGTGGGGATCCTGGGCCACAGGATCAGAGCCATGTGGATGCTCAGTTTTGCAGATCTGAGCAGATAGTGCATGGCCTCTCAAGTTGTGGGCCAGAAGTGGTGGTGCCCTCTGCTGGCTGCGCTAGAATCCAACATGAAAGTTTAAGGCCAAATGCAGAGCTGAGCTGGCCAAAGGCAGCCTGCGTTTAGGTCCTGACCTTAGCCTGGGTCTGATTCTACTGGGCTTGGGGGTCTCAAGTCTTTGATACTGATGTCTCCCTTGCAGGAGGTTCCACGCTCTCAATTGTACCCATCCTTGGTCTAAGCCTTACTGGTGTAAGGACCATGGTGGGTCTGAGAAGGACTCAAAGCCGCAGGCCACAGGCAGTAGGGAGGGTGGGACCATAGGGACTGCCCAGATCCGACTTGCAGTTCAATCACTCTCTGGGTCCAGGTGTGAACATTTGAGGTTAACAGCCTCAAGAGGAGAAACAGGCTTTGGTTTCACACAGATTGGAGTCAAGTCCTGGCCCGCCCATTGCCAGGCTGTGTGACTTGAGGCAAATGACTCCACTTCTCTGAGTGAACTTAGCCGAGAATATCTAGTATCTGCTGAGATCCCATGCAGGGGGCACCAGCTTCTTCCTAGCCACTGGGCACATCTGCTCCCTTTCCCCGCCTCACTTCAATGCAGTTTTCCTTGTGTTCCTCCTAGACCCGCATGGTGGGCAGAACCTGTGTGCCTGTCCCTGTGTATCCCTGATGCCTGCTCACTATCTTCCTTGCCAGTTTAGCCCTGCAGTGTACCCTGACCCATCTCGGGATGCCTTTGCCAGGCAGAGTTCCTCATTGGCCATAATTGGGCCCAAAATAGCACATCCCCTTGCCGCTTCCTGCAAACTGGTCTGTGAGGACAGAAGAGACTTGGTGTTTGGCAGGCTTGCAAAGCACCTGAAGGGCTCTCAGAGGTCACCTGGGTACAGAGAGGGGCAGACACTTGCCTAGGGTCACACAGCGAGGGGAGGCCACACCGGGGCTTGAGCTCACCCTCCCCAGACCACACCTGCGATTAGCACACTTGCTACATACCCTGCTAAGCCCTTGCATCTATAGACTTGCCCAAGGTTTTTTCTATTTGTGCCATGGGACCCTAGGAGGTTCTAAGCATCGTTCCCTGACTTGTCTGACTTCAGGAGACCTTTCTGCCAGAGTTCTACCTCCACCCTACCCCCCAGCCTCAGTGCTGCCTTTGTGCCTCATCTTCCCCAGTCAAATCCCACCCTTTGTTCCTAGCCCAAAGGACTACATAGAAAATCCTCTTGGGAAGAAGATGGCCTTTGTCCCCAACTCTCCCCACTCTTCTGGGGTGAGGATCCATAGCCCAGAGCAGGTTTCAGGAACATGAGCCAGGCCACTTATGACTGGATGTGGCTCTGGCCACTGAGGCCTTGTTCTTCTGACTGCTGGCTACCCCAGGAAGCAGAGACATAAGCAGACATGTGGATGTGAATCCAGTAGCTGGGGAACTCTGAGGAAGGTGTGTAACCTCTCTGAACCTCAATTTTCTCATCTGAAAGAGGCTAATGACATTGACCTCCCAGAACTGTTGTGAGGATTAAATGAGGTGATCAATGCGCCTTGCTTGTGGCACTCAGTAAATGACAGCTGGAGTTATTGATTTATAGATCCCATGTTAATATTCCAGATTTAATCCAACAAATATTTATTGAGCATCTACTATGCTAGGCACTGTAGCAGGCCTGGGGATACAGCAAAGAACAAAACAGAAAAAAAAAAAAAGAAAGAAAAGTTGGCTTCTCCTTCCCCTTCCTCTTCTACTCCAACTCAGGCTATACCAGGGATCCCCTCCCCCCTCCCGCCCACACCAGGTAACAACACATCTCCTTACCTTTGTTCAGGTTGTCTTCTCTTCCCACTGAACCCAAGTCCTAATTTCTTCCACCCCAGTGGCCAGCCATGGCCATACCCTTTAAAGTTGTGAATGGCCCAAAAGATAGCACTTTGGAATCACTGACAAAACTAACTCATGGTGTCAGAAGCCAGGCAGACGCAGGAAACTGAGTGGAGCTTCTGGAATAATTACATAAATATTTCATGAAATAATCACTTCATGAAGAATTGTCAAGCTGCTCACTAATAATTTGTCCAATTTTCTGTTCAAACAGCATACTTCAATGAAGTCTTCTTAAACACACACACCCACCCCACCCTGAGATCTGTGAGGTCCCATCCTCAGATTTATGATTTAGTTAGTTTGAAATGCGGCTTGCCCCTCCTCCCCCAAACCAGCCAAACCTACTGTCTTGAGATGATTTCAACTCAGTGACTTTACGGGAAGCAGGCTGCCACATCCTGCTGAGTGGCTGATACGTTCTAACCACCAACCATTTGGTTGGCAGCTAAGTGCTGTAATCACTGCATCACCAGGGCTCCTATAGGCCCTCCAGGTAATTATAATGTACAGCCAAGGTTAAGAGCCACTGCTTTAGTGGAACTAGTCTTTCCTGAAAATTCCCTGGGCCTGGGGCATGACCCAATTCTTTCTAGGACCTCCCTGTCCAGAACTGATGGGCTCAGGGCTGAAGCCCTGGCTGAAGATAGCGCCACAAGCTGGCCAATGCTCTGAGATGCGCCCTTCCAAGTAACAATGGGCCTAACTCCATTCCTATGGAGGCACTTGAGTTATAACAACAGTGAGGCTTTGGCTATGTATACCTGCTGCTGAAACTGAATGTCTGCCCAGTTTGCCATTCTGTTGTTGACAGGCAAAGGCTTTGAGGCAGCAGAAGTTGTGAGACAGTGAATAGTGGCTGGTAGGCAGCAAGAAACTGGAGACTCCAGGGAGAAGGAGGTCAGGGGTCCCAATAGAGTTCCAATGTCGGGGTCACTGTGATTCCCAATGGCTACTTACTGCCAGGTCCCTTCTCCATTAATAAATGATCCTTTTATTTCAGGGGCTGAATGAATCTCTTCTTTGAAATCCAAAGACCTGAGCAACAGCCCCACTTAACAGATGAGGAAATGGAGTGAACACACAAGTCGTCCAGTCACACAGCTAGCTAATAGCAGAGTTGGAATGTTAGACGAGGTCTGTCCAGCTTCCAAGTCTGTGCTCTGATACTTTAAATCATCATAAATTCCACATGAATGCTGTCTTCTACTCTATAATATGTTGTTAAGTGCCATGGAGTTGGTTCTGATTCACAGCGACCCTGTACAGGGTTTCTGAGGAGTGGGTGGTGAATCTGAACCACTGATCTTGCGGCTCAAACCGACTTTCAGGTTGAGTGCTTATCCTATGACACCATACCAGTACTCTGCAATATATCCATGTTTAATCTAAGCCTCCCTCCAAGATCCTCCAAGTAAGATGAGGTTACCTGGAAGACGCACGGATGTCCTACAGCACCAAGGGCACAGCATCCCGAGATGTGTGTTTTGGTCAACAAAGCATGAACTCCTCTTTAAGAAATGATTTTTTAAAAAAAACAAAATCTTAATCATTTGGAAATATCCAAATGCATGTTCAGCAGAAGCCTTTCCTTGTGGCCACCCTCTCGATTTCTGTGGGTGTTACCATAGCATGGGGGGCAGAGTGGCCCAAGTTGCTGAAGCTTGGCATTGTGTGTCTGACTTAATAACACACCTCTTTTGACGAGAAATTAGATGGACTTGGATTGCAGCTATGCTCCAAAGCCTGGACTAAGCTGGCTTCTTGTGACCATGAGGCTTTGCTGGAGAGAGTTTTCTGGAAGAGCCCTGCCTCTTCATGTGCAGCACATGTCAGCTTGATTCCCAATCTCCTGTCCCAGGCCCACTGGCTTAAAGCTTTGAGGGGACCCTGGGAAAAGGCATTTAAATGTATACATATTTTATACATTATGTTTCGTATTTACATGTATAACCTCTAAGAGATTTTAACATGTAGCCCTGGCTACAAAGTACAAGACTGGCACAAGCCCTTATTTTCCTGATGGGAAACTGTGGCCTAGTCGGGGCATGGTGACCCGCCCAGGGTAAGAGAGTAGCAGCCTTGCCATCTGACCCTCTTCTGAGCTTCCAAGGCCTTTATCCTTGGGTGAGTCAGTGTCAGGAGGCCCACACGGTGGTTAGGGAGGCAGGTCCCTGAGGATTGCTAGCTGGAGGCCACCAAGGCCACCAATGGGGAGCAGGCATTTGGCGTTTCCATTTATTGACTCTTTAAACATCATCATCCAAAGAGAGTTAATACATGACTGTTTGGTAGCAAGAGAAACATAATCTAAGATCCCAAGGACCCACCCACCCCAAACAAAAACAAATTCCAACAGAACAAAACAAACCCCATCTGAAACCAGACCTTTGGAGTGTAAGCTGGAAAAGCGAGGGGATTGAGGGTCAGGCTGGCTCCCTGCATTCTGCAGGGAGGCGGAGAGGCAGCCCTCAAGCAGGAGCCTTCCCTGTTGAGAAGGCCATGTCCAGTCCCTCAGTGCTAGGGGGTCCTTCCTGAAGGGGATGCTCATGGCAGAGACCATGAATAGAAGGATTCAGTGGTCAGAGTAAGGGGCTCCTAAGTCTGCCCCTAAGGTGACCCTATGTGTCAGTCAGTGCATGAGACACAGGAAGGCAGGAGGCTAGGGGCCGGGAGGCCACTGCAAGGAGAGCAGTGATCTCTAAAGCCAGGAAGAGGCATGGCTGAGGTCCCATCAGCATTCCCAAACTAAGAAACCACTAAAGGCACTGCTGACAGCAGACAAGTTAGGAACTTCAAAGGCTGGGGAGGCCTCCCCGAGATGGGTGTCACTGCTCCCCAACAATTATCATCTTGCTTTGGGTAGCTGAGGGGACCTAGACCTTGGCTGTGGAAAACAGAGAGCCTTGGGAAGTGTACGGTAAAAGGCAGTGGTTTAGTACCCTAAACGGGTAGCACATGAAATTGTACAGGGGAGGGGGCATTGTCTCCAGGAAGGCTGTTAGGGTCCTAGGTGTCCCCCCAGGACAGGGATGGGGTATTTCCCCTTTCCTGTCATTTCCTCAAATCACCTCCTGCCTCAGGTGGTTGCATAAATAAGTGCTTGGGAAAGTACACATCTAAAAAGGAACATAAATACTGTACATGGGAAGGGGTTTCGTCCCCCAGTCTTCCTGCCGCCCCCCCAGCAAAACCCTCCAAATATTGCACATGGCGCCCCCCACCCTAGCCACATGGGTCCAGGTCCTGCTGTGTCTTTGGTAGAAGCTCCAGGGACAAAGGTCCTGGGCAGCCTGCGGGCCCCACCCTCATGACTGGCACCACCCTCATGACTGGCAGCGCCGAGCAGCCAGCTGGCCAGAGTGTTCCTTCCGGAATGCTTCCATGCAGGCGGGGAAGAAGCCCATGCAGGCCCGTGTGTCCTGGCCAGACACGCCTGCTCGGAGTCTGTGTGGGCTAGGAAGAGGCAAGCAGGCTGAGGGCAGGCAGGCAGGCGGGCGAGTCCTGGGCCTCAGTAGCCAAGGTCACACCCTCCACAGGAGGAGGTGGTTTGTGCTATCGTCTCGGCCCACAGTCTCACTGCTGTTGCCACCCCCACTGCTGAGTCGGAAGTCCTCAAAGCCATCACCGCCACTGATAACCAGCATTTTAGGCCTGGCTGAAGTGGGGCCTCGGTGTCGGGGGGAGTCCTGGTGCTCCAGTGATGGCAGCTTCTCGGGACCTGGGGGGGCAGAGGGAGGGGTTATCAGCCTGAGTGGGCGGCCGATGGCCATCATAGCCTTAGTACCCAAAAGATAACAAGGAAAACACACACACTTCCTATTAGCTGAGAACTTATTATAAGGAAAGAAATGTCTACTTCCTGGCAGTCAAATCGCTTCTTAGCTCTTATCTGCGCTTTCCTAATCAGGAATTACATAACATCTCAGGGATTTTGATTTTTGTTGTTAGGTGCCTCATAGTGACCTGATGTGACAAAACAGAACTGCCCCCGAGGGTCTTCTTGGCTGTAATCGTTACTGAAACAGATCACCAGGTGGTTCTCTTGTGAAGCCGCGGGGTAGACTTGAACCACTAACCTTTCAGCTAGCATTGGAGTGCTTAACCATTGCACCACCAGGGCTCCTTTCTCTTTTGATTATTGTGCATGTAATATTTTCTTAATATTTCTGTCCTACTTCAAAGGCAGAGAATATCAGTTACATAGTTTAGGTCTTCTCTGGCCCCAGACAGTTCCTGACCAAAACTACTTCCTCCTCCTCACAGGCTACTTCCTCTGGGGAATATGGCTTCCCATCCTTCCAAAGCAAGACCTTTCTAATTCTGACCTACTTGATGTACATCATTTCCTAATGTTTTACTCTCTCATTCTCACCAACCATTTCCTGTCCTATATGCCATTTTATGTCTTGTTTTCTGGTGTTAGTTCTATTTTCTGCTCTGCACATAACTTCCTGATTCTACTTCCTGCCCCATACACCGATTTGAATCCTATTTTGTTTTCTGTTGCACATACCTTTCTGTGTCATATCCGACTTCTTAGCTTATTGCTCACTCCTCATCTCTTGTGATACTTCTTTGGGTACAATTTTAAACGCACACACACACACACACACACTCCTAGATTTCATTTTGGATTTTCCATAGCCTACTTTCTATAATGTTTGCCACTTCCAGCTCTGTATTACACATTTTGTCTTTCTTATAACTTCTGGCAGGTCCCTGGGTTGGGGTAGGTTGTGCAGACTCACCTGTATGTGGAGGAGGTGGTGGGGTTGGGCAGAGCAAATTGAATCCATCTGGCAGTTGGACTGCAGCCAGGAAGCGGACGTGGCCTGTGTGTCCCTGGCCTAGGCCGGCAGGACTGAGGGGTGCTCGTGGGCAGCTGACGGTACTGGGTGAGGTGGGCATGGTAAGCACGACACCTGCACTGGTGCCGACCCATAGCAGCTCTTCACACACCAGTAGCGCTGTGATCCGCAAGCAGGCAGCCTTGTGCTGCCGGATGATGGCGTCTGAGCCTGGGGTGGGAAACAGACCAGAGCTGGGGCCCAATCCTAGCCTGGGCTTAGCTTTCCCAAAGACTCCTTGAGGATAGAGGCAGCAAAGCTCCAGGGCAGGCTGGTGGTCTGAGGTGCGTACCTGCTAGCATCCTGTGCACAGGAGGTGTGACGTCTACCTCTGCCAGCTGCTCAAAGGTATCTGGGTGGTAGAGACACACATGGGCACTGCCTTTCAGCGTCACCCACACGCCCAAACTGGAGTCCACCATGCAAGACACGCTGCGGCTTGAATCCTGCCCCACGTAAAATGTGTGCTGTGGTTTGGGGGGGTGGCAGAGAGCGAAAGGGTGAGCGGCAGGCCTGCCTTTCCGGCCCTTCCCCGCCTGTGCTCCACTAGTGCTCACCCCTCTCTCCCTCCCTCCTCACAGCACACCTCTCCAGAAAGCCCACCCAGATCAATAGGAAAGGTAGCCTTGGTCTCTGGTCTGGATGATTAAACTTTCGAAGCTTGTTTCATTGGAGCCTCCCTACTTTATCTTCAGGAATTAAAATAAGGTGCCCTTTCCCCATGAAACTTGAGTGATGTAGTGATCAGAGAACTTTAAATCTTGGAGGTTTTAAGACCAGTCATTGGCCTCTCCCTGGACAGATGGAGAAGCTGAATCCTTAAGGGAAAAAGTAACCTGTCCAAGGTCACCTAGTGTGTCAGCTTCAGAGCTGGGGCCTGAACGCAGAGTTCCACCTCCAGAGCCAGTGAGATGGACACCAAGAGAAGCCCAGGATTCCACCCAAGCTGGAAACATCCGACGTGTCTGTAAGTCAGGACTAACGGCCAGAGTCTAATGCTAAGGGTTGTTGACATCTGAAAGCCCTTTGTCCTATTTCCAACCTGAGTGGAGGGACTGCGGTGTGATGGGAGATGAATACAGAAGCCGAACATACGTGGGACACTCATGTATTCCTCATCAGCCAGGGAAGAAATGACGATCAGAGGACAGAGTGGTTAGGGGAAGGTCCCAATCTATCAGCTCAATGTTCTTTTTGAACTCATGAGCTCATCTTTCTCTCTCTAGCCACTGATTCTGTCACTCTGACCCCCACTACCTCCAGCTGCAGTGTGTCGGGGCTCAGCACAAGGATTCGGTTCTGACAGCCACACCACAGCCGCCCACCCACAGACACCATCTTGGTGATGGGGCTCCCCTGAGCTCCCAGAGTCACTGATTTGAAGTTCTGGGGGTCCCAGAAACGACCTGTGATAGGAATGGGGTAAAGAACACAGAGCAAATTTAGTTCAGCATCTCATTTAAGTCTCTCCCTTCCCTGAAATTAAGTGTTAACATCCCCATTTATAAATGAAGATACTGAGGTCCCAGCCACGTCCAGGAGACGACTCCAACACCAGCAAATGGATACTCACCTGCTTCCCTCTGGTAGACTACAAGTTCTCCATTGGCCAGAGATACAAACACCTGGTTATTCAGATACCTGAGCCAGGAAAAGAGGGAAGAGTCAGATTTTAGGAGGTTAAAGCAGGTCATCTGGGACCAGGGGTCTCACAGATAGAATGGCTATGGCTCCCAAGGTCAACTCCTCCCTCCTCCTTATTCTCCAAGTTTGGGGAACCTGACCCTGAGAAGGGCAGTGGGTAAACTAGCCTAGACCTTGGCCTCTGGTCTCCATCCTCCACAGAAAGGAGGGACCAGCAGAGCAGGGAGACGCAGGTGGACAGGAGGCCTGCATGTGGGGCTGGGAAAGGTCTGGATGTGAAGGGTCATCCTGGTGCCTTACAGGATACATGTCACAGCGGCTGCATGCTGGAGCTTCATGCTGTTCCTGCGATCACGGATGCTATCCGAGGACTGGTACACGTGGACACTGTGGATCAGGGGTGTGCACCTGTGACTCATCCCTCCTGCCTCTCTGCCTCCACCACAATCTCCCCCATCCTAGAGATCCCACAGCCTCCCCTGGAGCCCTTGCTATGGCTTTTGAGCCACTCACATCCGTGACTGGTAGTACCCCTGAGGTCTAACCCAGAGCCCGCCCGCTTCTGCTTCAGGATACTGTTAAGATTTCCTAAGCAGGGAAAGTGACAATTTCTGACACTGTGCCCCCAGTCCCTCCCATGCCCGTACCAGCCATCCTCAGTGCCCAGCCACACGGAGCTCTGGTAGGCCTCAGGGTCGACGCTCAGCAGGTCCTCGAGGCTGCCCCGGGTGAAGGAACCGCGGCTGGAGCGACGAAGGGCTCGTCCATCCATGGGGCTTGTACCGCAGGGACCCCCAGGCCCGAAGGAGCCCGACAATGGCAGGAATCCAGGCTCCTGCTCCTCCTCTGAGCTGGTGGTCTCTGCCATGGCCTCCTTGGAGCTGGGGGTCTCTTCATCTAAAGGAATGCGGGTCTCTCTCTCTAGTCCCCTCCTCCCGCTGACCAGGCCACAGTCTGATCTCTTTCTAGACCTCAGTTTCCTCTTGGTATACCCCTCCTGGTCACACCTTCCCACAGTCATTCTGCCACATGTCTGAGGCCTCTGTAGCAGTTCCGGCCTCGAGACCTGGCTCACACATGGCCCCAGGATCTGCCTGATACACCGTAAACGGAGAGACCAACCCTCCAGCCAACTCTCCATCTTCCTTAACTCAGCATTCCAGTGTCTTGGGTCAGGCCTGACTGTCCTCTGGGTCCTTGGTGTCGCAGTCCCCAGCCACCCTGCTGGCCCTAGTCACTTTGGACACTAACATCCTGAGACTCAATCTCATGCCTTTTCCCACACAGATCCCTCCCACCCACCACGACCACCCCACTGCTCCCTCCTCTGGGCGGTCTATCCTGCCTGACAGGCCCCAGTTAGGAACTCACTGCCAAAGCTGGAGGAGATGGTGGAGCGGCTGGCCTGGCTCTGTAGGGTCCCCGAGGGGCTGGGTGAAGACTCGTCATCTGAGTCGCTGTCAAAAGGCACCAACTCAGGGCGGGAGTCCCCCTCAGCGGGCGCTGGTGCCATCTCCAGGCCTGAACTCGCGATGGAGATATGAAGACAGGGCTCGGGTCCAGACTCCCCCAGGGCAGCAGCTTCCTCATCCGTGGCGGCCTCAGTATCCAGCTCCGGCCTAGAGGGCTCCAGTGCAGCCTCAGGAGGGCTTCTCAGTGAGGGAGGTTGATCCCTACAATTCCAGAGACCACATGGTGGGTGGGGGTGATAGCTCTGCCCACATACCCACCTGGCCTGCCCACCATTTCAAGGTGTGTGTTGAGGGCAGAGCTGTCTCCCAGGCTGGCAATGGGCACCCACTCCTAAGAACCCCTGCTTCCCACCCAGGACTTACCGGTTGCAGCGATGCTGCAGGCCGGGCACCGCCTCAATGCAGAGGATGCGGGCCGAGCAGACGGCAATGCAGGCTTCTACGTCGGGCTCAGCCCGCAGGCTCAGCAGGCACACCTGACCCACGTAGCCGTCGCTGTTGCACACCCACACCTCGGGTGCGGGCTCCGGACAGCTGCTCAGGGTGGGGGCCGCACAGGAGAACTAGGGGAAGCACCAGGAGACAGGAGGAGGTGACTAGAGGAATTGCTGCCAACTCTCCACTGCTCTACCCCACCCCGGCAGAACAGAGCGAGGGAGGCCTGCAAGGCTATCGATTCCCAACACTCTCTCTACATACCCATGAGTATACATCCACATAGCACACATGACTCTCCTCACACATCAGATACTTGCAGACCTGGGTGATACTGCCATCACCCAGTACACACATGTACACATACATACATAGGGGCTTCAAAGAAGATTGGAAAAATAACGGAATACTTTCATGAATTTTTGACCCCAAAACCCCACAAACCCATTGCCAGTGAGTCTTGACTCATAGAGACCCTACATAGGGTTTCCGAGACTGTAACCTTTACAGGCATAAACAATCTCTCTCTTGGAGCAGCTGCTAGGTTAGAACTGCCGACCTGGCAGTTAGCAACCCAACGCTTATCCCACAGTGCCACCAGGGCCCCTTGAACTCTTTGAAGCCCCTCTGTATCCACTGATTATGAACATGTGTGCATGCATATAACAAATGCAAATCCAGTCACCTCTGTGCATATATTCTGTATGCAGATGCATATAAGCATCAAGTGGGCACTTTCACATCATATGTATAGCCTTTGCTCAAATGCAGATATAGACATACATGAAACAAACATACATGATGCCTATGTAGTGTCCACATATGTGTGCAGATATCTTTATTGCCAAAAACATATGGAGCCATTTCAATGTTCAAGATATGCACACCACGTTGTACATAAGACAAAAACACATGAGCACATGCCAGCTTTGAATATGTGCACCCACATAACCGTGTGCCGACACACCTGCATGCCGCTGCGGGTTTTCATGATGGGGATGGCCTTCAGGAACTCGGGGTCTAGGCAGCTTTTACTGGATGCTGTGGTGGAGAGGGACAGACCCACAGACAAGAGACAGGGCAGGGAGAGACAGACCCTGCTCAGTATTGACCTCACCCTGGTCCTGTTCCTACCCACTTCTCCTCCTCTCCTGTCCCTCAGGGTCTCTCTAGGGAGGGGTGTGATCTTAGCCACGTAGAATGAGGCGGCTGTCGGTTCCTATCTGTACAATGAAGGAGATGAACCCAGACGTCTCTAAGAATCTTCTAGGCCATGGAACATGATCAGCAGCTTTCTCTGATCCAGGCCAATTCAGAGAAAGAGAGAGAGAGAGAGAGAGAATGTGTGTGTGTGTCTGGGAGTTGGGAGAGAAGGAAGGTTCTGGGAGGAGAGAGCCAGTAAGGGTCCCAGCTTACCCAGCTTTCTCTTGGCCTCATCGAAGGCCTGCTCGAAGCCAAGGCGGGCATCGGGCTGGGGAAACTCAAAGATGAAGGAGTCTGTGCCCTCAGGTCGTGTGGTGCACAGCTCCAGCTTGGTAGGTGGGAAGGAGAGAGCATAGCATAGAGCCTGCTTCTCCGACAGGTCCCGGTGCATGGCAGCCGAGAGGTCCCGCAGCGTGTCGTCCAGGCTCTGTGGGCAAGAGGGCCCAGGCCTCAGTGTTACTACAAACTGCTCCTGTCCTTGGGCATGTGTGTCGGGACATGCCTCTCCCCTCAGACAACAAATGGGATCCGTCTTCCCCCTTAGATCCAGAGGTAGCCTGGATTCCTTCCCCACAGGCAGGGTGGGCCCTCTCTCCACCTTCAGACAGGCTCAGGGAACCAACCCCGCCTCAGCAGAGAGCACAGACCTGGTGGGGGAACCCGATGCTCTCAGAGAGCTTGCTCATTTGGCCCACCGTAGTCAGGTCCTCGTCCAGGCGGCTGATGGCCTTCTGGATGTTCTCCCGGTTGGTAGCTTGGGATGCCCCTGGTGGGGTAGGAAAGCACAGGGTCAGTGAGAAAGGCTGGGGCAGAGAATTCAGTGGGCTAGCCCCTCTCCCCACTATGACCCACACACTCTGCTCCCAGGTGGAAACTTTGCTACAGCAGCTGGATCCATAGGAAGACTCTGGACTTCACTGAACTGGGTTCAGATCCTGGTGCTGCCCCTTACTACACGTGGGCAAGGCACTTCACATTCCAGCCTCAGTATTATCATCTATAACTTGGGTAAAATGTCTCCTACCTCCTAGGGTGATTATAAAGACAGACAGCGAGTGACACAGGACAGAACAAGCCTGAGCGTGTTTGCTACTGCTCCATCCTTACACTAAGGGAAACTAATCTCCCAATGCAGCACCCTCCCAAACTAACCCCGGACTTAGGGGTTGATTACGAGGCTGCTCTGAGGTATATAACCAGTAAAATGAACTCAAGAGATAGGGTAGGCCAATTATAATGTCTCGTAAATTTGAACTCATCAGTTAAATGAAGGGGCTTCAAAAAGTCTGTGGAAAAATGGAATGAAAAGATAATGGAAATTTTCCACAAACTTCCCCCACCGCCCCAAACTTTTTGAAGGTCCCTAGTAGGTGTTCTTGTGGAAGCAGCAGTCAAGAGATCAGACGACGTATTGCATTGGGCAAATCTGCTGCACAGGAACTATTTAAAGTATTGAAGAGCAGAGATGTCAGCTTGAGGACTAAGGTGCACCTGACCCAGGCCATGGTCTTTTCAGTAACCTCATATGGATGCGAAAGCTGGACAGTGAATAAGGAAGCATAGAAGAACTGATGCCTTTGAGTTGTGGTGTTGTAGGAGAATACTGAAAGTGCCATGGGCTGCCAAAAGAACCAATAGATCTGTTTTGGAAGAAGTGCAGCCAGAGTGCTCCTTGGAGGCCAGGATGGCTAAGCTTCGTCTCTCATACTTTGGACATATTGTCAGGAGGGAACAGTTGCTGGAGAAGGATGTCATGCTGGGTAAGGTGGAGGGTCAGAGAAAAAGAGGAAGACCCCCAATGAGATGGATTAGCCAGGTGGCATCATTGATGGCGTCAAGTGTGGCAGCGGTAGTGAGGTTGGCCCAGGATCGGACATTGTTTTGTTTTGCTGTGCATGGGGTCGCTATGAGTTGGTTCCGACTCGATGGCACCTGACAACAACAACAACAACAACAACAGTAGGCGTCTTGGTGTGGCGCTGTGGGACAATGCACTAGATTGCAAGGTCGGCAGTTCAAATTCGCCAGCCACTCCTTGGAAACCTAACACAGGCTTCACTATGAGTTGAAACTGATTCAATGACACTTAACAAGTAGAAGCTACGTTGGAAAGGTGTGCTGTAGCAAGAATGCTGGAGAAGCTAGGCAGAAGTGATAGGGCACCCAGAATATGGAGGAATAGAAACCATGGATGATTAGAGACAGAAAATGGTACATAAGAGAAAAAGAATGTTCTACAAAAAGAATGAAGGAAAGATGGGGAATATCTGGTCCAGAGCAGTTCCTGGTGCTTTTCCAGTTGTAGTCCATATATTCTCATAATAAACTTCCTTTTTTTAAGGTACTGAGTGCATCTCTGTCTCTTACAACCGAAGGAATCTAGCAAGCACAAGTTATAGCCAGGAGTGGGGTTGCAAGCAAGAGATGCTCAGAGGGAAATGTGGAGCGGATCAGGGAACACAGAGGCAAAACTTCATAACGCCTGTGATTCCTTGAGATCAGCTACATGCTAGGCATGGGCATGGCCTTGGGGTTGTGACAGGATATGAGCTGCATGAGATTACGGGCTACAGGTCTGGAGATAGTCTTCATATCACTGTACAACGTGAAGCCAGGTTGTGGCCAGACAAATTGAGATCTTATAAACCCCAAGTCCCCCAAACAAAATTAACAGGCAATTCCTAGAGAAACCCAGGCCTTAGAGCAGGGCACTGTGCCTGATTCAGAGCACATGATATGCTGGGCCCAGGCAAAGAATCAAAAGGCAGATGAGAGAGTTCAGCGGGTTATGTAGCGCCAGCTGATGCTGAACTTCCGTAGTGCTGTGGTCTCCTACCGGGGTGTGTGCAGTGG
The DNA here is from genome assembly GCF_000296735.1 of Chrysochloris asiatica. Taxonomy (NCBI): domain Eukaryota; kingdom Metazoa; phylum Chordata; class Mammalia; order Afrosoricida; family Chrysochloridae; genus Chrysochloris; species Chrysochloris asiatica. Next base: position 8,538,109 of record NW_006408658.1, on the reverse strand, counting down.
TCCAGGTTCCCATGGGGATGTTGCGGGAGAAGAGAAGAGAGAGCCTCAAGCTGCCACATAAGCTGACTGAGGGACTCACCAGGAAGAGAGCAAGGAGCTACTGCCCTGGATACCTCTGTCCTATCCCACATTTGATGATTCCAAGTAGCTGGTCCCATAGGTCAGCCTAGCATTCCCCACTGCCTGGCTGGGTGTGCACACCTTGAATCAGTGGCCCGTGATGGGGCTGTGACCTTCCTGCACTCCCTGGGCCAGAACACAGAGGTCTTAAAATCAAGGGGAAGAAGGCTTCTTTTTGTTTTTTTCCCTAAATGATATTTTCTTTTTTGTGTTTGTAGGGTGTGTTGCTGGTCTATATAAATTTTCCAAACAGGCCACAGGTTACAGAATGGTAAGAAAGACCTAAATGGCATCATGACTACACTAGTGGAGAAATGGAAAGTAAAATGGATAAATCCTTTTGGAAAAGACCCTGGGACAAGGGACAGAGGCTCTGGAAAAGACCCTGTGGGGAGTGAGGGGCTGGAGTTACAAGGCAGCTGAGGAGGGAATGGGACAGACACATGGAGAGACAGACAGATAGATGTGACATGAGAGGCTTCCTGGAGCTGCCTTAGCTCCTGACAGGCTCAGCCCCAAACAACCTGGGTCTTTCTAGTAGATCCCTTTTCCTGCACTGACCTGAGTAAGCCTCTCCTCCCTGAGCAGCATAAACACCATCTAATACTCAATGCTTACATGGGTTCCTAAAAAGCCCTGGTACTTAGCAGGATAAGCATTGGGCTGCTGACCACAGGTGGGTGATCAAACCCCCCAGCTGCTCCATGGGAGAAAGATGAGGGTCTATTTCTGTTAACGATTTAAGCCTCAGATGTAAGCAGCTCTATGCTGCCCTGCAGGGTCATTCTGAGTTGGAGTCTACTCCACAGCAGTGAGAGAAACAGGGAGACATGAGTTCCTGCAGATGAATCGATGACTAATGACCACTACTGCTCCCCCTGTTCCCCGCCTCCTGCCAGCCTCAGCCCCTGCCTGGTCACTAGGTAGTCTGTCTCCACGGGTGCCACCCAGGTCCTGCATACCAGCTAGCTCCCTTGTAGGAGGGAAAGGGAAAGGGAGGCCACACAGCATAAAAATAGGCAGATGGTAGTTGGCCTGGCGGGAGCTCAAACCCTCAGGCAGAGCTTCTCAGAGGAAGAGACCTGCAGGCCTGAGCCAGCCCACCTTTGATGATGTCGGCATCTTCCAAGGGCAGTTTCCACAGCAGCTTGTACTTGCTGGCCGTGTCGATAACGCTGGCCGCGGTGTACCTGTGGAGAGCCAATGGGGTGCTCTGGCCAGCCAGGGTGGGGGAGTAGGTCTGGGGAAGGAACCTGCTCCCCAAAGCTGCAAGCCTGCCCCTGTCCCAGCCACTCACAGGCTCATGGAGCTACGCCTCAGCGAGCCCGACTTTCTCTTCAGGGTGGTGCAGACAAGGAGGTCCGTGAACAGGAAGAGGGACCGGTCCTTCTTGCCACCAACTGCCTTCTGTGGGGTCCAGAGCAGGGTTCAGGCTAGATGGACACCACCCAGAAACCTACCCACCGTGCCCAAGAGGCAGTGAGGCCCAGAGAGTTGGAATCGGAGTTGGGACTCAACCCAAGACTCCTGCAAGGGAGGAAGTGGCAGACAGACCTGGGGCAGCAGGTATGAGCAGAAGAGTGAACAAAGCAAGAAGGTAAGGACAGGTGGGTAGACCATGGGACAGCTCTTACCACTTCGATGACCATCTCCTGCCTCAGGAACCGCCGCAGAGGGACCTGGAGCTGTGGGACAGGAACGACAAGTTGTCTTGAAGGCTAGTTACAAATCCCTTTCCCAGACCCCATGGACCTAGGCCAGTGGAAGCAGCATCGTGTACACCTGCAGAATACTGCACCACCAGGCTGTGGGACACATGGTCAGAAGCAGGCTTGGGACACACATGGATGTGGACAGACACAGAGGGTAGAGACTGACATGGGGACAAACACCCTGTAGATGTTGATGTGGACACGACCATGGGCAGAGTCACAGGGGACCAGAGACGCAGATGTGGACGCAACCACAGGTGACAGAGATGTGGACAGGGACAAGGCTGCAGATGCAGGTGAACACAAATGTGGACACAGAAGCAGAGTGGACAGAGGGGCAGGGAAAGGTGGCACGCACATCCTCCATGCCCTCGATGTGAGACTCAATTTCCTGTAGCACACGGGCGTGCCGTTCTGCCTCCTCGGCACTGCGCACACCCTTGTTGATGCGTTCAGCCACCTGCTTGATGTTCCGCTGAGCGTCCAGCAGGAATGGGTGATCCGGGTGGTCCTCAGGTGTGTGCTTCAGGAGGTCCTGGGGTGGGAATGGGGACCAGAGCCACCTGCTGAGCAGCTGCTCTTGGTACTGGGGTCCCAGACTGATATTGCAGCAGGAGGGACCATGGGCAGACACCACAGAGGACTTCCTTCCCTACCTGACCTGTGGGGTGCCTGGTGCCAAACTCAACCAAGCAGGACCTCAGGAGCTCCAGGCCTTACCCACCCAGCCCCACACCCACCTTCACCAGAAGTTCATAGCGTGGAATCCGTTGTACAGGCTTGATCATGAGGTCAGACAGGGCCTGCTTCTCCTTGTTCTCCCGCATGCTTTGCTGAAACCCGAAGGACCGACCGGCACTCGTGTGAGGGGTGATATGCAGTCCCCTTCAGCTTAGCTAGAGGGCAGAGGCTGGCCCACTGGCTAGGCCTGTAGTGACCAGGTTGGGAGTTCCCGGGGCCACCCCATCCCCCTGCCCTCCTACGCCGTACCTCCAAGAACTTGAGAAAAGCAGGTCTCGCTTCCTTAGCCACACGCACAGCATCCTTTGCATTCAGGAAGTTATCAATATAGGCGGAGTAGATGTCTACCAGGACATCCTTAGAGAACTGGGGGTGGGGGTGGGGCGGAGGAGGTACTTTAGGGCCCCTCAAAGTGATCCTCGTGCCCCTCACTCTGACCTGGGTCCTGGTCTTCAGTGATTCTTGAGCTGGCAGTGTCCCACCCACTCACCCCCACCCCAGTTATAAAGACTATGCCTGTGTCTGCATCTCTAAGTGTCTGACAGGGTGTGTGTATCTGTGCCTATAATACATATACGAGGGAAAGTAAAAAAGTATATTGCTACAAAGTCATAGTAACCTTTATTTGACAAGGATGTTCAAGTGTGAAGCTTTTCTTCTACGATATATCTTCCATCTAGGTCTATGTATTTCTGAAGGTGGTGTGGCCATCTTTCTAACTCATTCCCTAAATAATTCTGTCCTCTTTGTCTTACACCACATCAAATCAGCAGTTTTGGCATCCCCAGGGGACTCAAACTATGTTCCTTTTCAATGTTCTTTTACTTTTCGGAAATGAAGAAGTCTGAACAGGAAAGATCAGGGCTGTAGGGTGGATGGAGTAGGTGTCTCTTGCTACTCTCAGAGAACAAGCAGGTGCATTGTTGTGATAGGAAACAATTCTTTGGCTTAATTTTCCTGAGCTTTTTCTCAGCAATGTAGTTTTAAATTTTTCTTGAAATGTCTTCCTAATAAGCCCCTGTGATTGTCTGGTGCCCTTTGAAAATATCTACCTAGATTACCCATTTGGAACCCACTAGACACCCTAACTTTCTTAGCTGACCTTTCCTGCCTTGGATTTAGCAGACCCAGAAGATCCCCTGAGAAGCCACTGTTTGGATTAGACCTGTTTTTTGAAGGCTTCCTACCATAATTACAACAAGCATATTACTGAGAGAGCTTGTCTGCAGCCATCCGATGATCGCAGACACGTCTGAATACATCAGTCTGTGCATGTGTGGGTTGGAACCCTGCCGGCCATTGTGCCTTGCCCTCACCCTGTGACCTGGTTCTCTCACTTCCAACTGGGCATTTCCATGCCGTGGTTTCCACCTCCACCAAATCCAGCCAGGTAGGTCTTCCTGCCTACTGTCCTCTGAGTTTGGATAAAGACTCATTTGAGTTCCTGGGCCTTTGCTCATATAATTCCCTTCAGTAGGAATGTCCTTCTCCCATCCAATCTGGCCCAGCTCTCGGGGTTGAGCAACTCTAAGTTCTGCCCTCTCCAGAAAGCACTCCCTGCCCTGATGAGGATTCTGCTTGGTATCACACCTGGCCTCCAATCTTCCGTCTCTCAGGTCAAATGCTCCCATATGCCCACAGGAGAGCTCTGCTCAGGGCAAGGCACACAGCTGGCAGCTAATATCTGCTAGCCAGCTGACAACCTAGATAAATATGGAGGTTCTCCGTCGGAAGCCTTGCCTGGAAGTTAGGACACCTAACCGATGGACCCAGTAACGTTCGGTGTGTTCCTGGCCTCCTTTAGGACTCAGAACCCTTGTCCTCCCCACCTCTGGACAGGGGCAGGGTGGGGCTAAAGCAGCTCAGGAGAGAAGACAGACCCCCACTGATCCTAGAACAGGGTAGCTTATGGTGATCCCCTCCTGAGGTGCATGGGCTGGGCCTAGGACACGAGGGCAGTGATGGGATAGAGGTGTCTGCACTCAGTCCAGGCTGGGGTCCATTCTCCCCTAGGCCTTCTTAGGCTCAAGGTATCACCCTACATCGTAACAAACACATGAAAAGACACCCACAGATACAGAGCCTTTACAGGGTTTGGTTTTCTGCTATAAAGTGGTGCGAAGGATTTTTTTTTTTTTTTACTTTACTGTTGTAATGATTTGTTTGGGCCAAGAGCGGGGTTCGGGTCAGTAGCCACATCCTGCAGAGATCTGGGCCAGTGTTAATGCCAAGGGTCAGGAAACTGAGGCTGATCTGGGGTCAGGATCAGTGTCCCATTGGGATCTACACCAAAGACCAGCCAAGGTCTGGAGTAGGGACAGCATCCAAATACTGGCCAATCTAGAGGCTGGGGTCAGTGCCAATGAGTGTCAATGTCTGGTCAAGTTTTGGGGTGGGATCTGGGGGCAGCAACCAGCCCCTTCCTGGAGGGGCCCGAGTCTGTGGGTACTGGTAGCAGTGGGCAGCAAGTCACTCACCGACTGGACAAGCAGATCTCCCACCTTCTGCTGAGCGTGCCAGGTCTGCACACAGTGCCGCACCTGCTCCAGAAACTGCTCATGGTGTTGCAGGAGCTCGGGGATCTGGTCAAAGATCTCATCCACCAGTGATGGGTCACACAGAACGGAGTTCTCTGGCTGCTTCAGCGGCTGCATGTATCCCTGGGGAGCCCACAGGGTAAGTGGAGGTGCTCCCACAGAGCGATGCACCCCCTCGCCCCCCAGCCCACCTGTGTGAAACCTTGGCCTGCAAGTCCTGTGTGAATGCACACAAAATCCTTCATTAGACTAGGAGCTCTGGAGGGGGTGGAAAGGCCTGTCCCCATGCCTCTCACTGCCCAGCCCAGGGTCTGGCACAAGATGGGTGGGGTTCAGGAAAGGTTTCCTGAATGAATGTGAACAGAGATTACTTAAGAGTATGAAAGTAAGACGATGATGACTGCTGGGAGACCCACACTCACTAATTCAATCAGCAAAGGTTTATTTAACACTTAATAAATTCTATTAATTAGAAAAGGTCAAAATGGATGTCAGAAGACATGCTGAAACTTGCTCTTGAATGTAGAGTAGCTAAGCAAATGGAAGAAATGATGAAGTAAAAGCTGAACAGAAGATTTCAAAGGCAGCTCAAGAACACAGTAAAGTATTATAATGAAATGTACAAAGATCTGCAGTTAGAAAACTAAAAGGGAAGCACATACTTAGCATTTCTCAAGATGAAAGGATTGAAAAAAATTCAAGCCTCGAGTTGTAATATTGAAAGAGTCTATGGGCAAGATCCCCACACATCTGCTGGCTTGTAATACTGGGGTGGCTTCCGTGTTGCTGTGATGTTAGAAGCTGTACCACTGTTATTTCCAGTAGCAGTAGGATTGTCCATGATGGGCAGGTTTCAGCAGAGCTTCCAGACTAAAAACAGATTCGGACCAAGGACTAAGCAGCCCCCTTCTGAGGGATTAGCCACTGGAAACCAATGATCCAGTCATTGAAGAGGGACCCCTCAGGTTGGAAGACACTCAATTATGATTAAGAGCTGCCTCCTCAAAACAGAGTCAACTTAATGAGACGGATGGAACAGTTTTGGAGACCTTCATTTGCTGATGGGGCATGACTGAAAATGAAAAGAAACAGCTGCAGACATCCATTAATAATTGGAATGTGGAGTGTATGAATCCAGGAAAATTGACAGTTGTCAAAAATGAAATGGAACGCATATGGAAAATATCCAAGGCATTAGTGAGCTGAAATGGACAGGTATTGGCCATTTTGAATCAGACAAGCATATGGTTTACTATGCTGGAAATGATACATTCAAACAGAATGGTGTCACATTCATCTACAAAAAGAATATTTTAAACCTGTCTTGAAATACGATGCTGTAAATGATAGGATAATATCTACATTCCTACAAGGAAGATTGGAGTCCTGGTATGGTGCTGTAGGGTAAGCAATGGACTGCTAACCATAAACCCGGCTCAAACCCACCAGACGATCCTTGAAAACCCTTTACAGGATTGCTATGTGTTGGAGACTGCACTTAACAACAACAAAGAACAGTTCATACATCTATTATTCAAATTTATGCATCAACCATCAAAGCCAATGATGAAACTGAAGAATTCTACCAACTTCTGTAGTCTGAAATTGACAAACATGCAATCAAAATGCCCTGAAAATTATTGATGATTGGAATGGGAAAGTTGGAAATAAAGAGGAGGGACTGTTAACTGGAAAATACGGCATTGGTGATAGAAATAATGGAATTTTGCGAGACTTACGACTTATTCATTGCAAATTCATCTTTTTCAACAACATAAACAGTGACTATACACACGGACCTCACCAGATGGAATACACAGGAATCACACTGACTATATCTGTGGGAAGAGACAATGGAGAAGCCCAGTGTCATCAGCCAAAAGAAAGGCAGGGGCCAACTGTGGAAAAGACCACCCACCAATTACTCATAGGCAAGTTCAGGCTGAAGCTAAAGAAAATGAAAACAAGTCTATGAGAGCCAAAATATAACCTTGAGTACATCTCACCTGAATTGGGAAAAAATGATGAAGTAAAAGAGCTGACAAGAAAATTTCAAAGGGCAGCTTAACAAGACAAAGTAAATGTTATAATGAGACATGCAGTAGAAAACCAGAAGGGAAGAACACACTTAGCATTTCTCAAGCTGAAAGAACTGGGAAAAAAAATACTCAAGCCTCAAGTTATAATACTGAAGGATTCTGTGGGCAAAAATATTGAACAGAGCAGGAAGAGTCAAAAGAAGATGGAAGGGATACACAAAGTCACTGTACCAAAAACTACTAGTCAGTGTTCAACTCTCTTAAGAGGTAACATATGATCAAGAACCAACGATATTGACAAAAGAAGTCCAAGTTGCACTGGAGACATTAACATATTAGGAACTGACAGACTACCAATTGAAATGTTTCAACAAACTGATGCAACACTGGAAGAACTCACTAATCTATGCCAAGAAATTGCTACCTGGCCAACCAACAGGAGGAGATCCTTATTTGAGCCCATTTCAAAGAAAGGTGACCACAGGATGCAGAAATTATCTAACAATATAATTACCATCACATATGCAAAATTTTGCTGAAGACAATTCAAAAATGGCTGTAGCAGTACACAGACAAGCAACCACCAGAAGTTCAAGCTGGATTCACAAGAGGGTACTGAACCTAGTATAACACTGTTAACGTCAGATGGATCTTGGCTGAGAGCTGAGAATATCAGAAAGACGTTTACTTGTGTTCTATTGACTATTGAAAAGCATTCAACTGCATGGATAATACCTATGGATAATACTGTGAAGAATGGGAAGTCCAGAACATTCCATTGTGCTCATGCGTAACCTGAACATAGATCCAGAAGCAGCCAAACAGAACAAGGAGATCCTGCATGATTTAAAGTTCGGAAAGATGTGCAGCAGGGTCGTATCCTTTCACCGTACTTACTCAATTAGCTAGCTAAGAAAATAATCTGAAAAGCTGGACTACATGAAGAATATTGCAGCATCAGGATTGGAGGGAGGATCGTTAACAATCTGCTACATGGAGTCCTGGTGTGGCAATGTGGGTTTAATGTGTTTGAACTGCAATGCCGGCAGTTCAAGCTCACCAGGCGCTCCTTGGAAACCCTATACAGGATTGCTATGGGTCAGAACTGACTCGATGGCACTTAACAACCACAACAACATATTCAGATGACACAACCTTGCTTGCTGGAATGGACCTGAAGCACTTATTGATAAAGATAGAAAACTAGAATCTTCAGTATGGATTGCTACTGTTGTTAAGTGCCACTGAGTCGGCACCGACTCATAGCGACCCTATGCACAGCAGAACGAAACACTGTCCAATCCTGGGCCAACCTCACTATTTTTGCCATGCTTGAGAGTCCACTGATGCTGCCACTTGGCCAATCCATCTTGGTGGTGGTCTTCCTCTTTTTCTCTGACCCTCCACCTTACCAAACATGATATCCTTCTCCAGCCACTGGTCCCTCCTGACAATATGTCCGAAGTATGAGAGATGAAGTTTGGCCATCTTGGCCTCCAAGGAGCACTCTGGCTGCAGTTCTTCCAAAATGGATCTATTGGTTCTTTTGGCAGTCCATGGCACTTTCAGTATTCTCCTCCAACACCATACTCAAAAGCATCAATTCTATGGTCTTCCTTATTCACTGTTCAGCTTTCGCATGCATATGGAGGTTATTAAAAATACCATGGCTTGGGTCAGGCGCACCTTAATCCTCAAGCTGACATCTCTGCTCTTCAACACTTTAGAAAGGTCTTGTGCAGCAGATTTACCTAATGCAGTGTGTCATTTGATTTCTTGACTGTTGCTTCCATGAGTGTTGATAGTTGATCCAAGAAGAATGAAAAGTCCTTGACAACTTCAATCTTTTCTCCATTGATAAGAATGTTGTTTATTGGATTACACCTCAATAAAAAGAAACAAAAATTCTCACAACTAGACCAGTAAACATCATGATACATGGAGAAAAGACTGAAGCAATCAAAGATTTCATTATAATTAGACCCACAAGCAATGATCATGGAAGCATCAGACAAGAAACCAAATGATGTATCACAGTGGATTTATCTGTTGCAAAAGATCTCTTTTAAAAAAAAAGCAATAATATAACTTTGAGGACAAAGGTGTGCCTGACTCAAGTCATGGTGTTTTTAATCGCCTCATGCATGTGAAAGCTGGACAGTGAATAAGAAAGACCGTAGAATAAATGCTTTTGAGTTGTGGTGTTGGTAAAAAATACTGATACTTGACTGGCCAGAAAAACAGACAAACCTGTCTTGCAGACATAAAACCATAATACTCCTTAATAGTGAAGCTTTATCTCACATACTTTGGATATATTATCAGGAGGGACCAGTCCCTGAAGAAGGACATCATGCTTGGCAAAGTTGAAGGTCAGTGAAAAAGAGGACGATCCCCAACAAGACAGATCAACACAGAGGCTGCAACAATGAGCTTGGACATGACTATACTTTTGAGGATTGCACAAGAGCAGACAATGCTTTGTTTTGTTGTGCATAGGGTTGCTATGAGTCAGAGCTGACTCAACGGCACATAACAACATGGATAAAATATTGAAAGACAGAGCCATCATCAAGGGAAGATGGAAAGAATATACAGAGTCACTATATCAAAAAGACTTGGTCAGCATTCAATCATTTCAGGACGCAGTATATGATCAAGAACTGATGGTAGTGAAAGAAGAAGTCCAAGACGTACTGAAAACTTTAGCTGAAAAACAAACACCAGGAACTGACATGACACCAATTGAGATGTTTCAACAAACAAATGCAGTGCAGAAGTGGTCACTCATCTACGCCAAGAAATTTGGAAGACTACTGACTGAAGAGATACATATAAGTGGGCTTCAAAAAGTTGGTGGAAAATGGTATTAAAAGATAATGGGATGCTTCCACAAAATTTTTGAAATGTCCTCATGTTTGTGCCCGTTACAAAGGAATGTGATCCAACAGAATGCCAGATTCAGAAGAGGATGTGGAACAAAGGATATCATTGCTGATGTCACGTGGATTTTGGCTGAAAGCTAAGAATACCAGAAAGATGTTTACCTGTTTTTTATTGACTATGTAAAGCATTTAACTGCCTGAATCATAACAAACTATGGATCATAACATAACACTTAAAAGAATGAGAATTCCAGAACACTTAATTGTGCTTATGTGGAACCTGAACAAAGACCAAAAGGCAGTTGTTGGAACAGAACAAGGGGATACTGTGTGGCGGTGTGCGTCAGAACTGTATTTATTTCATCATATTTATTTAATCTGTATGCTGAGCAAATAATCCAATAAGATGGACTAGACACAAAGATGTCACTTTGAGGACTAAGGTGCACCTGACTCAAGTAATGGTATTTTCAATTGCCTCAATTTTGTGTGTGTACAGGCTGAACAATGAATAAGGAAGACTGACGAAGAATGGATGCCTTTGAATTATGACGCTGGTGAAGAATATTAATTCTGCCCTGGACTGACAGGAGAACAAACAAATCAGCTTTGGAAATTCCAAGTCCAGCCAGAATGCTCCTTAGAAATGAGGATGGTGATACTTCATCTCACGTAATTTCGGACATGTTATCTGGAGGGACCAACCCCTGGAGGACATCATGCTTGGTAGAGGGGTCAGCACACACACAAAAAAAAGACACTCAATGCCCTGGATAGACACAGCAATACTTGAAAGGGCGGTGCAGGACTGGGCAGTGTTTTGTTTTGTTGTACATAGGGTCAGTCACTGTGAGTCAGAACTGACGTGATGTCACCTAACAACAACAACAATATGCCACGCACTGATCCAGGAACTGGGAGACAGTAGTAAGCAGAAAGACAAATATCCCTGCCCTGAGAGAGATCATCAGTTTTTTCATTTATCTTTAAGAAAAAAAAAAAAAATGCTGCCAATTAAATTATCACAAGCCATCAATTACAATGAACACTTATTGCAAGAGATGTTAAAATGAGAAGACCATGTGCCCGAGAATGAGTACATGCCGTAACTATACATTATCGTAAAAGGATAAATAGGAATGGAAAGCCATAGAGGAGGTCCTTGGGGGGTTTTAGTAACATTCTCTGTTTTAACATTTGTGGAGCTTCTGGTTACTCTGTGTCTAAAATTCTTACTTTCACCTCCAATCTGCATCCAATGTAGGTCCCCAAACAAGAACAGCCCTGCTCCATGGCTGATGAGTTATGGAAAGGTTATCCTCTACTGGCCTTAACTGTAACTACAGGCCAGAAAGAGGCTTTCTAGAAAGCAAAAAAACAAAAACAAAAACAGACTCAAACTGGTTGTCATGGAGTTGATTCTGACTCAGGTATATGCAATGGTGCAATTAAACATATATCAAAATTTTTTAAAATCTGGCTAGTTTTGCAAAACAAACTTGAAAAGTAAAGCTCAGCAGAATCCTGTCACGTGAGGGTGGGGTTTTGAAAAGGCCAGGGGTGTTATGTTACACAGAGACGGAACCATTATTATCCCCACTCTACAGGTGAGGAAACTGAGGCACAGACTGGTTATGTAACTTGCTCCTGGTCACACAGCTGGTCAAGAGGTGCAACACCAGTGGTCAGGCTCCAGAGCTGTGCTCCTGAGCCCTGGCCTGACCTCAGTCCCTGGATTCAGCTGACACCTTCCTGCCCACCTCCCTCTCCCACCCTGGCACTCTCAGTCCTCGGTTTCTCTCTACAGGTGCTGTGTCTTCCACGTGAGCAGCCCTTCATGCTAGGCCTGGGCGATTTGGTGAGGAGCTGCAGCCAGGCCCTGCTTGACCCCACATCTACCACTGTTTCTGCCTCCTGTCTGGATAAGGCATGAGACACATCGTCACTTTTTCATCTTCACGCTGAGAGATGGCTATCATTAGCGACATATTTGCAGATGAAAACACGAAGTTAAGAGAAGAGGTGACTGGGCTAGTATCACACAAGTAGGCAAGTGACTCAAATCCTGGGCTGTCTGATCTTAATACCTACACCATGATTGCCTACCATGCCTATCTGGCAGCAGGTGGGGTTGCTGGGGGGTGGGGGGGGATTAAAGATGGACTTCTGTCCATATCCCACCTATGGCTTCCGGCTATGCTTCAGTAAAGTCTGGCTCCATGCCAGCGACCCTGGGCCCTGAACAGCCTGTTACTGGCTGCTCCTGCCTCACTCACCTCTCCTCCCTCCCAGGGCCATCCTGGCCACCTCTCCATTTCCTTTAAGACTTTAAAGCCTAGAATGATGCCTCGTGGGCTCTTCCCCTCCTAAATTCCTACTTGTCCTGTAGGTCTCAGGTAAATCTCAGAGAAGTCTGCCCTGGGCAGCCTTCTCTGTGTTCTCAGTTCTCTGTGCACTTTGGAGTCCTCACTTATCTTCTGCCTGGTTACTGCTGGTATCAGCCAGAAACTGGGAGCTCCAGAAGACAGAACTTTGCCATTCATGCCCACTGCTGTACCCCCGACAAGAGTAGACAGCTGTGAAGGTGTTCCATGAGGGCTGGTAGAGTGAGTGAGTGGAGGACTGAATGAGTCCTCCATCTGTTCCTGAACTTGATGGTTCCCAGGGCTCTACCCTCCAAGCTTTGCCTCACTTTGTTCAAGATGCCTGAGCAAGTTTCATGTTTAATTATAACCCACACCCACACTCTCCATCCTGGGTCTCTGGCCCACATGTCCAGGTTACTGGGCCTCCCCACACATCTGAGTCTGAACGCATCATCTTGCCCCAGCACCACTCCGTGCCTATGTCCAGTGCCCAGATTATCAGGCTGGGAGTTAAGCATCAGCATGCCAGGCTGACCAGTCCAGCTCCTTAATATCTATTCCCAACTCTCGCTCTCTGTAGCCTCTACCACGCTTCCGGCCTCTCCTCAGTGGTAGCCTTTAACTGCCTCAACCTCCTTCTCTGACATCCACTAACCTGGCCATCAGACTTAATATAACATGAACTAGGCTACACGTCTCCTGCTCAAAGACTTTTGCTGGATCCCCAGGACCCTCAAGTCTAAACCATCCCCCTGACATTCAAGGCCCCCAGAGTGTGGCTCCTGCTGGCTCCCCCAGCTTCACTGTGAGACTAACCCCTTGTGCTCTGTGCTACCACGTGGCCCTCAGACCGTGCCAGGCCCTCTCCTTACTCAGCACCACACATGCTGTTCCTTCGACACCTACATATACTCAACTGTGTCCTCAACAAGACTGTGCACTTCCTTTGTCTAGAACAGGAACATAAAGATGCTCGACCTTTATTCCATTCAACAAACATTTCCCCAAAACCAATGAATGAAGTGGAGTGGGGGTATGTCACAGGGGTCTGCAGATCTAAGTTCAGGGCCAGGTTTATCAGAAGAGGCTATGGGAATAAGGGGCCCTGGAGGTGGCGTGGCCTGGCCCATTGAAGCCCCTCTCTTCTGTCCTGGAGGGGCCTTCTTCTTCCTCTGTGGCAGGCATACTCCCTTCTCCTCTTTAGCCTTGACCTCCTCTCCATGAAATGGGTTTGTTCCCACCCTTCTGCAGTCCTCTGGGACCTGGATTGGCCACAAGTCTCACCTGCATCAGGGTGCGCAACGACTCCACATACGACTGTTCTGTGTCCAGCAGGGTCATGGTTACGTGCTTCCGCATGTCCTGGGGAGACAGGGGGCAGAGAGTGAGCAACATCTTGGTTCCCGGAAAGCAAGCTACCTGAAGCCACATGGGGTCCAGTGGACCCCTCCATACACCCCAACCCTCCTGACACCCAGGGCTCCTAGCTGTTATCCAATGCACCCTAGACCTCTGCTGGGCCAGACCTTAGCTCACTGGTCCCCCTGCTGGCAATGCCCTCCCCTATACCTCAAACACACTTCTACCATGGCTGAGGGCAGATCTGGAAATCTGTTTAGTTCTTGACCCCCTTGCTGGGCTTCTGAAAAGAATTCATATATATGTGTGTGTGTGTTGTTGTTTAAGTGCCGTTGAGTCAGTTCTGACTCATAGTGACCTTATATAGGGTTTTCAAGGAGTAACTGGTGAGTTTGAACCACTGACCTTGTGTTCAAATTGTCTTTGCAGTCCAGTGCTTTAACCCACAGCACCATACCAGTAATCCAGCCGCTCCTTGGAAACATACACAGTCCTGGTGTGGTGCTGTGGGTTAATATGCTGGACTGCAAGGTCAGCGGTACAAGTTCACCAGCTGCTCATCAAAAACCCTAAATGGGGTCACTATGGGTTGGAATTGACAGTGATATTAACAACAACATATAGGTGTGGTGCTGCACAATAAACACTCAACCACAAGGTCGGTTTGAACAGCAAAGTCGGCACTTTGCCACTCCCTGAAAACCCTATACAGGAACTGATGGTACATGGAGGGGATTATAATCATTGTAATGAAACAAGGTGTATGATCTGTTGAATGTAAAACTGATGATCTGCCCTGTAAACTTGCATTCAATTCACAGTAAAAACATTAAAAACAAAAACAAAAAACTCTATACAGGGCCACCATGGGTCAGAACTCACTTGATAGCACTTAACAACAGCAACATATAACATATACAAGCATATATGTGTATACATGTATATGGAGCATATATGTGTATACATGTATATACGTATATGGAACATATATGTGTATACAAGCATATATGTGTATACATGTATATATGTATATGGAGTCCTGGTATGGCACTGTGGGTTAATGCGCTGGACTGCAAAGTCAGTTTGAACAGCAAGGTCGGTGGTTTAAGCTCATCAGTTGCTCCTTGGAAACCCTATACTGGGTTGGTATAGGTGGGAACTGACTCAATGGCACTAATGACAAGATATATGTACATATACATATGAAAAAGCAGTCGCTCGTCGGAAACTCGATACAGGGTCACTTAAGACCTTATGACTTGATGGCACATTAACAACTTAACAACAACCCCTCACATTTGCAAAAGAGAATGGAGCCCCCACCTTCAGATTTGGTACTTTGGGGACATGCCCCACATGGCTCGTCTTCAGGTCACTCCTGGGAATAGAACCTGTCATCTTTATTACTGATGAAGACTGGTGAAGTTGGTGCCAAAGGGTCCAGCCACCCTCAGACAAAGCTGGATCCCAATTTTTTCGTTTTAAAAGGTTGACTGAACCCTACTATATGCAGGCTCTGTTCTATGGAAGCATCATACACACATTATTTGATCCTCCCAACCATCCTGTGTGGTAGGTGTAATTATTCTTCCCACCTTAAGGATGGGAAAAGGAGGCATGAAAAGCAAAGTAATTTAACCCATCACCAAAGTCAGGGCAGAGAGAGACCCAGGTACTGCTGCCTCCAACCTGAGGAACAGGAGCCCAGCCACCACGGTGACAATCAGCAGGAGACACATCCAGGGCAGGGTGGGGGCCCAGGGGTCTGCACACAGATACCTCTGTTTCCATGAAGACGGCAAACCTAGGAGGGCACTTGGAGGGGTCTCGCTGGAGGATGGGCAAGACCTGCTATGGAGTCGGAGGAGTCTGATGACATAAATTACAGAGTTCCCAACGGGTTGTCCAGCTTCTGTTCCACACCCTGGGAAACAGGAAGCTTATCCCTGTCAGGGAGACCCCTGCCCTGTGGGCAAGTTTTTCTGGGAGTCAGCCTAGGGATGCCCTCTGTGTTCAATCCCCTGGGACTGAGCTTACTTACTGCCTTCACCCTGCAACTCAACTGGCCCTGGTACACTCCTGCTCTTCCAGGCGGTACCACTCCCAATTGTCTTGAGAGGGGCTCCACTCTCAGGTCTCCTCACTGACA
The DNA here is from genome assembly GCF_000296735.1 of Chrysochloris asiatica. Taxonomy (NCBI): domain Eukaryota; kingdom Metazoa; phylum Chordata; class Mammalia; order Afrosoricida; family Chrysochloridae; genus Chrysochloris; species Chrysochloris asiatica. The sequence goes on along the minus strand of NW_006408658.1, from coordinate 8,522,201 downwards.
TCTTTAAGGCTCTGGAGTGGCCTTGGGCAAAACCCCTAACCCCTCTAAGTCCCAATCTCTGTGGTTCACTCACTCCTCTCCACTGCCTGTCCCAGCCGCAGTCTGGCCTGAGCATCTCTTGTCCTGACCCTTCATCAGGCTCCAGTCATCAAGACCCACAGATCCGAGTGGAACTCCTTACACAGGCCAACGCCACGGTGTCCACTTCTGTGCCATCCCCTTGGGGGTTTCCTGGTTACTGCTTTGCCCAGGACCAGTATCTGATAAGTGGGCCTCCTGGATCTCCTGAAGCACTAGGCTTGTTGGGCCTGCCTGTGGTATGCCCACCTCACGTCTTCCTCCTTCTGACCCAGGGACTCAGGGATCAGTCCATCCTCCAAATCTGTCCTCCAATGAGGCACACTCAGAAAAGTAGTTAAGCACTGGACTGCGAAACATAAGGTCAGCAGTTCAAACCCACCAGCTGCTTCTTGGAAACCCAGTACAGGGTCGCTGTGAATTGGAATTGACTCGACGGCACTTAACAACAACAACATGCTACAAACCCAGGAGTGAGAGATGAATGACAGTCTTTTGAAGGAGGGGACAAGGCTGGCTTGCCCAACCTATTCTCTTCTGAAGCGGTGAGAAGGTACAGGCTCGGCCTCAGAGCCCCTGGTTACAACCAGATGACTTCTCCTCAGTGCTTCTGGGACCTTTCAAAATCATGGCAGCTTCGGGTAGGAGGCATCATGAGCTGGACCCTTCCCAGAATGAAGAACTTAGAAGAGCATCAAGGGCCAAAAGGGCTTCCCAAGGAAAGGTCCAACCTCTAGTCCTCACCATCAGCCCATCGCCAGAAGATACCACAGTACTTCACAGACATGGCCTCACACTCACAGCTCCACAACATAGGTGTCATCATCCCCGCTCACTAATGAGACAATCAAGTTTACAGAGGTGACATGATTTGATCAAGGTCACACCGCCAGTAAACCAGCAGAGCGGACAACAGAGTCTCTTCAAGCGCTTCCTGCCAGGTCATGGAGCCCCAGTACCCAGACGTCTTGTAGAGCAGGAAAGGGTAGCTTCAGGTCAAGGGTCTTCAGTTTCACCCTTACTGGCTATGTTAGCTGAGGATGTCACCTAGGCTGCCACATCCTCCCCTGGGAAACAGAACTAATACGACCTCTCCCCCAGCATGGTGGCAGCATGGAGAAGGGGAACAGAGCAGCTCTCTGAACAGAGTGGGTCCTCATGGTCTATGTCAGCAACGCTATTTGTCTGCACACATCTACCTTGAAGACCAGAGGGGTTGGGGTGATGTGGGGAGGCTGATGCTGCAATGCCTGCCATTCCCCATCCTCCTCCCTTGCTTAAAAGCACAGTGGGCTGTCACTCAGCTGTCAGGTGAAGACATGGAAAACAAGACCAGCTCCCAATCACTGCATGGAGCTGCACATGCCGAGAAACAGGTGCGAATGTATACTGGAGTGGGGGGACAGAGCCTTGGAAGCAGACAGGCAACACAGTTGCCTACTAGGTCAGAGGGCCCACCTGTTCCAGATGGGAGAGCTCCGTAGGCCCAGCTTTCCCTAAATCTGTCTGCCTGAGCCTCTCACCCACCACCAGCCCCATTCCCAAACCCTCACTACACAAAGCACTGAGGGGTGGGGAGAGAGGCGCTCAGGGGGATTCAACAGATAGACAGCCCCCAGTCTGACTGAGCCAACAAGAGACACACAGCCTGAAGACAGAAACACATGTATACAAAAAGACGACCTTACAGGCTGAAACACTCAACTGAGAACCAGACCCTTGAGGGAAAAAGCTTGAGGCAGTGGAGAGAGAGACAGCCCATAGCACAGAGAGAAGAAAACCACAAGCCACAAGGCCAGCTCCCAATCACTGCATGGAGCTGCACATGCCTGGAGTGCAGGCCTGGAAAGCTGAGCAAACAAGAGGCCAGCCCCAGAGACCACCAAGGCTAGGAAGCAGCCCTGGAAGTCTCCTCCCCCCACAAGAGAGCACACATTGAGTGGGGACCCGGATTTCACTGTCTTGCAATAGCACTCCTCCTGGCAGGTCTGGGAGCCAAATTCTTTATCCTCAGTACACAGATCCTCCTGGGGGCTACCTCAAGCCTGAGAGGAAGACTTGGGAAAAGCTCCGTTTTCTGAGCCTGTGGGCACACCGTCCCCCTGGGGCAACCTCTCCCGACTCCGTGCCTCAGATGAGCAAGAGTGCCACCAGACCTTGACAAGGCCGTTTCTCTGGGAGCAGGGCAGCACTCCTGCTGTGTTTGCCAGACCTTAGGCCATCCAGAGCTTGCAACCTGGTGGCGCCAAACTTCATCACTCTACCAGCCACCCCACCCCCTTACCCCTACCAGGGCTCCTCAAACTCCCTCAATCTCCCTTCCCTCATCCTGGGTCATAGAGACTCATCTCTGTGGCCAGCAGGTTGGTGCGCTGGATCAGAATTCCAGGCCCTGGGCCCCAGCATTTGCCTATGTTTCCCCAACCCAGGGTGGGCTGAGGTCTAGGCCTTGGCCCAAGTCCCTGGCTGCGTCTCCCCCTCCCTGTACCTGGACCTCCCCAGGTTCCTCCGAATCAGCGCCGCTGCTCCCAGCGGGCTCCCCGGAGGCAGCGGCCGGGCCCAGATCGCGCATTTCATCCAGCGCGATGGTGAACTGGGCCAGGGTCTTCACCATCTGCAGCATGCGGCCGGCCCGACGCCGGGGCGGGGGCGCCGGAGCAACAGTGGGATGCAGGTCCGTGCAGGGTCGGCAAGCTCTCCCTCCCCCCTCGCTCCCTTCCAGTAGCTCAGCCCAGAGGCGGTGGCGGCGGCAGCGGCAGCGGCAGCGGCGGCGGCCCAAGTGACGATCCCAGTGTCGATGTGAGCGTGGCGGCGACGCTGCTGCCTCCTCCGCGCGAGCCAGGCGCGCGCGGCGCCGCTGGGGGTGGGGGGTGCTCTCCGCCCCCGGCCTCCCTCCATCCCTGCGCGGCCCCATTTCTCTCAATACGCCTAGAGCTGCCAGACCTCACAACCACCTTTACCCCCAAGCAGCAGTGTCTGCTCAATGACCCATCCCCCATAGGAGGGCACCAGTTAGCATACACCCATGCACAAAGGCATTTTTCCGTACACACCTGTACCCAACAAGGGCATACACGGAGCCCAGGTTCCCATCAGTACACACATGGGGTACACACATATTATATATATAAGGAAACCGGCTCTTGAGTCTTGATTAGTGACTCAGACCCAAGTGCACATACACACACACATCAACATGAGCCATTGCTGTGTTCACACTGGCAGAGACCTGCACACACACATCTCTGGAAGGGGCCTGCCTTGGTGGAACACAGAAGTGGGAAGGATGGCAGGCACTGGCTTGCTAACCAAAAGCCACCCAGCGACTCTGTGGGAGAAAGACCTGGCTATCTGCTTATGTAAGGAGCTCTGGTAGCGTAGTGGTTACGAATCGGGCTGCGAACCTTAAGGTCAGCGGTTCGAAACTACCAGCCGCTCCGCGGGAGAAAGATGAGGCTTTCTACTCCCGTAAGGATTTACACCCTCGGAAACCCTGTAGTACAGGGTCGCTATGGGTCGGAACCGACTCGACGGCACTTAACAACATCTGCTTATGTAAAGATTATAACCAACAGGGGTCGCTAACAGTGTGAGTCAATTTGAAGGGACCCAACAACACACCTCTCTGTAAACTCATTGCTGTTCTCCCACTAACGGAGGAAAGACTTGGGTAGGGCATGAAAAGGGCCCTCGCGTCATCTCTATACCCACCTTACCCAGCTTGGCTTGTGTCCTGTACCTGAACCACCCAGAGGGACTCTGGTAGGGGCTAGGAAGGCGCTCAGGCACTCACTCAGCCCCCATACTGTGGTCAAGACTGTCTCCAAGCAAGATCCTCAGGGCCTGCTGCCCCAAATCCCAGTGACACCAGAATATATGACCCAATTAATCAGGACTAGGGCGGTACTCCTGGTGTGGCACTATAGGATCAGCACTGGGCTGCTAACCACAAAGTTTGTGGTTCAAACTCACCAGTTTGCTCTTCGAAACCCCTACACATGGTCACTATGAGTCAGAATCGACCCCAAGCATTTTAACAATTGACTCCATGCATTTAAACCAGTTCTCACATCCACCTGGGGTGTCTGATGCCCCCTGAAGCTGATTGGCGGCCCTTTTGCTCTGCTTCATGTCCCCTCAGTGTTCTGAGGCTTCCTACACTCATCATGCCCCTAACTGCCCCCCTAAATCAAACCTGAGCTCCCAGAGAGGCCTTCCCAGCGGAGAGAGACATCCTGATCTCATCGCCCAGTCCAATTCCATAGGATCTCCTCTCCCATCTCTCTTGCTCAATATATTCCAGTCATATCGATCTTCACTTCCTGAAACAAACCATGCTCTCTCTTGCCTCGGGGTCTTGGCCCATGCTTTCCCCTTTGCTAGCAATGCATTTTCCTTTCTTTGTAGACCAGTCTCAGCTCAAATATCACCTCCTCCGGAAAGCCTTCCCTGATCCAGTTCCAGATTAAGTCAAGAGCACCTGCTCTGTGCTTACAAAGATTCTCAGTTGTCCCCAATCGTTTGTAATTATACATTTGGGCAGTTACTAGGTCAATGCACATTTCCTTTCAGGAGTCTGTAAGGTGAGGTCCATGTCCCTTTTGTATGTCACATCTGGCTAATAAATAGGCTTTCAAATAACCTCTCCTTCCTTCTTTCACTCCATATGCCAGGAGACACCAACTAAGAGGCAAACCAGCCCCTGCAGCCCCCTGCTCACCTTCCCTGACATCTCTGTGGTACAGGACAACTTACTGCTGGCCCCTGCCCTCCCATGACCTGCTCTGCCTCACACTCCCACCCTCTCAACCAGGTGGGTCCATGCTGCCAACCTGGCCAAAGATATGTGATTTCCCACCGTCTCCGAAGAGTCCAAAACACCCCACAGACAACCCTGAGTACCCTATGATAGGCACAGAGGATTCCAAGAGAGATGTAAGATGAAAACTAATGTGACCCCATGTGGCAGCCGATCTGAGGCCAGTGATAGCACAGAGAGGAGGTGGGCATGCTCCCAGGGGGTAGGGGGTCAGAGCCTGGAAGGCAGAAGCAAAGGCCTTCCAGGAGGCCTTCAGGACTTTCCCCTCTTGTATCCCTGGTTTGGACCAGAAATTTGCCTGCCTCTTATCCTTCCAACCAGGACTGTGAGCTTGCTGGGGCAGGGTCTGCTCCTCCTCTTCCTCTTTTCAGGGATGGACACACACATTGTTCTAGTCCAGATAGCCAGTTCCCAGAGAATCCCACACTAGCACCTAGACTAGCGGATAAGGGCCACTTAATCCACACTTGGCTTTTTCTCAAAGTATTGCTTCCCCCACTTGACTCTCTCTCATGCTATATGACCTTGGGCCTTAATTTCCTCTGGGCAGTGGGGAGACAGTACAAAGCCCAGGCTAATTAGTGAGGTGCAGCTATTCTTCTTTTTCCTGGCTGGCCTCTAGGTGCTCCCAGACAATGCATGGGGCTCCTCTCATAGGGCTCAGCAGAGTGGGGCACCTCTACCTGGGCAGGAGGGCAGTCAGGGAGGGCTTCCTGAGGGAGACAGGATTGAACAAGGACCTGAGGTCAAGAGATCCAGGGCATATGGGTGCTTGGAAGGCAGAGTGCACCCGAAGGCTCTGCCAGGGAGAGGGGCAGGGTTTGGCGCCAAAGGCAGTGCTGCTACTGCTTCATTAAGGATGGCTAATTAGATCTGAGCCTGTTGCTATGGCGACAAGGGGCAGCTTCTGTCATTTGGGGGCTGGTGGGGGCAAGGAAATATACGTCAAAGGAAACTGAGAGACGGAACAGGCGCACACAGCTGCCAAAGCAGTCTCCAGGGATCGGATCAGAGTCCCTCAGGGTGAGGGAAGCTGGGGGTGGGCTGGTGGTGGTGCTGGGGACACAGTGTATGCTGGGGCACCCTCGTGAAGACCTAGTTCTACTGTTCCTTGGAGTGCCCTCTGCAGCTACTCATTTCTTCTTTCTTTGGGGTTAGCTGCAGTTGCTTGGAGTGGGTTTGGCTCAGAACAGTTGTTGTATATGTACAGGGTGAATAGTAAAGTCCTGACTAACCCACCTAACCATAGCCAATACAACCCATTTCACCCACTGTGCTCCCATCAGGGGAGGGGAAAAGGAGCTCTGCCCTGAAGACCACCATCCCACTCTAGGAGAGACAGACTGGACACCCCCAGCTTTGTGGAACAACCATCTTGCCAGTCTTGGGGAACACCCAACCCTCACCCTCCCTATCTCTGTTCAGTCTACTGAAAATTGCTCCATCTTTGAGGGAAGCTCATCCCATTTGCCTGCCTCTGGAAACACCGTCTACTATTACGTATGTGCACCCTCCCAAGTCCACCTCCATCTGAACACTGACTATTTGGGAGCCAGTTGTTCCTTCAGCTGGTGTTGAACCAACGGGGGGATCAGTGATGAGAAGGGCTGGATATATGGTTGGACAAACGGATGGATGGTGAGTGATGCTGGGTAAATGAAGAGAGAGATGAAAGAATGAAATGGTGATAGATGGATACGTAATATGAATGGGTGAGCAGAAAGATTACAGATAATAAATATATGGATCCACAGATACACAGTTCAGTAGGTGAGTAGTGAATTGGATTCAATTTTATTTTATTTGCTGACTCGTTCAGCAAATATTTATGGAGCCCCTACAAGATACCAAGCACTGTGCTGGAAGAAAAGAGGTTCCTGCACCTTAGTCTATAGAAGTTTCCTTCCATACAGTAACTGAACCTGCAATGCAGGTGCTGGGACAGCAGGGCTCATCAGACTCCTGCATGGTGGGAAAGGGGTGCCCAGTCTTTCTATTTGTTAAGAGAGTTTCTGGGCACCAGAACTGGGCTCCCAAACTCGAAACACTTGGAACGTCATAGCATAGTGGTTACGAATCGGGCTGCGAACCTTAAGGTCAGCAGTTTGAAACTACCAGCTGTTCTGCAGGAGAAAGACGAGGCTTTCTGCTCCTGTAAAGATTTATCTCCTTGGAAACCCTGTACAGGGTCACTGTGAGTCAGAACCGACTCCACGGTACATAACAACAACAACATCATCACTAATGCTTTTGAGTATGGTAAGTAAATCCCCCGGGGTTGAAAGTTGTCCCTCATACTTGCTATGTAAATTTGCCCTCCACTCTGAAACAATTGAACCAACTCTTACTCCCAATCAATTCTCATCAAAAGCGCATTCACTTGCTCCAGGTGCAGCTTTTAAGTAATTGACAAGGCTTCGAGTATTTTCTTGCACTAACCAAACCATGCAAACCAACTGCCATGGAGTCAATTCTGACTCACAGCCACCCTATGGGGGAGCAGAACCGCTCCTTAGGGGTTTCCATAGCTGTAAATCTTATCAGGTATGTTGTTGTTGTTAAGCGCAGTTGAATCAGTTCTAACACATAGCCACCCTGTACAAAGTTTCAGAGGAGCGGCTGGTGAGCTTGCACCACCAACTTTGTAGTTCAAACCAGATTTGCAGTCCAGCACATTAACCCACAGCGCCATACCAGGGCTCCTCACAGATAAAGACAGTCTCATGTTTCTCCCATGCATGAAGCAGCTCGTGGGTTTGAACCGCTGATCTTGTGGTTAGCAGCCACTGGCGTTCCTGTTTCTTGCACTGAAGTAAGGCTAAGTAAGAACTGTATGCATCTGTTTAGACTTAAAGACATACTTAGGGATGAATCGCTTTTGTAACCTGGGGATTGCCTATACTTTTCACATTCCAGGCACCCTACTGATTGCTTTGCAAGCCCTGGCTCCTTTAATTTTCATAGCAGTCTATATTAAGTACTCTAATATTGTTACTCCCCTATCTTACAAACAAGGAAATTCAGGTTACCTAGTGGGTAAGGGGTAGAATCCAGCTAGCTGTTACCAAAGCTGGTGTCCACATCTCCCCTGGGGGCTAGTGTAGGGAGATCCCATCATCGCCTCCCTTGGCCTTGAACACTCTGCTCAACTTCTCCTGAGCTGCTTTTCTCCAGCTCTACTTGTACAAGACAATGCCATGAACAAGTTCTGATCCAGAGTTTTTGGTGGAAAATAAAATGTTGTCCACTGGCAATGCTGGGATCAAGGAGGATCATCTTCCCTGGCTAGTGGCCCGGACAGACTGGTGCTCCTGAGCTCACCGACATCCATGAGCGTGGAGTTCATACTAAATGTTCCCACCCATTTCCCTGATGGACCTTCCTCAGGCCCATCAATGAGATGATCGTTCCAAATACGGGCTCTTTCTTGATGTAGTGGCTAAGAGACTGCAGCCAGACAGCTTAGGGTCAGATCCGGGTTCAGTCATTTGCTGGTGCTAAGACCTTAGGCAAGCCACTTGGGGCCTCAGTCTTTCCATCCATTCCCATTAGCTGTCCCTTCTCTCTGACTTCCCAGGCACATCTTGCTTCCTGTATGCCCCTCTCTTCCGGAAGCGGAGTCTTTCACGTTGCCACAGCATTCCCACACAGCTGGAAGGAAAGTGTCCTGGCTGAGGGGCTCCATTAGGGTTGCTTGCTCTGGATCCCGTAATTCTGGGGAATGTGCTGGGGAAATGTGAAGGAGAGAGCAAGGGCCTAAGGAGTCTCTGAACCTTCCTGCCACAGTGACACTGCCCTGCTTAGGGGTCTGTGCTCCTGTGTTTCACCTGGAGGTGGGACTATGTGTGACGCAGTGTGTATTCCACATATGGGGACCTTTGCGTATGTCTGTCTATGCCCCTCTGTCAGTGGTTTGTGGGCGACAGTCCATGTGCTTCTATGACAGAGGCTGAAGGTAAAGGGCCACTTCAAGAATAACAATATTAATAAATAGTTATAGCTTTTGCTGTGGGAAAAAAGTGAGACTTTCTGCTCCCTCAAAGATTTCTAGCCTCAGAAGGCCTATACAGGGTCCTTATAAGTTGAAACCAACTCCATGGCCTTTAACAACAACATAGCTATTGCTTACTAAACATTTACTATGTGTTAGGCATAGACTAAGTAAGCACTTTCTACCGTGTCTTTTTATCCTCACAACCACCTTAGGCTGGTGTGATGGACTACATTTTCAAAGATGGCTACCGCAATACTTTCTACCCCACATTCTCTTCTGACTGACACTCTGCCCACTGAGTGATGAGATCTATGACCTCCCCCTTGAAATCAGACGGGTCTTTGTGATGGTCTCAGTCAGTAGAATACAGCAGAAGTGAGACCACGTGACTTTCAAAGCTAGGTGGTAAGAGTAAGGCTCAGTCAACTGTCAGCATTAACTGCCAGAGGGAGGAAGCCTTCGGGGTGATTCCAGCTCAGCCACAGTCTGACTCCAACTGTGAAAACCTGAGGGAGAACTACCTAGCTGAGGGAACTGAGGCTCAGAGAGGCTCGGAGTCATAGCTATAAAGTCATACAATAAGTTGACAGAGTTGGGCTATGAATCCAGAGTCCTTAATACCCTTGTGGGAGAAATGAGGCAAGGGGATGGCTTTATCTATTGGTCCAGCTGGGACCCCAACTTGAGCAGCACTAGAAAATCTCACTGGTTGCACAAAGCCATCTACACGCTGGGGCACAGCCCCAGACTTTCGACCGCTGTACCATGCTGCTCATTCCCTCCACCCACTCCACTTCCGCCCCCTTCTATAATGGTACACCACCACTCCTATATCCTTGCTGGAGACGTCTATGATGAACTAACATTTAATGAGGTGCTGTTTCTCATCCAGTACCACTATTAACCCTCACATCAGTCCTCTGAGGTGTGTATTACTATTATCACCATTTTACAGATGAGAAAACAATGTCTCTGAGAAGTGAAACAATTTGCCTGAGGCTATAAAGTCAGGATGTGGTAAAATGGGGATGTGACCAAGCTGGGATTGGCTTGTCAGAGAGGTTGTGTGACTTCATGCAGGTTACAGGGCACATAAACAGAAGTTTAGCTCAGCCCAGACCACCCTGAACTAGGAGGTAGGGGCTGTGTTCTCATACCTGGAGGGCTAGAAGACAGGTGGAAGTAAGAATATCTTCCTGGCTGCCCCCACCCCCTAAACTGTAAGGATGCCAGGACTCTGTTCACAGCTCTGTCCCCAGCATACAGCAGGAACACAGTACATAGCTAGTAACTCCCTGCCTGTCTCTATGACACTAGCCATTTCTCCCCAGTCTGGAACTCAGTTGTCTCCTCTATCAACAAATGGGGAAGAGGTGGGAGTGAGGCTATTCCCAGAGATAAGGGGATGGACAGCTCAACCTTCTTGATTTCCAGTCTCAAGTCAGGACATTGAGGCTACAGGAGCTGCACTCCTCAAAGACGCCCACAGGTGGCAGCAGAGGACTGCATGGCAGGGGCTGACAGTGCAAGTGGTTTGAATTTAACTCATTGGTTTTTTTTTTCCTTTTCTTCTTCTTCCCACCTCCTCCCTCCTTAATTTCAAGAAGATACAGCTGGACCTTCCAGTCTGAAAAGGAAAAGCTTCTTATCATGGATAATGGCCGGAAGTAAGCAGTAGGCGGAGGATAAATAGATAGATAAACCACAACAGATGTGAAAAACATCTGAGGAACTAGTGAGCTCAGAATTCAATCTTTGCCTTGACCCAGGAGGCTGGGGTTGTTGCCCCACTTTAAGGCAGAAGACCCAAAACTCAGCTCTTCTGAGTCTGAGGGGGCCTGTTGCCCCAGCTTTAGGGGTTGAGGAGAGGTGCCAGGGTTACCTCAGGGAATGTGATGAAGACTTAGAGTAGGATTTGCTAAATCTGGCATCCCATCTTAAGGGCTCTCAGCAACAAATCTTACTTCTATGCACACATTTGATTGACAATATTGGTCTGGTCCTGTGATCCCAGTCCTGGCTCAGAACCTGCGAGATGACTTCTCAGGGTCCCCCTCTCCCAGCTCTAAAAATGATTTCATTCAAAATGCTTAAACCTTACTCAGCAATAGAAAGAACATTCCAGAGGCAACTGGGCCCATCCGGTCCTGGGTATGGTACTAGCACCTTCTGGTTGTGACCATCCCTTCTCTTTGGTCTTGGTTTCCTCACCTGAAAAGTAGATGTGAGCACCTAATATGCAGTGGGTGCCCCGGAACAGAAGTTTCCCTTCCCTGCCTTCAGTTCTCCAGTGTGCTGCTGGGAGGCTGGGGTGAGAGATCGTGGGAACGGAAGTTATCCAGGGTCTGTTTCCAGCCCCTCTTGCTCGTTCCCTCCCTCCCTCTGTCCAGGCACAAGGGAGAGGAGCTCCTTTGATTGTGTGGTTGGGATGATGGGGTGTCCTGTCTCTGAGGAGGAAGATGACTCACTGGGTTGTGGGCCAGGCACCCTGGGAAAGGCCAGACAAACCTCAGACCAGAGCCCCAGGGAGTTGAGAGGCAGAGAGGAGGGGGTAGGGCCTGCCTGAGCTAATGGTGGGGGTGCCAGAAGACCCACAACCAGAGTCTACCTACCTTCCCACGTAACTACCATGCCAGACATTCTACTAAGGCCACCAAGGGCCCAGGTTTGCCTGAGGAGCTTTATCTCCTCCCCGTTTAATCTGACAGCCTCTACATCCAGTTTAATAGGTCTCCTGGTCACTCCAGCGCAAAACCAGCTTGTTCCCGCCCCCTGGGATGCCCTCCTTGCTCTTGGCTCTGCCTCCTCCAGGAAGCCTCCTCTAGATCCTCAGCCCTCCCTGACCTTTTCTTCCTCAGTAACTTCCTCACTACTAACTGCCCTGTGACAACTCCTCAGTCAATTCATTCCACCTCTCAACACAGTTTATCAAGGGCCTGTTAGGCTCCAGTCTTGTTTTCTGGTGGGCTGCCTAAGGTACTAGAGGCTGTAGAACGAAGTCCATGAGCTCCCAAAGGGAGGGGCACCTCTTAAAGGCTCCTGTGCTCCCTGTGCTTAGACCAGAAGCTGGCCCAGAGGTGCTCAATAGGTATTTCTGACTTAATGGATGAATGAAACCAAGTATCTGCACAAGTTTTGAATGTCCGTGTTCAATCTTCCCTTAAAAGAAGGGGGCAGGGATGGGACCACTCCTTCCCACTTCTCCTCTGGGGCACTGAGGGGCAGAAAGGAGAGTGGTTCACCACTCCCAGGGCGGCAGGCTGTCGGCTGAAGCTGGAAATGGGTTCTTGGTGGCTCTCCACTATATTTTGATCAGAGGGGTCCAAACAACTGGGAGTCATTGTGGTCCCCAACTCCTCTGCCCCCAGCAGCCCATTCCAGGACCCAGAGGAAAATCCCAGGAGGGAAGCAAGTAGTAACCATGGCTCAAAGCAGTTAGCATCCTTCCCAGAGCACAAGGAAGACCCTCCTATCAGACTGGGCAGACCTAGGGTACTCTTCAGCCCTGCTCAATGATCCTCCAACCAGCCTCCAGGGAGTTGGGCATGGGTCATGCTGCAGCCTTGGCCTCTAGGCCTAACTGGTGACCAGCCCTATTGCCTAGGCAGCCACGGTCATCTATGTGTGTGTGTGAATATTGTGGGCAAAAAGATTCAGAGTGAAGGTTAAATTAGCCAGACCTGGCTCCACTCTCCCAAGGCCCCAGGAAGCTGTCCTGATAGCTCCCCTTCCCTCAGCCTCTCAGCCTCTCAGCCTTGAGTTGTAGCCTTGACACCAGGGGTCTGTCTAGGAATAATGTCATTCATAACGACAATAAGCAGCACCACCCACCTAGCCCTTTCCAGTTTACAAAATGCTGGCAGGGCCTAATCTCATCAAAACTTCACAGCAACTGTGTGGAGAAAACAAGCTCCAGCAAGGTGCCATAACTTGTTCAGATTCCCAAGACCAACTCACCCCCGTTGTTGTATCAGACGCGTTGTTGTTAGGTGCCACTGAGTCAGTTCTGACTCATAGCGACCCTGTATAGGGTTTCTGAGGCTATAAATCTTTATAGGAGCAGAAAGCCTCATCTTTCTCCTGCGGAGTGGCTGGTGGGTTTGAACTGTTGACCTTGTGGTTAGCAGTCCAGTGCTTAGCCTACAGTACCACACCAGTGCTCCTATTTCCAAATGATCAGGAGTACAATTCTACTCCATAGTAACTGGTTTGATTTTGGTTTATTACAGTGTGTGGAGCCCCTGGGTAGTGCAGATGGGTAAGTGCCTGGCTAGTAACCAAAAGGTTGGTGGTTTGAAGCCACCCTGAAAAAAATCTACTTTCAAAAGTTCACAGCTACTGAAACCTAAGAGTGCAGACTCATAGCGACCCCATAGGGCACAGCAAAACTGTTGCTTAACATTTCTGAGGCTATAAATATTTATGGGAGCAGAAAGCCTCATCTTTCTCCCGAGGAGTGGCTGGCAGATTTGAACCACTGATCCTGTGGTTAACAGCCCATTGCTTAAGCCACTGTGCCACAACAGCTCCTAAGAGGTGGTGAAAGTGCTACTCAAATTTCACTTCTGCTACTGATCTGTTTTGGGACTATGGGTAAATCACTTAGCCTTGCTGAGCCTGAAGGCAGAAAGAGAACAAAGCATAAAAATAGGAGTTAGTATTTATTGAGAGAGTCCTTTGTGCTGCTTACTAAGCACTTCGCAGATATTTATTTTAACCTCAAAATAAACTTCGTGGGCAGGTCAATTATCTCCGCGTTTACAGAAGAGGATGAGATGAGGCATAGGGCAGTTAAGTATCTTGCTTAAGGTTTCACAAGCCCCGCAGGAGCCCAAGGTGGAAGAGGAGTCAGGATATAGTTCCAGGAGAGAGAGGGGTAACTTCCAGCTTCAAGGAATAACCCAGAAAGCACCCCAGGCTCCCACAGCCTCTCCAGAACAGTGGAAACTGGTAACAACTGCAACATCCAATCCTGGAAGGGGGATGCTGAGTGAATCGTGGTACTTCTGGGGATCTTTGAAATGCTATGGACAAATGTTCAGGTATCATATTAAATGAAAGACGCGTGAGCGGTACATACTTGTGTCATGTCAATGCCATGTGAAGTGCTGTCGGGTCGGTTCCTACCCATAGTCTGGTGCATTAACCCGTAGTGCCACACCAGGACTTCTCAACCAACCTTGAAGAGCATATACCTGGCAAAGTTTCTCATTAGTCCTCTGAAGGATTGTAGGCTGGCAGCCACATCAGGACCCAAGTCATAGATATATGTATATACAAGGAGAGAAGTCTGGAAGGAAACACACCAGAATGGTAACAGTGGGCAGGGTCCCAGGAAACAGGAGGACAAAGCCAGAGACTAACTGATGGTGACCCCCCAACCCGAGGAAGCCAACATCTGTGCCTCAGATTCCTCATCTATAAAATAAAGAATATAAAGAGCTCATTTTGCACAGTGCCTGGAACAAAGCAAGCACTGAATAAGTATCAGCCATTATTATGAGTAATACTGAAACCTGTGAGAGCCGGAACTCAATGGGACTACCTTGCTTCTCTGAGTGTTCAAGTTTCCTGCCTTTGACAGTGTCATGGATTGAACTATGTCCCTCCCAGATATATGTCAGCTTGGCTGGGCCGTGATTCACAGTGGTTTGTCAGTTATGCAATGATGCAACTAGGCAGTTATGTGATAATCCCTCATGATGTAATCTGATGTGATAAACCAATAAGAGGATTAAGGGTGGGCTGCAATGCCCTTAATCCCATTACAACCTTGATCTGATATAAGCAAGTTTCCTAGGGGTGTGGCATGCAACACCTTTCAATTTATGAGAGATGAAAAGAAGACAGAAATGAGCAGAAGAGAGGGACCTACTATCACCAAGAGAGAAGAACTAGGAGTAGAGTGGGTCCCTTGGACCAGGGCCCTGTACTGTGAAGCTCCTAGAGCCAGGGGAAGATTGATACCAAGATACATGGAGCACTCCAAGGAGTGCTGGGCCTACAGACACTGACACAAGACAAGGACATTTCTCCAGAGCCAGTGCTCTGAATTCGGACTTCTAGCCCTTTAAACTGGGAGAGAATAAATTTCTGTTTCTTAAAGCCATTCACTTGTGGTCTTTCTGTGATAGCAGCACTAGAGAACTAAAGCAAAATTGGGTACCAGGAGTGGGGTACTGCTCTAACAGATAACCTAAAATGTGGAAGCGGTTTGGGAATTGAATAATGAACAGACGTTGGAAGGGTTAAGGTGCCTAATAATAAAAGCCTACACTGCTTATTACAACACTGCTTATTACAACAAAATGTGCAAAGATCTGGAATCAGAAACCAAAAAGGAAGAACATGCTCAGCATTTCTCAAGCTGGGGGAACTGAAGAAAAAATTCAAGCCTCGACTTTCGTTATTGAAAGAGTCCCTCGGCAAATTAGTGAGTAATGCAGAAAGCATCAAAAGAAGATGGAAGGAATACACAGTCACTGTACCAAAAGGAAATGGTTAATGTTCAACCATTTCAAGAGGTAGCATATGGTCAAGAGCCAATGCTACTCAGGGAGGAAGTCCAAGGTGCACTGAAAGAATTGGCAAAGAACAAGGCACCAGGAAATGATGGAATAAAAATTGAAATCTTTCAAGAAAGTGAGGCGGCACAGAAGGCACTCACTCATCAATGCCAAGAAATTTGGAAGACAACTATCTGGCCGACTGATTGGAAGAGATCCGTATTTGTGCCCATTCCAAAGAGAGGTGACCCAATGGAATGTGGAAATCATCGGACAATCTCTTTGATATACCATGTGAGTAAAGTTTTGCTAAAGGTAATACAGAAACGGCTACAATCATACATTGACAGAGAACTTCCAGAGGTTCAAGCTGGATTCAGAAGAGGCCGTGGAACGAGGGATATCATTGCTGATGTCCGATGGATCTTGGCTGAAAGCAAACAATATCAGAAGGATGTTTACCTGTGCTTTATTGACTATGCAAAGGCTTTCGATTGTGTGGATTATGACAAGCTATGGACAACATTGCGAAGTATGAGTATTCCAGAACAATTCATTGTGCTCATGAGGAATCTGTACATGGACCAAGAGGCAGTTGTTCCAACAGAACATGGGTACACTGAATTGTTTAAAATTAAGAAAGGTGTGCCACAAGGTTGTATTCTTACACCATACTTATTCAACCTGTATGCTGAGCAAATCATCCAAGAAGCTGGGTTATATGAAGAAAAACGTAACATCAGGATTGGAGGAAGACTCATTAACAATCTGTGATACGCAGATGATAAAACCTTGCTTGCTGAAAGTGAAGAGGACTTAAAACATTTACTGATGGAGATGAAAGACCACAGCCTTTGGTATGGATTACATCACAATGTAAAGAAAACAAAAATCCTCACCACTGGACCAATAAACAACATTCTTATCAATGGAGAAAAGATTGAAGTTGTCAAGGACTTCATTCTTCTTGGGTCAACTATCAACACTTACAGAAGCAGCAGTCAAGAAATCAAACATTGGTTATAATCTGAATGGATGTATGTCTTTGTTAACTTTTATTTTCTATATCATATTTAGGGCAAATACTTGGGATACAGACCATAGCCTGAGTGTGTTCATTTTGCTAAAAAGTGAATGTTAGTGCTAGGAATGCTCATAAATGGTGAATTTTGCATTAAAAAAAAAAAAAAGAAAGAAAGAAAAAAAGAAACCAAACATTGTATTGCATTAGGCAAATGTGCTGCACAAGACCTTTTTAAAGTGTTGAAGAGCAAAGATGTCAGCTTGAGGACTAAGATGCACCTGACCCAAGTCATGGTATTTTCAATAACCTCATGTGCATGCGAAAGCTGAGCAGTGAATAAGGAAGACCGTAGAAGAATTGACACATTTGAGTTATAGCGCTGGAAGAGAATATTGAAAGTGCCTTGGGGTGCCAAAAGAACCAACAGATCTGTATTGGAAAAAGTGCAGCCAGAGTGCTCCTTGGAGGCCAGGTTGGCCAAACTTGGTCTCTCATACGTTGGACATATTGTCAGGAGAGATCAGTTGCTGGAGAAGGATATCATGTTTGGTTAGGTGGAGGGTCAAAGAAAAAGAGGAAGACCCCCAACAAGATGGACTAGCCAAATGGCAGCATCAATGGGCTCAAGCGTGGCAACAATAGTGAGGTTGGCCCAGTATCGGGCAGTGTTTCGTTCTACTGTGCATAGGGTCGCTATGAATTGGTCCCGACTCGATGGCACCTAACAACAACAACAACAAGAACAACACTGCCTAGAAGAGACTGTTGGTGGAATTATGGATGTCAAAGGCAATGGTGACAAGGACTCAGAAGGAAATGAGGAGAGCAGTAACCCTGGAGACGGCACAGATGGGGAGACGCAGTGGCAGGAAAACGACAGCAGCAGAACCAGGAGACCACAGAGCAAGAGCTGAGCACTTTGGTGCAACTTCCTGGTTTGTGGGGTACCTGTAGGCACCTGTCAGTGGAGTTAAGCTCTCTGAACTACACAGCAAGAGAGTTGAGCACCTTTGGACAAAGGCTAACTGGTGAGTTGGGGTGCCCTTGGCACTTATCAGTAGAGCTAAAGAGCTTTGTGACACTTACTTTAGCAGAGCAGAGACCAGGCTAACTTCTTTTAGAGCTCAAGGAACCAGGAAAGCAGAAGCTGAAGAGCTGAGATGCACAGAAGGTAGGGCCATAATCTCTGAGCTCTCAGTGGGCGGGTCAGTGACCTCTAGATTCCTAAGGGTGGGGCCAGTTTCCTAGCTTTCTTCTTCACCAACTCAGTTCCAGAGTGTGGGGTTGCCAATAAGATGGAGCCAATGCCCAAAGCTGAGGAGGGAGGGCTGCCATGTCCGGGGATGGGGGTGGGGGGCACAAGAAAGGGGCCTGCTGGGGCAGAGGGGGTGGGGTCATCATTCCAATGGACTAGAATGGGACAGCCCAAAGCCAAGGGAACACAGTCACTGTTCCTGTGGATCTGAAAGCAGAGTTGAAGCCTAGGGTTAAGGAGCCTCTACCCAGAATCCTGGTGTAGGATAAACACTGGATTGCTAACCACACAATTGGTTCAAACAAACGAGTCGCTACTTGGAAACTCTATACAAGGTTGTTGAGAATCAGAACTGACTTCACAGCACTTAACAACAACAACAACCCAGGATCTGGAGTGCATGGCCAATACCCAGAGAAGGCAAGGCCATTGTCTAAATGGACTCAGAGAACAGAGGGTTCTTTTCAAGCCTTGAGAGCTACTGTAAACTGTTCTGCTAGATTTTTCACTTGCTTGGTACCAGCTACCTTATCTTTTCCTCCAATTGCTCCCATTCGTAACAGAAGTGTCTACCTTGTGCTTGTTCCACCACTGCATTTGGAAGCAGAGAACTTGTGTTCTAGATTCACATATAAAGAGAAGTTCTGTCCCAGGTTGGAATTTAGAGTTGAAAGAATTGGGGGATAATATAATGGGATCAAGTGTTTTGGATGGGGAACAGACATAAATCTGGAGGGGTTCAATGGGTGAAATGCCAAGAATTGAATTGTGTCTCCCAAAATATGTGTCCACTTGGCTGGATCATGATTCTCAGTGTAGTGATATAATGTGGCAGTTATGTGATCATCTCCTTATGTGATAAACCAATAAAAGGATTAAGGATGGGCTGCAATACCCTTAATCCATCACAGCTCTGATCTGATATAAGCAAGTTTCCCAGGGGTGTGGCATACAACTCTTATCTTACAAGAGATGAAAGGAGAGAGAAATGAGCAGAGAGGGACCTGTAGCCACCAAAGACAGATGAGCCAGGAATGGAGTGGGTCCTTTGGGCCTGGGGCCCTGCACTGTGAAGCTCTTGGATCCAGGGGAAGACTGATGCCAAGACACATGGAGACCGCCAAGGACTGCTGGGCCTACACATGCTGAAAGAAGACAAGGCCCTTTCTCCAGAGCCGGCACTCTGAATTTGGACTTCTATCCTCCTAAACTTTGAGAGAATAAACTTCTGTTTGCTAGTCACCCACTTGTGGTAACAGCACTGGAGAACCATTATAGCAGCCCTGGGGAACTAAGATAGACACGAGTCATTGTTCTTTAGCAGTGGAAAATACTTGGGCTTTTCTTCTGACAAGTTTCTGCCTTATAGAGGTTCTGGCTCTCACAATTTTTACTGTAGATTCATGGAAGGAGGGTCATAGTTCACTCCTTCCAATGGTAGCTTCTTCCACTATGAGGCAGGTCTGCTTGGAGGAAAACCCACTGGGCTGGGACTGTCAGTCTCTGGGTGCCCTTAGCCTTGGATGACTGTAATTTTGGGGTTCCCCATTCTAAAATCCTTTGGTTTCGGAGTCTTCTATGGGGTAATTCTCCAGGTGAGAGGTTGGAGAGGCTTTCTGGGTGGCTCTCCTGTCCTCAGCCCAGGTGACTACCTCCCTCCCACTCGCTCTCTCAGGGATAACAGAGCAGCATTTGTTGCCTTTTCCATTTTCTCCTTTGGAAAACAAATGAGAAACCAACTGGGTCTGACCTACTCACTACTCACCCCCCTCCATTCAGCCCTTCTAGTCCTCCAGGGGCAGGAGGCCCTTCCTGGACAAGGGCCTGGTGGATAACCCCGAGGGGAGGGGCCCATGTTCTGACTGTTGCCATGGCAATATCAGCCCTGGAATTTGACCACTGGGGCCCAGTAGTACAGGCCAGGCTGGGGGCAGAGAGACAGGAGGAGTGAAGTGGTGCAGCAGTTCAGGGTCCCCTCCCTGATGTATTTCCCCATGTATAAAGGGAGAAGGAGCCTGAGTCTCAAGATCTCTCTAAACCGGGGCTTGGAGAGGGGTTTCGGGCAAGAGAAGGCAGGTAGTATAGGGTATGTTACTTTCTTTGATGGGTCGGAGCTCTAAGCACAGAGGACAGGGACTTGGGTGTGGCCTGTCCACTCGGGCTCCCTAGTTTTCCACAGGAGAGTATAAGGATGCCTGTTTCATGGCATGGGGAGGAGGAGCCCCTAGAACTGTCCTGCTGGCCTGAACCCATAGTCCTGAGCAGTTGATGATGTTCCTGCCCCCAGCAACCCCTGGCATTCTGGATCCAGAGAGCTGGCAGAGGGCCTGCCCCAACCCCCGCCTGCCATGCCAGGCTCCAGAAGATATTTTTAAGCAGGTGCCCGCCCCTCTCCACCCTCCTGCCTTCCTACTCTAGGAACACAGTGAATTCTGCTGCCAGTCCCCTTCACCCCCTAATTTGGCCAAGTAGGAATGGGTTCCAAATTCATGGTTATCCACCTACAGGACAGCCATCTCTTCCTGGGAGCCTCCTCCTTCACAGTCAACCGAGATCAGAATGTGAGGGCCCTCCCAGCTAAGATATTCTAGGCCCAGAGAGGGGATGACACTTGTTCAAAGTCACACAGCACAGATGAGGAATTTGGGGATGTGTGTCACCAGCAGGTGCCCTAACCTCTGACTGTATCAAGTTCCAGGGGAGCTTTCCCAATCCCTTCTCATCTGTCACCAACCCTCAACAGCCAAGCTTCACTCCTCTCAGTTGACCTTCATGTCCACCCCAGAAAAATCTCTGGCTTAAAGTACCAGTCATTATGGGAAAAAACAAAGTTGGAGCCATAACATCCTACATACCAGGATAAATTCCAAATGGATCAAAGATTTAAATGTTAAAAACAAATCATAAAAGTACCGATGAAAAACATAGAATTGCTTTATAACCCATAAGCCATACAATAAACTTGATAAAATTTGACCATGTAAAATAAAAGATGTCCTAGAAACTGATTAAACAAAAAGTCAGAAACCTAACAGAAAATTGGGCAAAAGATATGAACCGTTCCCAGAAAACAACCACCCAGTACTTATTGGGCATATTCAGAAAGATGCTCAACCTCACTCATTACATGGAGACACTATTTCTCACCTATCGGGTTGGGAAACTATCTGGAGGTCTGAATTGGGTGTGGTGGGTCCCCATGGATGGGCTCATGATTATGATCACACATACTCTGTCCCAGCAATTTCACTAAGATGCTCTAATGATACACTGACTGGCCACCGTACAAATGATGCATGCATGAGCTTGTTTGCTACAACACTGCTTGTTATACAGCAAGACTGAAAGTTAACCTAAACATACTTTAATTTGGGGTTAAATAAATTTTGGTCATCTGTATGGTAGACACCAGGCAGTACAGAAAAAAAGAAGCAAGTGCTGAATATACCGGGAAGGCAAGAATGGTAGAAGCTATTAAGTGGACAGGCAAGGGGCAGAGCGGTGTCTGACACCATCTGCACATTGGGGGAGAGATGATGTGCTTACTCGTTATTTGCATGTTGTTGTTGTTAAGTGCTGTAGAGTTGGTTCCAACCCATGGCGATCCTGTGTAGAGTTTCCGAGGAATGACTGGTGGGTCTGAACTACCAACCTTACAGTTCAAACTGACCTTACAGTCCAGCGCATTATCCTGTAGCGCCATACCAAGACTCCATTATGTGCATATAGAAGGATTTATAAGACAGTAGTAACCGGAAATCTTGGGGTGAGGCAGCGTGGGGACTAGGCTGTTGAGTAGGAAGGAGATTTTTTACCTTTTTAAAATTTTACTTAACCACATGAGTATGTCATCTTTTCTTAATGTACCTCACCATGCAGCCCCTGATGCCTGCTCCAGCCTCACCTTTGAATAGCTTCCCCATCCTTCATCTTCCTTTTTATCCTCCAAGACCCTGCTTCAGCCTCTTCCCCAGGAAGTGGTCCAGAAGCGGTATATTCTGGGCATCTCTCTGTCCTGGCCCTTTTCACCCCATGGTGTCCCAGTCTGTACCTGCATCTGCCTCCCCATAGCCTGGGCACCCCTCTGTTCTCACCCTCCAGGAGAAAGTATCAAGAAGGGCGGGGGGTGTCCCAGTGAATGAAGACCACATGAAAGAATGGAGGAGGGGGCTGCTCAGGGATTCTGAGTTTGGAGACTTCATCTGTACTTTCTCCCTGTGGTTTCCTAATTTGCCTCCTCCAGGAAGTCCTCCCTGCCCATCTTGTAGACAGAGAGGGTCTTACAGTCCAGTCCATTCTCTGCTCAGCCCCTTCTGCAGAGAACTACTGACTTCCTCTCTCACAGGCTGATTTGAGAGCTGGGCTTTGGCTCAGTTAGAGATTGGAAATGAGCCCCGGGCTTGAATCAAGGCCTTGGGGTTAGATCTCACTGGATGACTTTAGCAATCCTGCCCCTCTCTGGGGCGCAGACACCCGCATGTACAGTAAGGAGCATAATCCAAGTTGATAATGGGCAACTTTACAGCAAGCAGGGATTTCTGCCAGTGAAAATCCAGCAAAGCCCTAATCCCACGGAGTCCTATCCCCCCTTAGCCTCTCTCCTACCGGCAGATGCCTGAGGGGAAATTTCAAAGCCCCCTCAGGGAGTCAGTTCATCCTTCCAAAGATAACTCTCCAGGCAACTCTTGGTGACCCCATCCACATCTCTTCATCCCTGGGGCCTTTTGTCAGCCAGGCCAGGCAGTCATCCTCTCTTCCCTTCCAACTTGCTTTCTGAGTTCCCACTGATTCACCTATAATAAGGGCCATCATCACCATGCTCACTGTACAGACAAATCTGCACAAGGTCACACAACTAAGAGGAAGAGCCAGGATTTGAACCCAAGCCATCTGGCTAGAGAATCTGTATTGTTCTAACCATTATTCCAGCACAGCTGGTTGCAGGATCAAGTCCAAGCACTCAGGCTGACCCATGAGGCCTTCTGTGACTTGGCGCTTTTGACCATCAGGGTTAAATTTCCCCACCCACACCATACACTAGCTGCATCAGGTTCTGGCCACTGTCGTTTTAACAGCCCATTCACTCTTATACCTCTCAGCATCTGCACATGCTAGTCTCTCTACCAGGTTCTCTCTCCCTGGGTTTCACACATGGAAACCTCCTACTCATCCTATGTTTGCGGTGGCCAAGAAGTGGGAGCTCCTGCTGTGTGGGTGTGCCTGAGGTGGGGAAAGCAGATTATGAAGGGCCTGGACCTGTCAGATTCAGAGCTTAGAGTTTCTCCTTCAAACACTTGTTAATATCCTTCCTTTTACTCACCCCAAATTCAAGGAAGTCCTTTATGATGCCTAACCTAAATTCTTTTATTCTAGAGCAGGGGTGAGGAACTTTTTTTCTGCCAAAATTTATAACATTGGGCCATACAAAAAATTACCAAATTAAAAATTAGTCTGCTATATTCGGTCAGACAGTTAATTAATTCATCTAATGTGATAGTTGGAATCCTGGTATGGCGCTGTGAGTTAATGCGCTGGACTACAAAGTTGGTTTGAACCACAAAGTCGGTGGTTCAAACTCACCAGCTGCTCCTTGGAAACCCTACACAGGTTGCTATGGGTCGTAACTGACTTGTTGGCACTTAACAACAACAACAACAACGTGACGGCTGGAATCCTGGTGTGGCACTGTGGGTTAATGCGCTGGACTGCAAAGGCAGTTTGAACTGCAAGGTCAACAGTTCAAACTCACCAGCCACTCCTCGGAAACCTACACATGTCGCTATGGATTGGAACTGACCTGACAGCACTTAACAACAACAACAACAGTGTGATGGCTGGAACTGCAGTTGCCTAGGCAGGGCTGTTGGACCAAATGATATTGCGGACCTTAGCTGGATGGGTTAAGGGGCCAGGAGGATTCTCAGTGAGTCCACTCACCTGACCCATCTGTATGACCCACTGAGCTGGCTAAGATAGAGGGCCTGCTCTGGGTCAATGGCTGGCTGTCAGCGCCTACCTGGTCTCAAAGGGCCTGTATCTTCCCAGGTGGTGGCAGTGGGCAAACAGGGTCATTACGCTGCTCTGATCAGTTGTCCTCTGGATCACTTGTGTCCATAGGGACAGGAGGGACAGGCTTGGGGGCGAGTACAGCTCCACAGACTCTGTGGGAATCTCACTCACTCACAGGAGCCTCATGAGCAGGTGGGGTCTCCATCTGCCTGGCTTCTTTGGGGACCTGGTCCTAACAGTTTTGTTCTTGCTGACAAAGTTTGCCTGGGTTGCTCTCCTAAGCCAGTGAAGAAACTGAAGGGAGAGGCTTGTCCTACTTTAAACTCATCCACCAGAAATTCCCACTGCCAAAACAGGGATTTTTCAACTGAATCCTGTGTCCAGTGGGACTCTATGTTAGTACATGGGGAGGGGGATGAGATCAAGTGGCAGAGATGCCCCCTCACCTTCACTTAAATTCACAAGGTTCCAAACTATCCTGGTTTATAGTTCTGTGCCAAGATTTTTCTAGTAGAAAGGGCTCCACTATTTTTTAAAGCCTGAAAATGACTGCCCTGGAATCAAGTCCAGATTTTCAGACAGCTCAAGCCCCACTGGACCTCTCCAGAACAGAGTACTTTCATAGTATACCAGGCGCATCAGGACTTTCCCAACACATTCCTCTGACTTTGCCCCTTTTCTGCTGTCATGGCCTTGCTGGTCCTCAAGGCTCCACTTAATGACCACCTGACCATCCTCCAGCCACCGCCCTAAGTTAGTCTCACCGTCCTTGGCCTCCTTCTGAAACCCAGTGTTCAGTCCGGGCCCCTAGGGGCTGGAACCACATTTTGGTTGTCCTTAACTAACACTACACCAGTTCAAACCAAATCAAGCCAACAAACCCAATGCCATTAAGCAAATTCTGACTCATGGTGACCCTTTATAGGGTTTTCAAAACTGTTTATCTTTACGGCAGCACATAGCCTCATTTTTCTCCCAAAGGGTGGCTGCTGGGTTTGAACTGCTGACCTTAAGGTTAGCAGCCCAACATCTAACCTGCAGCACCATCAAACTGTAATGGATTTAAAGGTTAATTTGGTTTGCTTTTGGTTTGCAACCCAATCCAAGGTCAGTGGTTCGAATCCACCAGCCTGTGCTTGGGAGAAAGATGAAGGAGTCTGCTTCCATAAATATTTACAGCCTTGGAAACCTTACGAGCAGGTCTGCTCTGAATTGGAATACAGCGATAGCAGTGGGATTGGTTCTATTTGGGTTTTGTGTTTCTGGTTGGCAGGGCTGCCTGTCAATCTGAGTGTTTCTTCGAGGGCTAATTATGCATAGCTAATTAGCAGAGGTAGGTGTGGCTGTACCGGCAGCGCTCAGTGAATCCACTCTCTGTCCAATTGCTGGGCTTTCCCTGTGGGAGTGAGACTCACCTGGTTCCAGCATCCACTGTCGGGGCCCAGCCCCATGGTGGCACTGAGGGAGTTCCATTGCAGGGACACACTGATCACATCTCCCCAGGCGGACAATGCCTATTTACACTGCGTGTTAAATTGACACCTGCTGGCAGTATAGAGGGGCTAACCTGAAGGACGCCGGCAAGCTTGCTTTGGGGAAGGCACAAGAGCTGGGATCTCAGGCTGGCCCTCATTTTGATTTCTATTTGCACAGATGTCTTTGGGGATTGAAAAGGTGTGTGAGTTTGTGTGAGTGAGTGTGTATGTACACTCATGTGTGAGGCAGCTTCAGTTTCACCTGTGCTGGGATGGGTGGGGGTCTGTTATTAACTTATCCATGTGTGTATACCCACCCTCCAGCCTGGGTTTGGGCCTAACACAGAGTATTTCTTTCCCAGCAGCTGCAGCTCCAACCTGGCCACACAGAAGAGTTGAGGGGAGAGGGCCATAGTACTGTCTGAGGTCTGAGAGTTAAACTCATGGGACAGGGCCAGAGGCCCAGCGGGAGACAGGGCAGGAGGCAGTGAAGGGGGGAGGCGGTCCTGGCTGGCTCCGGGTCCGGGCCTTTCTGGGCTCTCTGTCCAAATATGGAAGGTTTTTTTGTCTCCATTTGAGTCACGCCGGCCATGGCCCAAGAGATCTGCTTTCCAGATACTGCAGGCAGGGTTGAGCCAGCACCTCCCCCCGTCCGTGGCCCATCTCAG
This sequence comes from Chrysochloris asiatica, assembly GCF_000296735.1. Classification (NCBI taxonomy): domain Eukaryota; kingdom Metazoa; phylum Chordata; class Mammalia; order Afrosoricida; family Chrysochloridae; genus Chrysochloris; species Chrysochloris asiatica. The sequence goes on along the minus strand of NW_006408658.1, from coordinate 8,496,373 downwards.
CATCTTCCCACCAGCCTCCTGAGCCAAAATGCTCCCCTCCAGCAGAGCCCAGCGCCCACCTGGGCTGTTTTCCAGCATACAGAGCAAGAGCCCTAGGCCTGTGAGGGGAGGACTCAAGCCTTTCCTCTGTCTGCCCATTACCTCCTCTCACTTCTCAGAGTCCCTCCAATGCAAGTCAACTCAGACTTACTGAGCAACTACTATGTGCTGGTTCCGGGGATATGACTGGACTATAAACACAGTGGGATTACTACCCCCAGAACCAAGTCTACTGTCTCCTCCCCTGGAATGCTCCCCCCTTATCTACCACTCACTACCACAGTCACCCCTCCACCTCTAACAAACCCATCGGGCAGATTTCTGAGATTTTAATTCTTTACAGAAGCAGACTGCCTCATCTAATTCCCAAGGAGGCTGATAGATTCGAACTGCAGACCTTTGGGTTAGCAGTGTAACATTTTAACCATTGTGCCACAGGGCTTCTTACCCAGGCAGTGCTAAAAGCCAGGAACCAGAATAAGGTTCCTGGATTCTGAAGCTTAAACCCCCAGCTTTGCTGCTTATCTAGCAGAGGGCTCGTTTCCTAATCTGGGAAGTGACTTCACCATGCTGGCCTCAGAGTCCTCAGCTGTAAAACATGGATAACATCAGTTACCCTGCAGGGTTGTTAGAAACATTCAGTGGGTTAATATATGTAACTTGCTTAGAACAGGTCCTGTGTGGCACAGAGTAAGAGCGTAACAAGCTTTGCTGCCACTTTTGGTGACACCCACCCCCCCAACTATGGACCGGTGCCATATCCAGGTGCATGCCACCCAGAGTCTTTCCTTCAGCATCCACCCTGATTTTTCTGCTTCAGAAAGGATCGAGTCCCCCAGTCCTAGAGTGAGGCTGCCTAGGGTTCAAATACCACCTCCTCTATCTCTAGCTTCAGTGAGTTGAGCTGGGCATCTCATCTTTCTGGGCCCCTACCTCCAAGTCAGTGCTGATTTGGGACAGTACCCTTTGCCTATCTTCCAGCTTCTAAGACAAGGCTGAGTATGGGTGGGTGGAGAGGTTTAGTCAGAGTAACTTTGTGACTCCCAAAGAACAGGGTTCAGTTGTCTTCCTCCTCCTGTGTCCCCTCCTCATTATTTAGTTAATATATATTGAGGTCCTACCATCTGTCAGAAATGGGAAGACTTAGTGTGGGTGGGATTGCCTGGCCAGAGCCAAGCACTAGGTCACAGGTGAGCCCCCAATTACATCTCCGCACCCCAAAGTCTCCAGGATGGAGGTCCTGACACCAGGCTGTGAGGCCAATGGGGACAGTCCTACAGAGCCCTCTTTCAATGGCTTGGCCCAGCCAGGGGTTTCTGTTGGGGGAGGGAGGGAGAAGCAGAAGAGCAAAGTAGACAGGAGACAGAAAAAAAGAGCAGAGACCCTGGAGGCGGGCAAAGAAGGCCAGGCACCCCCAGTAAGAGAAAGGCTTGGAAGTGGCAATACTATTGGATCTGGAGAAGGGGGAGGAGCCTCCCCACAGCTCCTGCTCTGGGACCAGATGATGAGGTGGGGTGGGTAGGGAAAGGCAGCTTGTCCCGCCTTTCTCCTCCTCCTCCAGTCTAGGGGCCAGGCCCCGACTATTTTTAGCTAGGACTGAATTTAGCTGTTCTCTCGGAAATTCCTCACCCGCCCTGGGTAACGCCCCCGCTGGCCTTGGGGAGAAGCCTGGAAGTGGCTGGTCCAAGCAAGAGGGGAGGGGAGTGGGGCCAGGAGCAACATGGAGGAAGAAGGATACTTACGCGCATGATGGAGAAACAGGCTCAGATCAGTCCCTGAAAGCTGGGTTAGTCTTTTCCCACAGCCCTTGCCCTACCCCTTCCTCCAGGAAGGCCTCCAGGGCTGCACACACACAGAACAGCATTGTCTTGGGGACTCTGGTACCAAAACCACGAGGGTACTTTGTCTCTAACAACAAAATCCACTATGAGTACTACCAATAAGGCTGCAGGCCTGTCTATCCAGCCACCCCTCTAGCCACCCCCCACCCCCGACTCATAGAGCATAGGACTAGGGGATAGCCAAGAGCTTTGTGAAGTTAGAGGGGAAGCAGAGACTGGAACTGGCTCTGATGACCCTGTGTTCTTTCTGTGACTCAAACCATTGGGCTCCATTCCCCAAAATCCAATTTCTATCAGGGTCAAATACTCCGATTTTACCTTCAAATTTTTCACAAGTCTCCTACTTGTTAACCCACATCACCTGCATGCGGCACCCCCCGCCCCCAGCTCAGGCTTCTCACTCCCCACAACCAGGGGGCTCTCTGTTTTGAAAATACAGCATGCTTCTCATCTCCTTATCCTCCAAGACTGTCCACTGCCCATAGAGCAAAGCCCAGGCTATCAATTTGGCTCTCAGTCAAACTCATACACTCCCCTGCCCTCTTGGCCTTGGACTTAAAGAGGTTTCCCTTTCTTGCCCTGGGCTCAAACCAATTCTTCTTGTCACCTCCCTGCTGAAGAAATCTCTCTGGTCCTTCCTACCCAGCATGCAGAGTAGCAGTGATGGACTGGGTATGGCCTTGGGCAAGACCCCTCCCCTCACTTGGCCTCAGTTTCCCCACCCAAATAATGCTGGTGGGGGGCTGGTTAGAAGAGATGGCTGGCTCCTAAGAGCCTTTCCAGGTGGACTATGCTGACATTCAAGGCCCTGGTGCTCTTCCTCCAGCAGATATCCTCCTTCTACCCTCCTGGCCTGCATCTCACCACCAGACCTCACCTCAGGGGACAGGCAGAGACAGGGATATAGTGAGAGACCAGGAGTGAGGCTTTAGCAGTGATGCAAGCAGCCAAGATGGAGTCAGCAGGACTTTAAGGGGGGGGTTGTCCCTTCCCATCCTCCTGCCCCTTCCCTTCCACATCTGCTCCCTGACACCCAGTGCCCTGTCCTGGGAAAGGACTGAATGTTTGTCCAAGGGGGCTGGGGGGGGGGGTCTCAGCAATCCCAGGAGGCCAGGCTGTGGGGCTGGCTGGCAGCCAGGAACCGGGGCCACCCTCCCTCTTCTCTTGCTCCATAGGGCAGCCCAGGGAGAAAGGGCTGCTCACTCCCTGGGAACCAATAAACAGGAAACAGACACCAACCTTGCATTGGTTCCCTCAGTTCTGCCCCTCATCATGCCCATTATCCCTCTCCCCACCGCCACTGCCCTCCGCCTGACCCAGGACCTGCCTCACCTCTACCCAACCCCAGAATCTCAGAACCAAAGCATGTCAGAACCAAGGAGTAGCAGAATCTCAAAAACAACAAATAAAATTAAACTAAGATCTTGGACTCTCGGAATCAAAGAAGTCAGAATTCTTCATGTCGAAACCATGCGATTCTAGACTCAGACACTGATAAACTCAAAATCGCATGCTCCTGAAGCTGCCATGTTACAGTGCTGTCTACACCAACATCTTTTAGACTTCACAACCCCTTTGAGGTTGGGACTAATAAGTGTCTGCATTTTACAGAACAGGAAACAGGCTCAGAGCTGATGTCTGGTGATTTGTCATATATGACCCAGTGAGTGAAGCAGAGCTGAAAATTAAACCCATTATCAGTCTAACTCCAAAGCCCACCAGCCACACAGACCCAAAGAGTCAAAGAGTCCTGGAGTTCAAGGCAAGACTCTCCACTGGGAGGATTCTGAATCTAGAATAGGAAGCAGAAGGGACTCAATTCTGCCTCACACACTAGTCTAATGGCTCTGGAGCTCCCTCCGACCTAGAGAGGGATTTGGCTTGGCTCTGCCTCCTAGCCTTGGGACTGTTCCACGTCCAAGGATGGAGATGTTGCTGTTAAGTGCCTTAGAGTCAGTTCCGACCCATAGTGACCCTGTATAGGGTTTCCATGGAGCAGCTGGTGAGCTTGAATCACCAACCTTGCAGTCCAGCGCATTAACGCACAGCGCCACACCAGAACTCCAGGATGGGGATTTGTTGTTGTTGTGAAGTGTCGTCGAGTCGGTTCCGACCCATAGGATTTCCGATAGGGGGACAAAAAATAGAGAAGCTGGAAAGAGGAGCAAGGGCAATGCCTGCCCCTTTCCTCCTCACTCCAAAGGTCCAGGCTGTCAACCGTGCCCGGGTATGTCAGGGCCCCAGCCTGACCTTCTGTCTTGGAGCTGCTTCACAGCAGGAAAGAGATGCTCAGAATTCGCGAATCTGGGAGTCAACATCTCCTAGAATCACAGCATCTCAGCATCTGTCATGAGGGAAAGAACTAGCATTTCTTGAGCACCTACTATATGCCAAGCCCTCTCTGTATTATTTTATTTATTCCTAACAATAATCATTGTGGTTTGAGGGGATAATGAACTCATTTTACAGACTCAGAGAAGCCAGAGGAGCTAAATGCTTGTTCCGGGTCCCACAGTCAGCATGCGGTAGGGTGTGGGGAAGACGGGATCCTGGATTCTTGGCCATATTCTTTACTGCCAGGCCCACTGGTCTGACAGCATCCAGGTTTCCAATCCCCTGTATGAAGCCAGCACATGGGAGGATAGGGAACTTCTTTCCTTCCTGCCCCCAAGGACCCAGATCTGCCCTTGAGACAGCCTGGCAGGGATGTGACTCCCACCCACACCCCTCCTCAGGCCCCTACCTTCACTGTTTACCCTGGCTTTACACTCTCTCCTGCCAACTTCTCATCTTAGAACTGCTCCATCTTAATTTCTAGTCAGCAAATCTAGGGCCTGTCCCCAAAAGACCCATTAGCACTTCTGTCCCTGCCTCACCAAGCCTGGACTCAGTATCCCTTGTTGAAAGCTATGGCAAGCAGAGATAGTGCCCAAGTTTTCCCTGTGTGACCCCACTCCTCAATAAGGGCTTCAATGATCGACTCCTGCAAGAATTAATGAATGAATAATAATGGAACATGGAACGAACATGAAAAGGATAAACGCAGTGGAACTGAGTTAATCTGCTCTGTCCCAGGACCAGCAGTTGCTGGGGCTCTGGATCTTCAGGGGTTAACAGCCTGGCCCCTACGCCCACTTAGGGGAGGCAGAATAATGGTCCACCAGAGATGTCCATGTCCTATTCAAGGATCCTGTGAATATGTTACCATAAATGGCAAAAAAGGACTATGCAGATGTGATGAAGTTAAGGATCTTCAAATGAGAATCCTGGATTATTCAGGTGGGTCCAATGTAATCACAAGGGTCTTTACAAGGGGAAGGCAGGCAGGTCAAAATTGCTGGCTTTGAAAATGAAAGGCGGGTCTATGAATCAAGGAGTGTGGGCAGCCTCTGCTATTGTTATTAGGTACTGTTGTTGTTGTTGTGTGCTGTGGAGTCGTACTGCTGAATTGATTTTCAACCCCTAATAACCTCACGTGACAGTGTAGAACTGTCCCATGGGTTTTGTTGGCTGTAATCTTAATGGAAGCCGATCACATGGTTTTCTGCCATAGAGCTGTTGGATGGGATTGAATCGCCAAAGGTTAGAAGCCAAGTGTTTAACTGTTGGGCCACCAAGGCTCCATAAGCGGGCAGCTGGGAAGCTGGAAAAGGCAAGGAAAGGCAAGGAAATAAGATTTTCCCCTAGAGACACCAGAAAGGAATGCAGCCCTGGTTACACCTTGATTTTAGCCCAGTGGAGCTCCTTTCAGACTTCGGTAGGGATTGCTGTAACTGTGTAATAATACATTTGTGATGTTTTTAAGCTACTACATTGTGGACTCCTGGCAGAGCGCTGTAGGATCAGCACTGCACTGCGAACCACAAGGTGGGCAGTTCAAGCCTACCAGTTGCTCCTCAGAAACCCTATACATGGTCACTATGAGTTGGAACCCACTCAGCACTTAACAACAATAACATCTGTAGTATTTGTTACAGCTATAGTCGGGAGTCCTGGTGTGGCACTGAGCATTAGTGCGCTGGACTACAAAGTCACTTTGCACTATAAGGTCGGCGGTTCAAGCTCACCAGTTATTCCTCAGAAACCCTACATAGGTCTCTATGGGTTGGAACGGACTCAATGGCACTTTACAAAAACAATAGGACACTAACCCACAAGCCACCTGTCTGCCAACCTGTTGGTGGGTGCCGTGAATTCAATTCCAACTCTTAGCAATTTCCTTCGACAGAGTATGAGGGTGCTTCAAAAAGCCTGTGGAAAATGGAATTAAAATATAATGGAATCTTGTCACAAATTTTTTGAAGCACCCTTGTAAAACTGCCACATGCTGTAATCTTTACAGAGTAGAGCCCAAGGCCTGTTCTCCCACAGAGCAACTGACGGGTTCAAACCGCCAGTCTTTCGGTTAGCAGCCAAGAGCTTAACTACTGTGTCATCAGAGCTGTGGATGAGTATGTGTCCCTGACCCCACAGGTGCCCTCTGTACTTACCTGCCTCTCATCCTGTCCCTGCCTAGAGCAGGTCTCATCACCCGTGACTTCCCCAAGTCCTAGGCAAACAGACCAGAGGAAGTCTGAACGTCCCATCAACAGCAGCAGCAACATCACCACTTCTGGGGGCAGGCCCAGAGCGGGCACCACAGTCTGCCAAAGTCTGGGGAGAGACCGTGCCTATGTGTGCATGTGTGGGTGGAGGGAGGGCGGACCCTGGAGCCATAGCTGGCAGTGGGGAGGAGCTCGAAGGGGCTCAGTTCCACGCTGAGCTTCATCTCCTCAGTGGCCTAGCAGAGTTGAATCCCCACCTGCTCTCTTGCCTCCCACACCAGGGATGGCTATTCAATCTACAAACTGAGACTCTTACATGTAACAGCTTTGGCCTTTCCAAGCACCTCTGGTGGTGATGATGATAGTAGCAGCGTGTCGTAGAGTCGGTTCTGACTCATAGTGACCCTGTATAGGGTTTCCAAGGCTATAAATCTTTATGGGAGCAGAAAGTCTTATCTTTCTCCTGTGGAGCAGCTGGTAGATTCCAACCGCAGACTCTGCGGTTAGCAGCCCAACTCACAACCCACTACACTATCAGGACTCCTTCAACACAGGTTTTATCCTGGTGTGCAAGGGCTAGAGGAATCTGTGGTTCAGAGAGAAGAGACTTGTTAAAGGCCACATAGCAGGAAAGGACTCAGGCCTCCTGAATACTAGTCTAGACCTCCATGTGCTATACCAGGCCACCTCTAATGACCTCCAGGGGCTTAGAGACCCAGATTGGGGGTCTGGACCTTTGCATGTCAGAGCCCAGCAGCCTGAATTGTTCTTGTTCCTTTATCCACCCCTGGAATGCCCTGCAGGCCAGGAAGTGGGGCGGTGGGGGGGGGGGGGGGGGGGGGGGGGGGGGGGGGGGGGCAGAGAGAGAAAGAGAGAGAGAGAGAGATCTACTCTCATGAGGGAGAAAGGCTTTGGATCCAATAGGCTTAGGAGGCCCTAAGCCCAGCCCCACCTGCCTCCCAGGGGACTAGGGGCCCCTATTTCAGAGCCTGCCAGCAAGGCGCCAGGCTGCCTGGGCACATTTCCCAATAAGTGTGCCAAGGCTTCGAGCTTTTCTGGGAAACAAGGGCTCCCTACCCCCCATCCTACAATAGATATCCCCACCAACTCAGCTCAGTGGGAGCTCCGTGGGGCCAATGCATGTCCTGGGAGTTAGGATGCTGTTGATATTGTTGCTGTTAAGTGCTGTCGAGTTGATTCTGACCCATAGTGAACCTTGCAGTTCAAACGACTTTGCAGTCTGATGCATTAGCCCACAGTGCCACACCGGGGGCCAAATCCCATACTTGAGCTTTGGGTTCTTGAACAAATCCCTGCAGACTCGGCCTGTTTTCTCATCTATATATTGGAGACATGGCAGTGCCCACCTAGATGTAAGACCAAATTGTGCTATGACGGGATTAGTGCAGCCCACAGACCTGGTCAGCTCTGAAGCTTTGTTAATGCCCCTTCACACCCCAAATGGCTCCTTATACAGTGGCCTCACACACATTATCCGGCCACATGAGAAGTAATGGCTATGTTCCCCTCACATGCTGGGGACAGGCCCTTACAAAGTCCTCTGGGCTGCAAGAGAAACCTACCGCCCCAGCCCAAGCCATCACTATTGTCTCTTGCCCATACTGGCCTCCTTATTTCCACCCTTGCCCCGAAATCTATTCCATACACTGCAGTCAAAGGGACCTGTGAAAGTATAAGTCAGGTCAGACCAGGTCTCCGCTTGACTCAGAATCTACCCTGCCTCTCTCTGCATAAATGACAAAGTCCTCCTATTGGCCTTCAAGATCTTGATAGCCTGTCCCCAAATGACTTCTACCCTCCTTTACCTGTCTGACCTCATTTCCTACATTTCTGTTCCATCCATACGGTCCCCGACTACTTCACAAATGTGATCCCACCTCAGGGCCTTCGCACTCGCTGTCTCTCTCTACCCAGAATGTTCTACCCAGATGCCATCTGGCTGAAACAGTAAGGGGAAAAACCAAACCTACTGCCATCGAGTCGATTCCGACACATAGTGACTTTACAGGACAGAGAACTGCTTCAGAGATCTCTGAGGCTATAAACCTTTATAGGAGCAGACAGCCTCATCTTTCTCCAGAGGAGAATTCGAACTCCCGACATTTTGGTTTGCAGCTCAATGCTTAACCTCACTGAGTAACCAGGGCTCGCTCCGCCTGGTTTCCTCTCTCGTTTTTTCTAGGCCTCTGCTTAATGTAACCTCCTAGGAGAAGCCTTCCCTGACCTCTCCTTCTTGAAATATTACCCCTCCCTGTAATCCTCTGTTCTGACTCTGTGCTATTTTCCTTCCAGGCCCCTACCATAAGTATCAATTTACCGATAGGTATGTTAACTAGCCTGAACTGCCATGAGTGCAGGACTTTGCTTTGTTTGCTGCTGTATCCCCAGGACCTAGAAGAGTGCTTGAGTGTCTGGGTGCTTGTTTTAAGTATCTGTTAAATGGGTACATGCATTACTCCAGCAAGGATCTCCCAGAGTTTTTAGAACAAACTCTTCTTACCCTATCCTCTGTGGACCCCCAACCTATCTTCCAAGTCAGAACAGGCAGTGGAGTTTAGGGACACTAACAGAGTCTCAGGATGGATAGATCTTAAATTCCTCCTCTCCCACCCCTTCCCTACCTTCGAGTCTCCGTCATTCTGTGTCCTCCTCCTAGAACCCCTCCCCTCTTGTCTGGTTATTGGAACCTATTGTTTCCAAGGCTGATTCCCAGACAAAGCCTCCTTCAGGAACCTCCTCTGCCAGTCCTTAGCTGGTTTATATCCCTCCCAGTTGGCTTCTAGATTTTGAATCCTTTGAATGTCTCACCTCCCCAGGAAGTATGGGGGACTTCCATCCACCCCACTGTGGGGCGGCATGATCACAGATGGGAAGGAGGGAGGCAGCAAAACCAAGTTTCAACACTGAGAGAGGGGGTTGGGGACAGGATTAGCAGCAGCCTTGTAGCCTCCCAAACTTAGTTAGTCCCAGAAATGTGGAGCTGGAAAATGTCAGATTCAACTCTGATTTATCATTCAACCCTTTTCTACTGGGTGGACCCATTCCTGAACCACACCCTCCAACAGCCCAGGGTCTTAAGGAAGGAGTGGGGGCCTATGGGGAACAGACAGAGAAAAAGTACAACCTTTCTTCCTGTCCTCCCCCTTCCCACCCTTCTCCTGCAGGGTGACAAGACATTTAATTATAGATATTTGGTACTGCTCAGAATTCCAAATGTCCTAATCACCTCCCCTCCCCGAACCAGTTTCCCGTGGAAAAAAAAATCACAGCAAAGAGGCAAGGAAGGGAAGGAGAGAACCCCCATTCCGTGGTTTCCCTGCCAAAGGGAGACAGAGATAGAAGAGAGGTGTAGCCTAGGCCTTCCTCAGCATGGCAGGGAGCTGGAGAGGGAGACTTAAGAGTTGTGGCTGCTGTGGGTAGGGAGTAGAGGGACAAGAACAGGGTTCTAGTGCTTGGTTGGACCTGCCTCTACCCTGCCTTGCTGTGTGACTTTAGACTCAGCATTCTCCCTTTCTGGGTCACGAAAGTTCTTCCCCCTTCAAGCCCAGACCTTGGTGAATTAAACAACCATTATAAAGCTGTGGAAGGGGCTCTGATAGTGTAGTGGTTATGAACTGGGCTGCGAACCTCAGAGTCAGCAGTTTGAAACTACCAGCTGTTCCGCAGGAGAAAGATGAGGCTTTCTGCTCCTGTAAAGATTTACAGTCTCGGAAACCCTATACAGGGTTGCTATGGGTCAGAACCGACGCCACGGCACATAACAACATAACATAAAGCTGTGGACTCCTGGTGTGGTGCTGTAGGATTAGTAGTGGACGGCAAAGCACAAGGTTGGTAGTTCAAACCCATTAGCTGCTCCTCGGAAACCCTATACAGGGTGGCTATGAGTTGGAACCAACTCGACGGTACTTAACAACAACAACAACAACAAAAGGTGCTCAGGCTGTTGGGAGTTAACAGATATGTTCCCAGGGGTCCCTCGATCTGTCCCCCCAACTCAGAAGGTAGGCCAGCTGCACTGAGAAACAGGGGCTGCTTGGGCCTCTTCACCATTACGACACTGACATTCTAGGGTTCAGTGTGAATCCAGCAGTCTGAGAATCTAAGAATTCGGCACTGTAAGATTCCCACAGCTCTCACACTCAAAGAACAAAACATTCAGAGTGCCTGGCACATTGTAAGCAGTCAAAAAAATGTTAGTCATTGGCATTGCTATTCCAATATGCTAAAGTTCTGTGAGTGTGTCCATTTATGATTCTGAGGGACAAGCCGCTTCTTATTTCTAGACTAAAGTTGTCACATCTCTCAAATGGGTATAAGATTCCTGAGACCACAAGGCTCTCTTTAAGTCTGGGGTGGAGTCGGGAGCCGCGGGTCATCCAGGCTATAGGAGCCCTAAGTAGAAATGACAGGGGAGCAGGGAGGCTCAGATGACCTTCATCTCCTCACCCTTCTGCACAAATGCAAGCAAGTGCTCACAAAATAAACAAGCCATGAGCTACCCAGCATTCCCTGGGCTTCTGGCTTCTTACAGCTGTTGGCATAGAGTTTTCTTTCTTCTCTAGCCACACCCCTGACTCCTCTTATTTTCCTTGACCACCCTGCAGGCTGCGTCAGGTCCTTCCTACAGAGACCCTGCAGTCTAACCAAAGAAAGGACGCTGGCTGTCTAGGTCTCAGAGGGAATTGGGACTGACAATAGGCTAATACCACATGGGGAGTGAACATGGGCTAGTTGAAACCAGAGTTTGAGTGACTCCCCACAACTCAGAAGTAGGCCAGGAGTCCCTTCAAGCCCACAGGCCTCTACTTATCAGCCCCTGGCTAGGTTCACATGCGTTTCTGCCCCATCAGCAAAGTCTGACAGCCTCTTTTCTTCCCTTCTGAACTGTGGAGCCCTCACCATGCCATCTCCACCCACAGCCCAGGGAGCGTGACTGGAACCCTAGATCCGAAACAAGGGAACATTGTATCCTCAATAGAGGCCAGCAAGAGGGGGCGAACAGCTGCTCCCTATCCCCAAGAGCCAGAAGGAAGGGGATGGCAGGAGGAAGCCAGGCTAGCAGATGGGAGAACTTCCAAGCTTTATGAGTGGGTGGGAAATCAGGGGATGGGGAAAAGAAGGTGGAGCCAAGTCTTTCTTTCCCTGGTCACTGAGAAACAGCTGGAGCAGTGGAGTCCACTTTTATCCCCTCTTTTGCCCCCCCCCACTCTTCCTTCAAGAGCCTGCCAAGCAGTGACCATACATACACCCCCATTTTACAGAAGAGAAAACTGAGGCACAGAGCAGTGATGAGACTGACCCTAGGTCATACAGGTTTGAGCAGAAACTCAAACCCTGCTCTTCTCATTACAGGCATCCCAATTCTACCCTGAAGGGATAATAAGGGCTGTGGAGCAGTACCTGAAAGGAGAACTGAAGTGGGCAAAGGCTAGGAGGCCAGAAAAGGCCTCTGTTCATGGCTGAGTGGGGCCAGTGTTCTGGACAGGTATGTCCCATGAGGGTGGGGGTGAGGCTAAGCTTCTCCCTGGGGGCAGAGGGCAGGACAGGGGATACAGTGAAGAATAACTTCATGTTCTACACAAACTTTCGCCTCTTCCCTGCGTCTCAATGCGTCTTCCCTAGGAACTTTGGTTTACCCCTAGTTGAGTCTTTGGGGTTCCCAGTGGCCTTATTTATAGGGGGGAAGTTGGGGAGGGGTTGCCCCTGCTCTCACCCTCCCCTCTGTGGCTCCCTGAACCTGTCTTCCAAGACAGAATAGGCAGTAGAGTTTAGGGACACTAACAGGATCTCAGAAGGTTGGATAGATGCAAAATTCCTCCTCTCCCACCCCTGCCCATCGACTCCCTCTGCTATGGCTTCCGTGGGAGACAGCAAAGCCAGGACCAGGGGAAACAGAAACAAGGAGTGAGAAAGAAAGAAGGACAGAGAGTTCAGAGGGTCCGTGAGAGCACTGGGAACGGGAGTGACCACATCAGTCCAGGCTTTAGGGTTCCCTGGCTCCTCACAAAGTAGTGAATACAGTAACGTGCAAACAGTAGTAGAGCTCTCAAGGCCATCTTCCCTAGGCTCAGCCCCAAACCCAGAGCCTAGCAGCTCATCTCACACCTGGGGCCCAGACACCATGCTGCCTAGAAGCCTTCTGAACTGATAGCCCAGACTCTGAGGATGGTGGGGGCCTTAGGGACATTTTGGGATCTAGAGGCCTACAGAGGGCGGGGAAGCATCTCAGTGTCAGCAAGAAAGAAGATGCAAGTAGGCAGAGCTGTGAGAGAGCAGAGCCCCACACTCACCATTAGAAGCAGCCCTACCTAAGACCAAATTCACCCCAACCGCTCCAAAGCTCCATCAGCCTCAGCAACCTCCGGCCTTCCCCTGGAAGACCCCATTCTAATCGGAAAAGACTGTCAGGCCTCAGTCCCTAAGCGTTGGAGCACAAAGATTTTCCCCAACTGTATGCAGTACCAGCTGGATAGAAACATCAGAACCACCTTGTTTACAAGCCTGGAGTTTTAGAGATGGAGAAACTGAGTAACGGAAAATCCAGGAGCTCCTCAATGACACAGCAAGTCACTGACAGAGCTGGGGTTAGAACCCTGAACTCCTTTGGCTAGTAGGTAAAGTAACACCCCAGACCTCCCCAATTCTCAGTGCCCAAGAACAGACCCTGAATCTGCCCTGCCACACAAAGGTCACATGAACAAGGGTAAACCCATGTCAACTCTGGGCCTCAGAACACAGACATCCCACAAACATTCTGATCAGTAGGTTAGCAAGGCCGGCGGGGAGAAAGGAGCCTTATTTAGTGGGGTCCTGCCAGACAGGAATTTCTAAGAACCAGTCAGTCCCTGAGAAAATACCTAAAGGACTAGATAAAAAACCTTTGTAATTATCACCCAGAAAACCTTGGTATAGACAAGACCTTCCGATATTAGCACCAGAAGCCTGAAGTCTTGCGGGGGCCTTAAGCAGACAGGGGTCTATGTCATTAACACTCTTAAAAAACTGCCTGGGCACTTCCAGGACCAGGTAAGTGCCCTCAGACCTGGCACCTGCCCAATGAGCGCACTCAAAGTTAGCATGTGCAGACTTTTCTTGGTTCCTCCCCTCCCCCTCCCACTGAAGGCCCCTCACAAAGGACTCACCACTTGTGGTTTGCTGAAGCATTTGCTGGCTGGGGCAGGCTCATGTGGAGCCCGGGCAGGCTCAGGGGGCTTGGTCTCAGCAGAGGGCGGTACAATCGGAGCCAAGGAGGGCACGTCCACAGGCACTGGGGCAGGGGCCTCACCAGAATGGAGGGTTAGCATATACTGTTTGGTGACATCCTCAAGTGAGGGTGCCTGCAATGTGGGGTGAATTGGTGCAGGGAAGCCCATGGGCTCAGGCACAGCCACAGGGGGGCCAACAGAGGTAGGCAGCTCTGGCACCACAATTGGTGTGAATGTGGCAGGCACACTAGCATGGCGAACATGTTTGGAGGAGGATCGGGCCCGAGACAAGCTGCTAGCCTGGTCTAGATTGCCCTCCTCTCTCCGAAATTCTTGGTGACTGCTCCGGGCCGGGCGTTTCTTGGTACCTCGGTGGATGAGCCGTGAGGACAGAATGTCAGTTAGCTTAGGGTCAAGGTGGAAGTCACAGTGGGCAGTGGATGAGGCAGGTGAGGCCTCAGGTAGGGCCCTCTCAGACTGTGTACGGCCCCTAACAGGACTGGGCTCTTGGGGCTCTACCCGTTGCTCTGCAAGGATGGGCTCACTGCTGGATGGAAGCAGTGTGGGTTCGACCTCTCGGATGGGCTCCCCTCCAGGGCCCTCAAATCCAGGCCCAGCCAGCTCCCCGCGGCGGCTAGGGTCGCTCAGAGATTTCTTCTTGGGGGCTTTGCCAGCAGTCCTGTCGTCCAACACACGCCCAAAGGCACCAGGCCCCTGAACAATGCTCTGAATAACATCCTGGTATCCCTTGCTCTCTTCACTGCCCATAGACCAGTCACTATGGCCACTGGTCAGGCCCTCATCCACAGTTGGGGCTGCTGGAAGCCCTGATTTGGGGCTCAGTGAGCCCAAGAGGTTGCTGTCCACAGAGAACCCAGAAGGCTCCTCAGAGGTGGTAGTCCGGTGGCGCTGCGGAATTGGGTCACTCAGAGACCTATAGGCCTCACTTGCCTCCCCATTGCTCAGTTCAGTCCCACCAGGGCCTGATGGTGGCACTTTGCGACGCCGGCGGAGAGTACCTGGTGTGGGAGGGGTCTCGGGGGAAACACGGGACCACCCACCCAGACTGTCCTCTGCCCCAGAACCATGGTGGTTAGCCTGGGCAGAGGATGAGGGAAGGGGTCGCCACACCCCTGTAGAACCCAGGCTGCAAAAGGCTGAAACAGGAGGTTCAGGGTCTGCCCCAATTCCCTCATCTGTCAGACTGGACTCAGGGCCGGAGAGCTCCTCCTGAGACCGCTGCCCCCCAGTCATGTCTCCTGCCCAGTCAGGGCTCCTAGGAGGGACATCGTTTCCATCATCTTGTTGGGCACCCATGCGCTGGATCTTCTCAAACACCTGACGCGCCTCCTGCACATACTGATCCTGGACAACAAGGGGCAACAGATCCTCCTCGGTGGGGCCTACCAGCAAGAGCTCGGAGGAGCTGGGCTTCAGAGTACTGGTGCGGGGCAGACGGCAGGCTGTGGGCTTCTCAGAGCAGGTAAATGACTTTGCCCTGCGCAAAGTGGCCGTTAAGTCCTTGAGTGTGGGACGGGTGCCAGGTGATGCTGGAACCGGAACAGGCATGGGTCCAAGTGGTCCCACAGGACCACTTGCTCCTGGTGAGTCTCTGCTATCCAGGGGGTCACTCTCAGGGTCCTCAGGTCTCTGGCCAGCCTTGCGGATCCTTAGCTCTGAAAGGTCTGAACGTAGGAAACTGAGCAGTGTCAGGGTCTCAGAGGCAATGTCTGGGTTTGACAGGGATTTCCTTTGCCTGGTTTTGTCCAGCTCTAATCCTCCTCCATCCCTCAATACCTTCGTGGTGCCCACAGGTCCCTTGGTACGAGTTCGAGCTTGGGACCGCAGGAGGAGCCCTTCCCCAGCTCCAAAGCTAGGGGAGCGGTATACACCCCAACCTCCAGGACCGCGGGTAGACCACAGGTCCTCATCCTTGAGAGTCTCTGTGCTGGGATAACGACTGCTGCCACGAGAGCCTGCAGGGCTGGCCAGGTATGCAGGAAAGCTCACCTTGGCCACTCGGAAAGTTCCCCCCACAGTGTCAAACTTGGACCGCAATCCTTCCTGAGGACCTGGAGTACAGGGTGGCGAGTCAGCACCCCACACCCGGGATTCCTCCTCGCTAGGAGCTCTTGGAGATGCTGGGGGCTCAGGGCTCCTGGCTCCCCCTACAGAGTCCATGCTGTCCAGACTTAACCCATCACGGTTTGGTCTGCTATCTCGGCCCAAGTGAGAGCTTCCAGGTCTGGGTCCCTGTTTCCTTCCCCAGCGGCGGGTGCCCTCACCGTTTCGGTCCTCGTCACTGCCCGAAGAGTGGCCACCGTGGTACGCGGGACTCTGCGCCCTGGTCGTCTTCGGCGGGGGGTCCTCTTCCTCTTCGCTGGAGCTGGCAGCCCGGTTGAGGCTGACAGGATAAGAGGAGGCGATGGAGGAGGAGGAGCAGGAGGCCCGAGCCCCGGTCTGCGGTAGGGAAAAGCTATGCCAAGAATGTAAACCATCCGCCGGACGCTGAGCCCGTTCCTGTAGCTGCTGCCGCCGCCTTCTTCCTTCGGTACCCGGCCCGGCCAGCGGCCGCCCTGAACGCAGGCCCGCCAGGGGAAAGCACGTCCGAGGAGGTGGCGTCGGTGGCTGCCGCGGCTCCCGACTCTGGAGCTCCCACGCTGCACCGTCGGGGCTGGGCGCCTCCGGGGCCTCGGAGTCGGCGCTGGGCCTCCGGGAGCCAGGGCCGCCGAAAAGCTTGCGCATCTCGGTGACGCTGGGCCAGGCCCCGCGCGCGGCGCCCTCGGCCGCTTCTTCCACCGCTCCTGGGGAGACGCCCCCGTCCCAGGCCTCGGCTGCGTCGTAGTCTAGACGAGGCGCGTCGAAGCGCCGAGAGAGCTGGCGCACCGACGGGGAGAGGCTGCGGAGCGGGCGCGGCTGCGCGGGGGCGGCCGGGGGCCCCGACGCCAGCTTGGACACGCGCCGGGAGGGCTGGCCCGGGCCGGTGGTGGCGGGCCGGCACGAGGCGCGGCGCCGCAGCCCGGGGGTGTCGGCGTCTTCCTCCTCCCTCGGCCCGGATCCGCCGCTCCAGCGCTCCAATAGCTTGAACGAGACGCTGCGATAGAGCGGGGGCCGGGGCGTCCCATCCGCCATGGTGGCGGCACTCACCCCGGGGGGGCTGGCCTCGAGAAGCCGCGGCCAACCCCCCCTGTGCTCCCGCCCCAAAGGAGCGCAGCGGCCGCCGTCCGAAGGCCTGGAATCCTGCACCCACGGCGCGCGGGGGCTCTGGGGGCAGGGCGCAGAGACCTAAACCGAGGTTTATCCACCCCAGCTCAAGTTTCTGCGGCCGCGGGTGGCGGCAGCTCCATCCCTTGAGGTTCCTCCCGCCTCAGCGCCTACCCTCGGGCCCGGCCCCCGCCTCGGCCGGCTCGACCCGGGGCATCGCGGCCAGTCTGGGCCCAGGCGGGATTCCGGCGCTCTGTTCTTCGGTTCGGCGCCCGACCGCCCACCGCCCGGCCTGCCACCCCTCACGCTCCCGCTCCAGTTCTCGCTGTGGCTCCCGCTCCCTCCCCCTTGGCTGCTAGCTCCACACTCGCTTTTGTTGCAAATAAACTTTGTGGCAGAGGAAAGGGGGCGGGGGGCGGGGCCTCGCGCCGAAAAGTAGGGGTGGGTTCCATCGCGCGCGTTGCTCGAAACGGAGGTGGGGGGTGGGGGTGTTTAGCGGGGAGGAGCCGAAGGAGAAATAGGACTGTTTGAGCACTGGCGGACCTAAGCGACCCTCCAAATGAGTCCCTCGGGAGCCCAGTGGGCCAAGCTGCCCCCAGGGTCTCGCTAGGACACTTGCAAACTCTGTGTTTGGTCAGTTATGGGGACACACAGACAGGGTGACGCACCCAGAACAGTTCATCCGCATTCGCGCGGAAACACCACTGAGGTAGGGGCACCAATATGGCAACTACAGACCCACAGACGCTCAAACAACAACACTCAGGTACAAGAAGAAACTCTCCGGGCTGGGAAAAGGGCGGGACCCGAGGCCGGGAGGAGCCTACGGCGCCGCGGGCACAATGGTGGACTAGCGGCTCCTTGCCCCGCCCCTTTACCCTGCCCAGGTCACGCCCTCTGCGGTATAATAAAGTGTTTGCCACGCCCCCTACCGCCCCTCGCTCCCCAACAGTCCCGCCCCGGTCTAGCAAAGCTCCCTTCCACCTTCGTCCGGCCAGTCCTGCTCTGACCTCCCTCCAACCCGCCGCACACCAATGCAGAGCTCAATCCTTTGTGGCCACGCCCCCTCCCACCCTTACTTTTCCAGTTGACCCGCCCAGGCCACGCCCCTCCATCGACCCAGTGGGGGTCTCGACACTCTTCTATGCGCCGCCCCTCACCATCTTTCTGCTGGGCTCGGAGTAACGCGGCCTGTGCCCCCTGCTGGCGGACTTTCCTAACTCGCGGAGCCACGAGCAAGTGAAGCAGCGAGACTTCATTTTCCTTTGGTCGTTTTATAGTCCTGTTTCATACCTAATTCCTTAGCTCCTTCTGCCGCACACACAGAAAGAGGATCGACTGGAACTCGCAAAACTTCCCACTACCGAGTCTACTCTCCTACCTGCGACTGCTATACCTTCTCCTTCGACCCAACCTTTGAGTTCCTCTCCCTCCCCTACCTAAATCGTCAGATTTAGGCTTTTTGTTCCGGATAGTGGGGGGGGGGGGGGGGTCATCCCCTTTGTAACTCCACTCCTTTGCTCAAACTGTTCCTCTGCCTGATCCTATTCATCCTCCTGCGTCCAACTTCAGTGTATCTATATCTGAGTGATTGCAAGATCGGTTTGAACCACAAGATGAGTGGTTCAAACTCACAAGTTGCTCCTCAGAAACCCTATACTTAGGCTTAACAACAACAACATATCTGAGTGAATGAATGAATGACAATGTATCTAGAGCCTGTAGTGTGTGGGTAATAACTTTTCAGTTATTTTATTTATTCATTGGAGACATATTATTTCCCCTTCTTTAAGTATCATGAAGGAAAAGTGACTGTGTCCTAACAACCGTGACTCATAGCAACCGTATGCACAGTGGAACGAAACACTGCCTGGTCCAGCGCCATCCTCACAACTGTTACATTTAAGCCCATTGCTACTGCCACTGTGTCAATCCATCTTTTTGGTGTCCTTTCTCTTTTTCACTGTCCTTCTACTTTACTAAGCATGATGTCCTCTAGGAACTGATCCCTTCAGGAACATATCCTAAGTATGAGACCATCCTAGCTTCTAAGGAACATTCTGGCTATACTTCCAAACAGATTTGTTTGTTCTTCTGGTAGTCCATAATACTTTTAATATTCTTTTCCAACACCATAATTCAAATGCATCAGTTCTATGGTATTCCTTACTCATTGTTCAACTTTTCAAACTTTCACATGCATTTGAGGCTACTGAAAAATACCATGGCTTGGGTCAGGTGAACCTTACTCCTCAAATTGACATTTTTGCTCTTGAACACTTTAAAGAAATCTTGTGTAGCATATTTGCTGAATGCAATATTTTATTTGATTTCTTGACTGCTGCTTCCATGAGTGTTGATAGTGGACCCGAGAAAAATGAAGTATTTGACAACTTGAATCTTTTCTCCGTTCATCATGATGTTATTTATTGGTCCAGTTATGAGGACCTTTGTTTTCCTTACAATAAAGTGCAATCCATACTGAAGGCTGTGGTATTTGATCTTCATCAGAATGTGTTTTAAGTACTCCTCACTTTCAGTAAGAAAGGTTGTATTATCCGCATATTGCATATGATGCCATGTTCTTCTTAATATAATCCAGTTTCTCAGCATATAGATTGAATAAGTATGGTGAAAGAATACAACCCTTTCCTGATTTTAAACCATTAAACATCTCTTTGTTCTGCTAGAATGACTGCCTCTTTTATTCTGTATAGGTTCCTCACAAGCACAATGAAGTGTTCCGGAATACCCATTCTTCACAATGTTATCCATTGCTTGTCATGAAACACACAACTGAAAGCATCTACATAATAAATAAAGCACAGGTAAATATCATTCTGGTATTGTAACAGTTAGGATTTTGTGGCAACTTGACTAGGCCAGGATTTCCAGAAGTTTGGCAGTGGATATGTGTTTATTCCCATGGTGATGAAACCTAATACAGGCATAGTCAACTCTGATGAGTGGCTATGAGCAAATAATCAATTAATGGGATGCTTCCTTGGATATGTAGCCTGCTCCCAATATAATTGACACTCAGGAAGGACTCTCTCTCTTTTCCGCTGGGACTCTGCAATTGTAAACGCTTTCCTTGAATAAACTTCTCTCTCTCTCTCTATCTATCTATACATATATATTGTTTGTTGTTGAGAGCTGTGGAGTCGGTTCTGACTCATAGCGACCCTGTGTAGGGTTTCCGAGGCTGTAAATCTTTCTGGGAGCAGAAAGCCTCATCTTTCTCCTGCAGAACAGCTGGTAGT